>NC_052519.1:7524799-7610022 GCF_014356525.2 Nilaparvata lugens
GTCTTTGGATGATATTCAGTGATACTTCTAGAACACTGTTTCAGTTAGAGACAATACCCTGTCATTGATGTTCAATCACCTCACAACCTCTTTCCTTCAGGTAATTGATGCTCCTTCGTGTCAAAAGTATAGGTGTAGTAGTATTTCTCACCACTACATCATCCTCCTCCTCCTCTTTCTCTTCCTCCTCCTCCTCTCCTCCTCCTTCTTCTCCTCTTCCTCCTCTTCCTCTCCCTCTTTCTCCTCCCCATCCTCATCCTCTTCCTCTTCCACCTCTACCTCATTGTTCTCCTCCATATCAGTTTCCTCTTCCTCATCTTCTACATGATCCTCATCCATCTTCAGATCAAATGGGGAGATTGATGGTAAATTTGCCTCACCATAGTCACCCCACTTTGAGAATAGGAGTACCATCTTCTCTATTGTTCCAGATACACAGTTGATCGACAAAATGTCTATCCTCCACAGATGATTCCAGCACAATGAATCTGATCTGCTATGTATCCAATATATATCCATATTTGTACAGCATTATGATTTTGATTGTACCTCAATATATTACCTAATGTCTAAGGTGTTGCTGTTCTCTACTTTCCCAAGTAAAGACCTTTACCGACCTTTGATCTCTGCTGTCTCAAGTAAAGACCTGTACCAACCTTTGGTTTCTGATATCTCAAGTAAAGACCTCGACCTCCTTTCATTGATTTTTTCTTTGATGGTTGAATCTTTTGTTTCTTCCCCTTCTCAACCACACTGCTGACTTCCTTCAGTGATCTTTTCATACCTCCCCCAAATTTTGCCTTAGCCTTCATAATGTTGGTGACTACTAGTGCTGCAGCTTTTTCCAACACCCCTGCATCATCAGATCTCACTCTGTCCCAGGCTCTCTCTGCCAAGATGCTGTCTGCTACTGCTCTGCTTGCTGTATCACCACTCTTGGAATAGGCAATATCATGCTCCTTGCAAGCCTGATCAAGTTTGTTGATTCCTGGATCACCTTGTGCTAATCGCTTCTGAAGTTTTGTTCCTGGTCCACAGTATTGATAGCCAGGGATATGAAGTTCAACTGGTAGAATGTCGATTGCCTTATTAACTATTGTACCAGCAGCTCCCTTGATAGCTGACAAAACACCTCTTCCTCTATAGATCTTCTGACTTTTCTCCTTACTAAAATCACGCCTTGGGGCAATAGATCCTCTCCCAGTCACTTGTCTCTCAGAATGTCTTTGACCACCATCTCTGCTGTCATCCAAAAGGCGTTTGATTGTATTCTTATACTTGGCTTTGTTGTAGTTAACAATCTCCCCTCTTGGATCATTGTTCTGTCTGTACACACTGGTCCACTTCAATATTTCTCCATAGGCCTGTCTGTCAGCAGATTCAACTAATACACGATTTGGATTCTTCTTGTAAATCAACTCACAAAGTCCCAATGTAGCTGTGAAGGTCTTTTCTTCCTGATCTACAGGGTCAGTCAGCACAATTTCATCACCATTCTCTCCAAAAGTTAAATACTTATTGCCCAGGTAGTAAGCATTGTCTCTCACTCTTGGCCCAAAAGTGTCATCAAAATCATCATTGTCCTTGCTCAATGATCCTCTAATGTAATCAGCTACCTGTTTTCCAGCTAGATCAGTTTGATCAAGGATATTCTGAACTGTTGTACCATGACTTTCATTCAATAATTGTTCAACATTCTTATCATCATCCTGTCCATCTCCAGACAGCTCCTCATCACTGCTATCATCATATCCTCTACTCATATTATACTCCTCACCCTCATCCCCTTCAAATGCCTGCTTTCCTGCTTTCCATAGTTGCCGTCCAACTCCTGAGGTGCCTGCCATTGGACTTGAAACTTCTCCAGTTCCATATGATTCAAATGTTGGTGACTCTTCATCAATGCTGGAGAGTTGGAGCTTATGTTTAGCTTTACTTGCACCAGTAAGTCCACGCCTTGTATATGTAGCATCTTCAACAAATGGTGTTGTTGGTGGAGTAGGATATGTGTGGTGTATTGATGCTGCTGAGAAAGGACGATGTTCTGATGATAACAACTCTGGCTTGGATTGTCTCTGCCTACCCTTCACATGCCTGGAGCGCATTTTTATTCTAGGCTTCAGATACCTGGGACGCTTCTTGGATGCTCTTGATGGAGGTAGTTGTGGTTGTTGAACTGGCATCTGTTGGAAGGTTTCGACTAGGTTGACTAGTGGCTCAGCTAGAGGTTTGAAGTGCTCCACATGTTTCTCTTCTGCAATCCGTCTACTCAGCATGATTTCCTTATGCCTCCTTTTGATTTCACGCTTCAACCTAGCAATCTCCAATATGGTAGGAGCAACCTCCTCCAATGTTGGCTTATGGTTCCTTTGTTTGATATACATACTGGTCAGTGTTTATCAGTATACTGAGGTCTGAGAGTTTGAGCTCAGCTATTTATACATTTTGGACCCATACCAAGTGCCAAGTGCCACTGACTGAACAGTGACTGAACAGTGACTGAACAGTGACTGATCAGTGACTGAACAGTGACTGATCAGTGACTGAACAGTGACTGATCAGTAATTGAACTGACTGACTGACCACTAAGTGGAAGACCCTACCGTCCTGCCACAGACATGCTGAATACTGGTGAGCATGGTCCATGTGACAGGAGGAGCTAGGGTCATTGAGAATGCCCATGCTCAGCCGGCGGGACAATTGCCAGCCGCAGCAGGTCGACTGTTGGTGGTGGGATGGCAGCCGTCGGTGGGGCGACCGGCGGCCGGGCGACCAGTGGCGGCCAGATGACTGGCGGCGGCCGGGCGACCGGCGGGGCGACCGGTGGCGGCCGGATGACCGGTGGCAGCCGGACAACCAGTGGGGTGACCGGCGACGGCCGGGGGACCAGTGGTGGGGCGACCTGCGGGGCGACCGGTGGCGGGGCGACTGGCAGTGGTGGGCCAGTCTACCCACTACATACAAAAAATATATCCTCTTGTTCTGTTGATACTGACCTTTGATACTTACCTTTACCGCCTTGGATTCGAGCCTAGAACCACCAACTTGGGGAGCTGACTTGCTAACCACTACACCATAGAGGATTTATGTTTAAAGACTTAAATTATATGAAATATGATACTTCTTCATACTAATGTTAACAAAGAATTGAGAAGTGAGTCATGATGGGGTGGCATTGTCATAGACCTTTTGACAAGGAAGGTTATCACCACCACCACCACAACTTGTCCTGAGTTCAGAGCCCCGAGTTCAGAGTTCATAGCTCCAAGTTCAGAGTTCATAGCCCCCAAGTTCATTTTTTTTCCATTTATTCCCGATTTTATGTGTTTTTTTTTGTTTTTTTTTTTTTTATTTATTTATTTTTCTTTTTCTCTTCTTTTGAACAAATACACGAAAATCACACACACAAGTACTGGTGGCACACACACGTATTGGGACACGACTGTACAAGACACAATGTCCCACTCCTTGCAGAACAACTCCTTTTATACCCCAGTTCAGGATTCGGAGGGAATTTTTTCCTCCCTTTTTTCCCTTTTCCCCATTTATTTCTGATTTTATGTGTTTTTAATTTTTTTTTCTTTTATTTCTTTTATTTTTTTTTATTTTTTTTTATTATTATTTTTTTCTAATCTTTATTTTTTTTTCTTAATTTTTATTTTTTTTTATTATTATTTTTTTTTAATCTTTATTTTTTTTTCTTAATTTTTATTTTTTTTATATATTTTTTTTGGTGACCTTGAGGATAGGGTGGTTGACCAGGATGACCTTGAGGTTGAGGTGGTTAACCTGGATGACCTTGAGGTGGGTGTGGTTGACCTGGATGACCTTGAGGTTAAGGTGGTTAACCTGGATGACCTTGAGGTGGGGGTGGTTGACCTGGATGACCTTGAGGTGAAGGACGACTCTGGCACCCTTTGTGCCAGAGTCGTC
Source organism: Nilaparvata lugens (assembly GCF_014356525.2). Lineage (NCBI taxonomy): Eukaryota > Metazoa > Arthropoda > Insecta > Hemiptera > Delphacidae > Nilaparvata > Nilaparvata lugens. The sequence continues at coordinate 7,528,733 of NC_052519.1, forward strand.
CTTTTATATCTACTCACATACCATCCTTCATGTACAGACACATGATTAAGTTGTCGGTCCCGACTAGGTACCTAAAAAGTAGCCTAGTCATCTCTCATCATCATCCCTCTCACTCATTACCCACGCACAAGCCTAAGAGCGTATGTGGGCATCACACTCAGTATTATAATTATCATTATCACACATACCATCCTTCATGTACAGACACATGATTAAGTTGTCGGTCCCGACTAGGTACCTAAAAAGTAGCCTAGTCATCTCTCATCGTCTTCCCTCTCACTCATTACCCACGCACAAGCCTAAGAGCTTATGTGGGCATCACTCTCAGTATTATTATTATTATTATTATCATCACACAGACTATCCTCTATGTGCGGACACATGATTTAAGCTGTATACTGTAATACACAACATATTTAATTATTGAGTTCTATTTTAACTCGCTTCCGTTAACGTCTGTTTACTGTCTTTCTGTAACATAGTGACAGGGTAGGGAATTGACAACGCTGTTTTCCTATCATTCTCTACTGCCATTATAACGTGGACCCCACTATAGTGAGTCGATTTCCATTTTTGGAAACTATATTAACTCGTAGATATAACTATGCCAAGAAAATCAATGAGATCCTTGTGAAATAAATGGATATGAATAAAAATCGAGCCTTAAATTTTGACATTTAATAACTTTTTTATGTGTGCACCGAGTTTGATAATTTTTTTTAGATGTGTTCGTTATGTTCAGGACCAGGTTTATGGCCTATCTAATTTATAATCCAACTTCAGGACTCTTTCCTACGGTCCTTCAAAGTTCACATGTAATCCTTATGGGAGAAGATTTGTGAACTGGCCACACACAGAAATGAAAATCAGCTGTTATAATCATTGCGTCATCCAACATCCGTCGGTAGATCTGTTTTTACTTTCCTTGCCCTATTACCATAGGTAAGGAAAGTATTGCTTTCCGAAAAAAATTAAGGTACCCAAATTTCTATACGTTTCAAGGTCCCCTGAGTCCAAAAAAGTGGTTTTTGGGTATTGGTCTGTATGTGTGTGTGTGTGTGTGTGTGTGTGGTGTGTGTGTGTGTGTGTGTGTGGTGTGTGTGTGTGTGTGTGTGTGTGTGTGTGTGGTGTGTGTGTGTGTGTGGTGTGTGTGTGTGTGTGTGTGAGTGTGTGTGTGTGTATGAGTGTATGTGCGTCTGTGTACACGATATCTCATCTCCCAATTAACGGAATGACTTGAAATTTGGAACTTAAGGTCCTTTCACTATAAGGATCCGACACGAACAATTTCGATCACATGCAATTCAAGATGGCGGCTAAAATGGCGAAAATGTTGTCGAAAACAGGGTTTTTCGTGATTTTCTCGGAAACGGCTCCAACGATTTTGATCAAATTCATACCTAAAATAGTCATAGATAAGCTCTATCAACTGCCACAAGTCCCATATCTGTAAAAATTTCAGGAGCTCCGCCCCATCAATGCAGATAGATTCCCAATTATCAGGCTTTAGATACAATTGAAACAAAGAAAATCAAGTGGAGTAGATTGAGCATGAAAATCTCTACAATTAATGTTCAGTAACATTTTCACCTAAAATTGAAAATATGCTTTAAATTCGAGAAAATGTGATTATTCAATTGCAAATTAATGTTGATTCTATTAAATCATTCACTATGAAGAGATAGCAGACCTCATGTGTGTCTCCAGCCTTATTGCCCTGTCACCAGCTGGCTCAAATATTCGAATAGTAGACTTGAGATGCGCGGGAACACTAGCGTCAGTGATCAATTTTCATAACGGCAAGGAAAGTTGTGTGAGTGCGCCACACCACATTTTTTTCATGGCCTATGAAATGTATAATCCGTCAAGGGCTCTTTCCTACGGTCCTTCAAAGTTTGCATGTAATCCTTATGGGAGAAGATTTCTAAACTGGCCACACACAGAAATGAAAATCAGCTGTTATAATCATTGCGTCATACAACAGCCGTCAGTAGATAGTAGACAAGACAGGGCCATACACAGAATAAAAATCAGCTGTTATAATCATTCGTCATCCAACAGCTGTCGGTAGATAGTAGGCAAGAGTGTGTGCTGCTCCATAACCGCCCATGTATTTTATTCTAAACGCCCCGACTAAAAATAAAATGACTGTTCTGTGTGTAACCATCCAGCAGTGTGGCATCAGGTTGAAGACTTACATGCTCTAAAGACATTGCTCTGTTTCTAATAATATTGTGCTGTCTTCGGTGTTTGGAATTAATTGATTTTAGTAAATTATTACAAAATAAATATATAACTAAGCACAAAGGAAGCCCATATTGAGATATAAATGTGAATACTGATTGTTGGATAATTTTCATAAAAATATAGTGAATCAGATAAAGCTAAGGATAAGCACACCTGAGGAGGCGCGGCTTGGTGATACAAAGTGTTGATCTTATGGAGATTGCCTTATCACACCGTTCCACGCCATGCCCGATTCAGTGTGTGTGAGTTCTTCCATTCAAACCAATAAGCAAGAAGCAACTGGATGCAAAATGCTGCATCGCGCCTCCTCAGGATCAGGTATGCATCCAGCTAAAGTTTGTCATGAGATGCATTAAGTATTTGGCGGTAAGTTCGCTGGGCCAGCTAGTTTGTAATAAAAATAATTAGTCTCAGTCGTATGGTTTTATTTTACAAATTTTAAAAATAGTGTTCAATAACTTAAAACTAAGATCAACAAAACTAAGCTAAACTAAAATCTAAGATCAGGTATAAATTATTTATAGATTAGTTCCGATGTCCTGTATCGAGCCTTGTCTCCTTCTAAGGTCTGAATCTCTGTTTATAGCTGCTTCATTGTCATTTGTAGCGTTTCCCGTGTTTTTCGAGAAGACCGCCTCACTGGAGTCACATTTTTCAACAAGGTTTTCTTTGGTGTTGGCTGCTGAAAACACAATTATTAAAGCTTATCAAATTTGGTCGTGCATATTTGACACTTCTACAGAATGTTTACGAACTCCCTAACAATACTCTAGGGCTCTATTTGTATAGGAAGGGGAAGGTGACAACTATAGGTAGGATTAATCAGAAGTACATATCTTTCCAAATTGAATCCTATGTGACTGGGTCGTGTTTATCGTTTTGAACATATATTACTACATTGTAAACAGTACAAATTATTATCAGATATTTAATAAATTTCTATTTTCCATTGACGGCTATGCAAATAAACGAATCTGTAGGAAACTATAGTAAACAGCCAGAGATTGCATGAGAATCTTTAGCCAATATCTACTAATATTCATAGACCAAGATTTTACTTGTAGAGTTGGTAATTTTGTTTTCGCATGACGGTCGAGCAAAGGGTAGTTTTTTTTCAGGTCCGCAGTGTTAACTATTATTGTACAAATATAAATTAACAGGAGTAAATGAGTGTTATGTGTTCTGGGCTGTGTGTTCATGATGTAAATTATCACCATAGTATCAGGTTTTTGAAGTACTGTACTTATAATTATAAAATAAAAAATGGGGAAATTGTATGTACTCAAAGTTGAAACAACTACTGTATAAATATTATTAATAGTTATTTGTATATCTAGAGTGAAAAGTGCTGTTTTTTCTCCCTGAGGGAAAAGTTTGAAGCCCGAGGCGAAGCCGAGGGCAACAATTTTCCTGAGGGAGAAAAAACATTTTTCACTCGTGATATACACAACATTTTTCCTCCAACTACATTTTCATAAAAACTGCTAATACAATAATTTTTAAAAACGTATGTGACCAAACAATGTCTTACAACATAATCTAAAAAGTAAACAGAAACAGCTGGCTTGTAATCACAGTTCTCCTCCGACAGCACTATCTGTCTGCTTAAGTTGTAACAATAATGACGGCCAAAATCTACAGCTATGATGAAGTTCCCGTTTCAAATTCGATTAGTTAATAAGTAATATTCGTTGGCTGATATTTTGGATAACATGGAATAAGAGAGAAAAATATATACATTTTCTTAGTATAGTGATATGAAGTTTGTAATAATAATTTCAGCATACAAACATGAATTTTATATATCGATCAAATGTCTGGTTGAGGTATTGAATTTAGTTGGTTTAATGACTACTCTATATGCTTTCTCATCTGAGCTTAGACCTTCTGACCTATTCCAAATGTACGTTTTTAAAATAGAGATGCTTCCCATGTTATTTAAATGGAGTCACTTTTACTCCCTAGGGAGTTTTTCTGTTTTTTAGTACCGAGAGCGAAAAAGTGACACTTTAGTATCATGTTTCAGGGAGTAAAGTAAGTACTTTTGACTGTAGGTGGAGGAAAAAGTTATTAATGTTATTGTAGGTACCAACTATAATACAGCTTTTGGTAGTGTATTGACTTTAAATTCAAGACGATGGTTTCTCGATCTATTACAATAGACTATAAGTTACGATTTTGGTGTATCTATAACGATCATTTTTTTTAGTAGAAGTAACATTGTTAAGTTAAATATGTTAATTAATCAAATTCAATCGAATCGACCATTGTCATAATTATTGTGGGAATATAAAATTTTCAACACAGAACATGTGAACATGGCAACATAGAAGACAGAAGGCTGTGGTACTCTTGAATTTAATATTGTAGAATTTCAGTAGTTTTGTGGTATATTTCGTGGAAAAAGTGATATAATATCTAAATCATTCAAACTCTGAGGAATGATAGGCCTAGTACTTGACGAGAGGAACAATAATATGTCAACACATTATTATGAATTGTTGAAATCCAGCGGATAAGGTAATAACATTATTTTTGATTGACATAAAAAGTTACTTGCCTTTTCTTGATTGCAAAACTCTTCCTAAATTCTGGAACGGCAGATCAACCAGTAGTTTGAGAGCAACTGATAGGAAAACAATCACACCGAATTCACTGAAATTAAACTGAAACAAAAATATTTAAAATTAGGCACTAATAATCAACAATCACCAATTACTCTAATTGAACAACAAACACCAATTGATAAAATATTTGTTTTTTTATTAGAAAATGGAAGCAAACAGGATCTCTCCAAAAATTGCTTTCATAACAAAATAATTATTTCAATGGTTCATTATTCATAAGTAAGGATCAACTCACATTTACGCGACTCAGGTCGAGAAGAGACTCGACTCTAGTCGAGAGCATGTGTTTCCAAATGGTGACACTCAGACCAGTAGATTCTAGTCTCCGCGACGTCACCATTTGAAAACACATGCTCTCGACTAGAGTCGAGTCTCTTTTCGACCTGAGTCGCGTAAGTGTGAGTTGACACTAATGCCCGGTCTACACGACAACGATATGTGCGAGGTCAATTCTCAAAAATACTCAAAAACAAGGAATATTTTTAAATGGATAATAATTATCTTACTTACTCTATAGTAATGTAATATATATATATATATATATATATATATATATATTATATATATATATATATATATATATATATAGTTATTCAATCTTCATTTGATAAGCAGTATTCTTGATTATTATTATTGAGGAGAAGGAGAAGTGGGAGGAGGAGGAGGTGGAGGAATAGGTGGTGGAGGAGGAGGAGTAGGGTGAGGAGGAGGAAGAGGAGAAGTAGATGGAGGAAGAGAGGATGAGGAGGTGAAGGAGGAGTAGGTGGAAGTAGTATAATTTTGTCAATCCTGGTGCACGAGTGCACCAGGATTGACAAAACCTCAAGGTCACCCCAGGTGATCAAACCTAACCTCAAGGTCACCCCAGGTGACCTAACCTAACCTCAAGGTCACCCATGACGTCATAACCTAACCTAACCCTAGTTTTTTAACCTAACCTAACCTCAAGGTCATCAAAAAAAAAAAAAAAAAAAATTAAAAAAAAAAATCATAAAAAATCGCAATTAAATGAAAGTAAATGAAAAATAAATAAAAATAAATTGGAATTAATTTCACGACCTTTGGGAGTGGTGGGAGACTGTTTGGGTATATATATATGGGAGCTCCTAACCATAAGAGCTCTTATTGTGTTGCTGACTAGTTGAAGACGAGTTGTGTGTGTGTGTGTGCTACAGTGCAGTTTTTAGTGAATATCAAAGTAAGTACAATCTATATTGTTTATTATGTTATTATTTTAAAAGATCCATTTTGATGAATACTTTGTGTGGGGGACTTTAAGATGTCTCCTCACACATCATGATGATCATTCAGTTAGAGAATTTTGAAAGACCCATTTTTGATGAATATTTTGTGTGGAGGATCCATTGCGATGAATACTTTGTGTGGGGACTTTAAGATGTCTCCTCACACACATCATGATGATCATTCAGTTTATTCATTTTTTCTTAAAACTATTCTTGTTGAATGGGCATTGTAAAATCCAATCCTAGATAGATAACGAACCCATACAATATTAGAGAACCACCCATACTAACGGCATGTATGTCGTTTTCAGCCATGATCCGATCCAATGGTATTGACATGAACAGCAGGCTTGAAGCAGCCTACCTTGCTGACCAGATATCTAGAGGACGTCTAGTGATAATGTGGGTACCTCATGATGAGGGAGACCAAAGGGCTTACAATGAACTGATGTCAAGGGGTAGAATGGAAGTACAATTCATTCCAAACAATCCTCATTTACCACCAATTACATTTGGACCCAACCCTAGACAAGCTCCCCACAACAATAACCTCCATTCCTACAGGTCTGCCCCTTACAACCTACAAAATCGAAGCCTTACTTCTACCCAAACTCGTAATCCAACATTCTGCGTCAATGGCTCACAATCTAACAATCCCCCACCCTGCGAACCTATCAATCACCCACAACAGCCATTTAATCCTACTATTAGCCGCCCAACTCTGAATCCTACTCTGAACAATGGCAACATTCCCCAACCAAACAACCGTCAAACAAATAGCATTCCCCTACCAAACAACCGTCAAACAAATAGCATTCCACTACCAAACAGGTCCAACAATTCTACCCAGCAGCCTAACCGTTCTACATCAAATCCTCATCCTTATCCTCATCCTCCTCCTCCTCCTCCTCCTCCTCCTCCTCCATGCTTCAAACCAGTGCTAATTCAAGAAACCCAAGTACCCAGCCACGTCCTCAACCACATCAATTCCAACCCTGGAACCATGGAGACTTTCGATTAATGTGGGTGCCAGATGACCCAACCTTCCCACCTCAAACCTTCCTTTAAGCATACCCTTCAGTACAGCTACACCCATCACGTGAGAATAAATAAGGTTAGACATTGAAAAATTAAGTTTTAATGCTTTGTCAAATAACGCTGCATGAACAATGCTTCCAACCCTCTTTCTATGCATGACAGTTATGATGGATATAATAATACTGCTTATTATATATATATTGCGAACATGTACCCCTACAACTACGGATGTCTCTAATATAGGTCAAACTATTACCAGTAGAAATGTAATGAGCAACTATTAACATATATATGGAAATTACAGATGCCGAATTCCTCCGCTACCGCTGATGCCTCTGCTGCCGCAGCCTCTGATGTCACTACAGCCCCATGCAATGCCCCATCTACCACCCCATGCAATGCCCCATCTACCACCCCATGCAATGCCTCTGCAAATGATACCGCTACCATTGATGCCTCCGCTACAACTGACACTTCTGCCACAGCCTCTGATGCCACTGCCGCCCCAACCGCTGATGGTGCTGCCAACAATGCAGAAATAGCCGGAGCAATCTTCAGAGAGGGTAGAGTATTCAAACCTGTCACCCTAGAGAATCTTGCCAAAATGCCCAGAGGAGTACAGATCAATTTACGCTATGTGAAACGTGTAACCAGTATAAATGGTGAGGGAATAACTGCTGAATTAGAAAGAGAGTATGACTATGCACGTTGTTTCATGCCCAAAATGTATATCAACACAGTGTTCAAAAGAGTGGGGGAAGATCCAGTTGATATGACTGGGTATAGTGTTATTATACGCAAAGTTTTACCTTTGAAAAATCGTAATCGTACACATACGTTGGAATTTTTCAAAAATGGAATTCCATGTTCCGAAGCCTAAATGCATAAGCTGATTGGATTGTATTATCAATAGGTATTGTAAAGATGTTGTATACTTTGGAAAATTTGCTTAAAATTCTTGAAAATTTGTTTAAAATTCTAAAAATGTATTGCTGTATACTACTTGTAGCATTATGCTTAAGAATACAGAAATGTATTGTTTTATAAGAGTTATTTTGATTTAACAATTTGATGCTTGAAATTCTAAAAATTGTATTGCTGTATACTTGTAACATTATGCTTAAGAATTCAGAAATGTATTGTCTTATAAGATTTATCTCTATGTAACAAATTCCAGAAAAAAAATGTATTGTTTACTTGTAATAAATTTTGAAAATAAAAGTATTTTCATCAAAATGTGTCTTTTAAAATAATAATAAACAATATGGATTGTACTTACTTTAACTGCACTGTAGCACATACACGTACATATAAAAAAGAATTGAACAATTTCCTATTGAGTTTTCATTATCCTTTACCATGTCATACAGAGTAGGCTGCTTAACAAGGATTCAAAAAAAAACATCAAATAAACAGATGTCCATTGTGGTGTAGTGGTTAGCGGTGTTGCTTTCCATGCTGTAGGTCCCAGGTTCGAACCTTCAGGGGGGTATAGATTGATGTAGGGTCCCAATTGTTGAGGTAAGTATACAGGGTTGTATACCATTACACCTCAATGGATATCTTTTGATATTTTGCATCTTGGTCAACATGTCAATAGATATTAGGCAGTAGACAAAAAACTGTAAACATATCATGACAGGGGAGGAGTGGGGTCATTGAAACTGTCTTCATTGAAAGCATAGCAACCTAATTTCTTACCTATATGAGGAAGTAGGATAATCAATAATAACAAATGGTTCAATACACACAGTATTTATTGACAAACATTTATAATCAATCTTCAGTATAGAACAGAATATACAGCTGAAGAAGTCTTTCTCCTCGGCTATAATCATTGTTGGTGACATAACGCTCAACTGATGGCTTATTCCTTCCACGAACAATGCATGGTCCATCAACTTCGTCATATCCCCCAGTAGATGGGAGTGGCATAGGTATGCGTACAGCCTTGTAGATGCTAATCTCAAAAGCTGAATCACCAGATGTTCCATCCTCCAGCCTGAATCGTTTCACATGTCCTGTACTCTCAATTTTTGTAAATCCTGCAAATTTGATCTCCTTTTGACCCAGTCCCAGTAGACATTTAGATTGCTGTCCACATATAAAATCACACTTGTAGTATTGGTCCTGATTGAGAACACTCAACACAATCTTCACATCCTTTTCCCTCCAGTTGGCTACCTTCTCAAGATTAACAATAGCAGCCATTCTACCATTATCCAACTTGAAGAAAGATTTTAGCAGTATGCAAGTGTCATCAAACATGACAGTGAATTTCATTGCAAGTCCTGGTGGGCAATGACGCATTGCCCTCTTGTTGATATTATCCCTGATACTCTTCATAGTTTGCGTGAAAACTTTTAGCAGGAAACATTTCACATCGGTGGAGGTCACATGAGTATTTCTCAATGGGTTGTGAAGATCATCACATACAAAGAAAACGTTTCTATCCTTGACTGCATCAACAACAGCCTGATGCTTCTGCCTGAGTCGTATGCATGCACAACTATGAGATTCACGATCTGCACAAAACTCTAAATGACCACTCTCCTTGAAAAAGTCACTCAATGTCATTATACCGTGATAATTCAGTTCAGCTTCAAGCTCACTCACTGCATTAAGCAGATAACGTTCACATTTACTGTCTGACAACATTGCAAGACTGAGTGCATTTTGTTGTCAGCATCATCTTTTATACTATGCTTGCTGAGTGGTGGGGGTAGCCCATTTCCTGTTTCATCAGGTCTGCATGACGTCATATGATTGTACAATATTGTACAAGTAAACAGTCAACCAACAATTGACAGTTGACAGTTGTTAGTTGACTGTTGACAATTGACAGTTGATTGACAGTTGACAATTGACAGTTGACAGTTGATTGACAGTTGACTGTTATATACCAATGGATACTATGAAAACTGTTCATCAGCTCTGCATGACGTCATATGATTGCACAATATTGTACAAGTATCAAAGAGGAGTGAGGAAGATAAATGATAGAGCATAGAGTTGATTACAATATTTCTTTTTATTGATAATGCAAATGAGTATTAACAGCATTGAAAAAATTGCGACAAAAGGCTCTATCTTCTAACAAAGTTTTGTTAATCCAACCATGTAGAGCAATAACAATTTTCAATGAGCAAAATAGTTGTGTATTTGACAATCCATCAGCGTTGTTGACGTTGTTGGCTGACTGATCTTCAAACGTTAAAGATGATAGCTTGTTCCGCACCATGTCGATAAAGTTGAGTAGATGATGTTCTGGACAGTATATGCCATCAATCTTCTTGATCAGCAACTCCAAATCAGGCGTAGCAGGAAAGAAATATGCTGATGATAGGTCCAGGTACTCCACATTGTTCAGTTGTAGAATTGTATCCAGTAGAGTAATCTGCTTATATCCATGGACAAAGATTTTAATTGGATGCTGCTGGTTCTGATCCAACCACCTTCCAACTGTTCCACGCAAAATTTCCATCAAATCCGAATAGGGAAGATGTTCTCTCCCACAGTCTGGCCACCTGAGTCCATGTTTAGCTTGATGTATACAGTTGTTGGCGATGATTTTCCTGCTAGTCTTGAGCATAGACTCAGAGTAGGGAGGCTTGAAAAAGTAGTGATGAGTAGTCACATGATTCTCATCATCTTGCTCCAGGATAGCCATCTCCTTCACAATAAACTTGTTGTCCAAACCTTCAAAACCTTGAAAGTTTATCAGGTACAGTGGTAGTGGTCCAAAAATGTTTTCCGCTCTACTCGATGGCCAGTCATCTACATCACTTTCTGCTGTAATGTAGGAGTCGTCATCATTGAGTCCAGTTGTACTCATAGAGGCATCTTTCATCAGCGGTCGCGATTACAACTTTTTTCCTGTTTTTAAATTTAAAAACAATATAGTGAAGAGATAGAGTACATACCATTTCTTCATCCACGTCGACTGCCTCCACCACCAGCATCTCTGGCGGAGCCTCTGAAACTGGTGGGGGTGTTGCTGGCGGCAGTTCAGCCACCAGAGGGGAGGGCACAGCTGGAGACGCAGCTGGGGCTGGAGTCTCGGACCAGGCCTCCATATCGAGGAGCTCCTGAAGTTCTACGAATAAGTTCGACATAACTAGATGACTTGTAGCTTTAAGAGCTCGTAGCACAATGAAGAAGATTTGCCAAAAATTCTCATTTTATATCCCCCACCATGCAAAAAAACAGGATTGTGTAGGATATTTCCTTTTGGATAAGCAAACTTTATCCTTAGGAGACCCCTATCAATTTCCTTCTCTCATTTCCTTTTCGAATATATCAAGCTTCGTTATAGGAACTCGTTACCCGATGATGATAAAGACAACTTTATCGTTAGGAGACCCCTATCAATTTCCTTCTCGAATATATCAAGCTTCGTTATAGCAACTCGTCACCCGATTATGATAATTTCTATCAAAATGACCAACAGTCAAGATAGTATGGCTGCAGGACATCCTGTTTAGAGATTTGCAGAAGGAAAAAAAGTTGTAATCTCCATCCTTTTGCCTCTGAGATAGCATGCATCCTGTTTAGAGATATGTAACAGGAAAAAAGTTGTAATCTCCATCCTTTTGCCTCTGAGATAGTATGCATCCTGTTTAGAGATATGTAACAGGAAAAAAGTTGTAATCTCCATCCTTTTGCCTCTGAGATAGTATGCATCCTGTTTTAGAGATATGTAACAGGAAAAAAGTTGTAATCTCCATCCTTTTGCCTCTGAGATAGTATGCATCCTGTTTTAGAGATATGTAACAGGAAAAAAGTTGTTATCTCCATCCTTTTGCCTCTGAGATAGTATATTTAAAGCCAGTGTCCTGGATGGTTTCCTTCTGTATGGATAAGTCTGTGATAGCAAGAGAGCTGCACAAGCCAGCTCGTAGGAACTTTCCTACAAGGAAAGTCACTGTGAAAGGCCTTGATGATCTGTATCAGGCTGACCTTGTTGAGATGTTGCCATATGCAAGACAAAACAAAGGTTATAGATACATAATTACTATTATCAATTGTCTGAACAAGGAACCTACCGTTGGTCAGACATTCTAACCTCACTTGTTGCGGAGTACAATAGACGAGTCCATAGGTATGCCACCAGCTGATGTTGAGAAGAAGCATGAGAGATTGCTGCTTTCCAGGCTCAGCAAACAAAGACAAGAGTATAAAGATAGTTTGGCTAACAGACCACAAAACCGGTTTTATCCTGGCCCATCTCAAAATATTGTGCCGGGTGATAAGGTGAGAATCAGCAAGTATAAAAAGACCTTTGACAAAGGATATCTAGCCAATTGGACTAATGAACTGTTTACAGTAAGACGTGTGCGACCTACAGTGCCTGTAACCTACTAATTGGAGGACTATAGAGGTGAACCTATTGAAGGGGGATTCTATTCTGAAGAAATTGTAAAGACAAAGGTGCCCAGTGTTTTCGAAATTGAAAAAGTGTTGAGGAAAAGAGGGAATAAACTGTTGGTACGCTGGAAAGGATATAGCTCCAGTCACGACTCATGGATTGATAAGAACGATCTTGTGTAAGATGAAACAGGTTGTGCAACAGAAAAACCAGTTTAGAGTTATCGATTTTGACAAAGTGATTAGGGGGTGTGGCTTGGTGGAAATGGATACAAAGAAAAGCATCATGGACCATTGTTCCCCAATCATATGAGATGTATTATATGTGGACCTTCTGGTTGTGGCAAAACCAACCTACTATTCAACATGCTTTTCGATGAGAAAGGAATTCACTTTTCAAACATCTACCTTTTTTCAAAGACTACATTTCAGCCAAGTATGAGCTGCTCCGCACAATCATGCAAGGACTTGCAGGGAATGGAATAAAGTATGTCGAGTGTGATACAAGTGAAGAAATACCCAACCTGCATGAGCTGCCACCCAACTCAATAATTATTTTCGACGATGTGATTTGTGAGCAGCAGGATGCCATCAGGAAGTACTTTAGTGCAGGCCGACACAGTGACGTTGATGTGTTTCATCTAGCGCAGACCTATAGCCGCATTCCAAAACAGCTGATTCGTGACAATGCAAACTTTCTAGTCATGTTTCAGCAGGATGAGCTAACATGAAACACTTGTACCGAGATCATGTTGGCGCTGACATGACCTTTGATCAGTTCAAGGATATGTGTAACAAGGTTTGGTCAGTGGGGGGTGCACACTCATTCATAGTGATTGATCGGACATTGGACAGAAATGGAGGGCGCTACAGGAATGGGCTTGATACGTATTTAGTTGATGCATAGTGTTAGTTGAGCTTCAGTATATGTTAGTACACTGAGCAAGATGGACGTCTCCAGCAATAGACACCGTCAAAAGACTGTAGAAGAGATTGCACCAACCATCAAGGCAATTGCAAAGTTGCGACGTAACATCAAAAGGAAACACAAGGAACTGACTCTTGGAAGGCAAGTGGCAGAGGAGCAGCATGCAAAACACTTTAAACCACTAACTGAACCACTTGACAATATAGTTGAAGTTCTCAATCAGCATTTGGCAGCACCACCACCTCCACCACCACCACCACCATCACAGCCAGCAGCAGCACAACCACCACATGGGCAATCTCCAGAGCCACGCCCACATCGCAGACGTTTTGCAGTTCCTGTAGGTCATCATGCAGCACATACACCGCCACCTACACCATTGCTGTCCCGACCCCTGAAACAAGCGGTAAGACGTCTGCCCAAAATTGGTGAGGAGTCTCCTTTGACCTTTGAAGGAATTGGAGAAGCTTCGCAGTTGAGCCCAGTTCCAAGTACCTCGAGTACTGCACGCAAATTGTGGCCATCTGCAAGTGCCAATGATGTGATGAAAGTGATGTGATGATGTGGATGAGGAGGAGGAGGAGGAGGAGGGTGCTACTGCTCAGGAAGCATTACTAACCAGCAGTCAAAAGAGGATTCGACAAGCAATGATCAAGGTTGGATTGACTGGAACACCGGTGGGACGTTATCTTCATAGAGCTATGAGTGGTGATAGCAGCTCTGACAAAACATATGGACCAGAAGTTGTTGGTAATGACTACTATTTGGGTAACAAACTGTTAACCTTTGGAAGTGATGGAAGAAAGATTGTTCTGACTGACCCTAACAATCCTTCAAACGTGACTAGATTTGATGCAACGCGTGGACTTTGTGAACTCATTTCCAAAAAGAAACCCATTACTCCATTGGCTAGTGATGAGGTGGCATACACTCGGATATTACACATTACAAACTTGTATAAGGAAAATCATGTTCCAGATGGTAAGAGTAAAAACTCGAATGATACAAAGTATAAAAACGTGATCCATAAACTGCTCAATAATGCTAAACCCAAGTATAGCAAGGTCAGTGGCAGAGGACTCGTGGCGCCATTCAATATGGTGGCAAACAGCCGTACCAGGATTGAGTACGTCTACTACAATGATCCCAACGAACTTGTGGACAGGCTGAAACTATTGGATCAGTCTAAGGCAGTTGGCAACACTGGACATGAGAATGAAATCAATTCAATTTTACAATATCTTGAGAAGAGACTGATTGAGTTTGCTGGTAAAATGTTTACAATGTATTTAGACATTGTGTTAGATCCGGAAAATGCTAAATCTATGAAGGGATTGCCACCTGATGAAATGAAGAAACGTTTCATAGATCTAATGGGATTACCGGAACCCCCTCCTACAACACCACCTGGAACATCATTGCCACCAGCACAAACATCGTCCACAGCAAAAAAAGTATAAAACCAGCTGCTAAAACCGTTAAGAAACATCAGATGACTGGATGTAGGAGAGAGAGGAGGTACCAGGGAAGAGGGGTACTGTCATCAATTGCAAAAGTTGCAGGTTCAATAGTTAAAAAGAGTGCTGGAAAATTGGTGAATAAGGCAATTGACATTCTACCTATTGAACTACACATCCCCGGTTACCAGTACTGTGGACCAGGTACAAAGCTAGAGAAGTGGTTGGCACGAGGCGATCCCGGTATAAATAGTCTTGATCACGACATTGCTTACTCGAGGAGCAGTGATACATCAAGCAGAGCAGTAGCAGACAACATTTTGGCAGATCGAGCTTGGAGTGTGGTAAAATCTGCAGACGCAGGAGCACTTGAGAAGGCTGCAGCACTAGCAGTGACCAACATCATGAAGGCTAAAGCAAAGTTTGGTGGAGGAGTACGCCGCAGACGTAAGACAACAAAGACTCGTGGTCGAAAACGAGTAAAGAGATGTTCTGGTAAAAAGGTAAAGGAGACAACAGCGCAGGACACAGGGAAATGGAGTACGTCGCCGTCAATGTGGCGGCAAGAGAAGACTGTAGTTGCCCTACCTGATCGAGCCCTCACCGATGCTGATCTCTACAAGTATGCATGTCGACTGAAGCTAAAGCATTTTGAGGAGTGTTTATGCGGGATGCTCTACCATTGAATGGGCCCTGGAGGAGAGAATGCGGCATTATCAACCTGGACACCAGCACTGGAGCTGGCACACATTGGGTGTGCTATGTGAAGAAGGATGCTGTCAACTTTTCAACATGCAGAGAACTGATTCAATGTGGCTGCCAAAGACAAGGGACAATACCACATCACAGGTATTTACAAGTCTCAACAATTCAATACTTACTGATATGATGGATCCAATTAAGCCTACTGATGGAGTGAACAATCAATATCTTGAGAAGAGGCTGATTGAGTTTGCTGGTAAAATGTTTACAATGTATTTAGACATTGTGTTAGATCCGGAAAATGCTAAATCTATGAAGGGATTGCCACCTGATGAAATGAAGAAACGTTTCATAGATCTAATGGGATTACCGGAACCCCCTCCTACAACACCACCTGGAACATCATTGCCACCAGCACAAACATCGTCCACAGCAAAAAAAGTATAAAACCAGCTGCTAAAACCGTTAAGAAACATTAGATGACTGGATGTAGGAGAGAGAGGAGGTACCAGGGAAGAGGGGTACTGTCATCAATTGCAAAAGTTGCAGGTTCAATAGTTAAAAAGAGTGCTGGAAAATTGGTGAATAAGGCAATTGACATTCTACCTATTGAACTACACATCCCCGGTTACCAGTACTGTGGACCAGGTACAAAGCTAGAGAAGTGGTTGGCATGAGGCGATCCCGGTATAAATAGTCTTGATCACGACATTGCTTACTCGAGGAGCAGTGATACATCAAGCAGAGCAGTAGCAGACAACATTTTGGCAGATCGAGCTTGGAGTGTGGTAAAATCTGCAGACGCAGGAGCACTTGAGAAGGCTGCAGCACTAGCAGTGACCAACATCATGAAGGCTAAAGCAAAGTTTGGTGGAGGAGTACGCCGCAGACGTAAGACAACAAAGACTCGTGGTCGAAAACGAGTAAAGAGATGTTCTGGTAAAAAGGGTAAAGGAGACAACAGCGCAGGACACAGGGAAATGGAGTACGTCGCCGTCAATGTGGCGGCAAGAGAAGACTGTAGTTGCCCTACCTGATCGAGCCCTCACCGATGCTGATCTCTACAAGTATGCATGTCGACTGAAGCTAAAGCATTTTTGAGGAGTGTTTATGCGGGATGCTCTACCATTGAATGGGCCCTGGAGGAGAGAATGCGGCATTATCAACCTGGACACCAGCACTGGAGCTGGCACACATTGGGTGTGCTATGTGAAGAAGGATGATGTGTCTCACTACTTTGACGGATTTGGCAACCTGAGACCACCACAGGAGTTTATCGACTATATGCACAAAGGACTGGAGCCAGCATCGAGGATTGAGTACAACTATGATCAGAAGCAGGAAGATCTTTACTCACATATCTGTGGACATTTGTGTTTACAATTTTTGATTGATGAAAATAAATAAATGATTCACTATCTCTCTTGTACATTATTTTCATCCCTGTACTTACTATAAATGTCTAGTGTAAGCTGATTGCTACTCATTGTGCAACTGTATGTTGAGCAGGCAACAACATGATGCTATGTTTTGGAGGTAGGACATCAATACTAAAGAGCGACTTTTATCCACCACTTGATGTGAGCAGCGGTGAATGGGAAATTGGTCTGATTAGCTTTACAAGTTGCAACTCAATACCTAATATTGAGGAAGGTTTCAATAATGTACTACATTTTTATGCAAGTAATAGAATTCATAAGAAGGGTGATACTAGTGCAGAGATAACACATGATGAGCTTCGGAGTATGGATAAAGCAAGATTTGAAGAGTATTGGAGCGAGGTGCTTAAACATCAGAAGCATAAACCTGGAGAGTCTGATGATGATGATGGTACAGTATTGCCTAAAAGGACTAAAAGGAGAATGCCAGCTACTACTGCTGACAAGGAGGATTTGGTTCTGCATCAGGTATCATTACCAACAGGTAGCTTTGAATTTTCTACAATTACTGACTTGCTTGCACAAAGGCTGTTGGAAAATGATGTTGATTTCCAGGTGACTGTAGATCCATCAACCTTAAAGTGTATAGTTTTCAGCAGTGCCAAGTTGGATTTACGACCACAAGATTCAATAGGGAAACTGTTGGGTTTTACCAATACCCAGTTCATAGAGCCCAACACATCTACTAGAAGTGATAATACTGTACAAATCAGTCGGCCTAATGTGATACGCATCACCTGTAACATTGTGACTGGATCTTACTCTAATGGAATTACAGATCACGTGATCTATGAGTTTTACCCAAACGTTGATCCAGGGTATAAAATGGTGGTGACTGTGCAGAATGTAATCTATTTACCTGTAGACATCAAGCAGATTGGTAGCATTACACTGCAAGTAGTCGATGAGTACGGTCGTCTTATAAATAATAGAGGCGAGGAAATAAATATTGCTTTACATTTGAGACAACGCAAGTGAGATGGTGCTGTTATTTGGAAAGCTGAATCAAGGGCTGGATAAGGCTGCTGCAGTACACCCTCATCCTCTCCTCCTCCTTCTCCTACAGAGATACATTCTAAGCCTATAAAAGTAGATAATAGAGTGAAGGATGTCATTCAGCATTCAACCTTGACAAGGTTAACATCTAGGAGCATTGAGTATTTGCAAGAACGAGGCTGTCAGATACGAGTAGAATAGGAAAATGGGAGTTTTGGATGTGACACAGAATGGACCGTCATCGGACAACAGTATCATTGGGTTTGAGTACCATTCTCATGCACCCTATACTGTAAGCTATAATGCCAACGATGAGATACGGATTCCAATTCAACAGCAAGATGTTTACACACTGCCATCGGAGAGCTATCTACATTTGGAGTATACTGTGACTGGAGCTGCCAACGCTGCTGTGGCCGGAACTCCATGTGTCTCTGGATTCTTCGGCAATGTGTTTTCAGAGATACGCTATGAAATCAATGGTGTGGAGGTGGATGGTATACGCAATCCTGGAGTTACCAGCCTAATGAAGAATGCTGTTACATTTGAACGTGATGAGTGGACCAAGATGGAAGGAGCTGGCTACAAGTTTAGCCCAACTCATGGATTCACCGATTTTGCTGCCAATGGAGGCGACACTACAATCATGGATGTGCCTTTGAGATACCTGCTAGGCTTTGCTGGAGACTATAGACAGATTTTGCTCAATGTGAAACAAGAGCTGGTGTTGAGGGTCAGCCCCAACTTTCACGACTGTGTGAATGTTGCTGCTGCTAATGTAGCAATCACAAAGCTTTTATGGAGAATGCCGTATGTGGAAGTGGCAGATGATGTGAAACTGCGTCTGCTACAGATTGTACAGAATGACACACCCATCAGTATATCATTTCGACATTGGGAGTTGTATACCTATCCAACATTACCACAGACAAGAAAGCATACATGGACTGTCAAGTCAACATCACAGCATGAAAAGCCCCGATACATTGTGGTTGGGCTACAGACTGCAAGACGAGGTGTGGCAGCAGCCAACAGTTCTCGCTTTGACAAGTGTAATATGAAGGATGTTCGAGTGTTTTTAAACAGCAGATACTACCCATATGAGAGCATTGATGGTGATGATAATCGCATCTACAACATGTATGCAGCTTTCAATGGAGTCTACAACCATGGTAATGCTCGTGCAAGCAACCCTCTGTTTGAAAAGAATGCCATTGGTGATGGAAAAATAATACTGTTTGCTTTTGATTGCTCCCGGCAAAATGAGTCACTCAAAACTGGAAGTATTGATGTGAGGATTGAGTTTGAAGCATCTGAAAACATCCCAGGTAATACAACTGCCTACTGTATGATGATTCATGAGATGACTAAAGAGTATCGACCAATGTCAGGCCTTGTACTGTCAGCATAAAAAGATATATAGTCAGTGCACAGTGATAAATTGCTCAGTTGAGCTCGAGACAATGAATGAGCCAGTCATGACAGGATACAGAGGACTTTTTATTGAGGAGAGGGAGCTGTCTTCACATGAAGGGGAGGACGTGGTGGGCTGTGTTATTGGTGAGCGACCGCTGATGAAAGATGCCTCTACGAGTACAACTGGACTCAATGATGACAACTCCCACATTACAGCAGAAAGTGGTGTAGATGACTGGCCATCGAGTAGAGCGGAAAACATTTTTGGACCACTACCACTGTACCTGATAAACTTTCAAGGTTTTGAAGGTTTGGACAACAAGTTTATTGTGAAGGAGATGGCTATCCTGGAGCAAGATGATGAGAATCATGTGACTACTCATCACTACTTTTTCAAGCCTCCCTACTCTGAGTCTATGCTCAAGACTAGCAGGCAAATCATCGCCAACAACTGTATACATCAAGCTAAACATGGACTCAGGTGGTCAGACTGTGGGAGAGAACATCTTCCCTATTCGGATTTGATGGAAATTGTGCGTGGAACAGTTGGAAGGTGGTTGGATCAGAACCAGCAGCGTCCAATTAAAATCTTTGTCCATGGATATAAGCAGATTACTCTACTGGATACAATTCTACAACTGAACAATGTGGAGTACCTGGACCTATCATCAGCATTTTTCTTTCCTGCTACGCCTGATTTGGATCAAGATGGCATATACTGCCCAGAACATCATCTACTCAACTTTATCGACATGGTGCGGAACAAGCTATCATCTTTAACGTTTGGAGATCAGTCAGCCAACAACGTCAACAACGCTGATGGATTGTCAAATACACAACTATTTTGCTCATTGGAAATTGTTATTGCTCTACATGGATGGATTAACAAAACTTTGTTGGAAGATAGAACCTTTTGTCGCAATTTCTTCAATGCTGTTAATACTCATTTGCTGATGGATTGTCAAATACAAAACTATTTTGCTCATTGAAAATTGTTATTGCTCTACATGGATGGATTAACAAAACTTTGTAAGAAGATATCAATAAAAAGAAATATTGTAATGAACTCTATGCTCTATCATTTATCTTCCTCACTCCTCTTTGATAC
This sequence comes from Nilaparvata lugens, assembly GCF_014356525.2. Classification (NCBI taxonomy): domain Eukaryota; kingdom Metazoa; phylum Arthropoda; class Insecta; order Hemiptera; family Delphacidae; genus Nilaparvata; species Nilaparvata lugens. Next base: position 7,549,302 of record NC_052519.1, read on the forward strand.
TTGTACTATATTGTGCAATCATATGACGTCATGCAGACCTGATGAACAGTTTTCATAGTATCCATTGGTATATAACAGTCAACTGTCAATCAACTGTCAACTGTCAATTGTCAACTGTCAATCAACTGTCAATTGTCAACAGTCAACTAACAACTGTCAACTGTCAATTGTTGGTTGACTGTTTACTTGTACAATATTGTACAATCATATGACGTCATGCAGACCTGATGAAACAGGAAATGGGCTACCCCCACCACTCAGCAAGCATAGTATAAAAGATGATGCTGACAACAAAATGCACTCAGTCTTGCAATGTTGTCAGACAGTGAACGTGAACGTCATCTGCTTAATGCAGTGAGTGAGCTTGAAGCTGAACTGAATTATCACGGTATAATGACATTGAGTGACTTTTTCAAGGAGAGTGGTCATTTAGAGTTTTGTGCAGATCGTGAATCTCATAGTTGTGCATGCATACGACTCAGGCAGAAGCATCAGGCTGTTGTTGATGCAGTCAAGGATAGAAACGTTTTCTTTGTATGTGATGATCTTCACAACCATTGAGAAATACTCATGTGACCTCCACCGATGTGAAATGTTTCCTGCTGAAAGTTTTCACGCAAACTATGAAGAGTATCAGGATAATATCAACAAGAGGGCAATGCGTCATTGCCCACCAGGACTTGCAATGAAATTCACTGTCATGTTTGATGACACTTGCATACTGCTAAAATCTTTCTTCAAGTTGGATAATGGTAGAATGGCTGCTATTGTTAATCTTGAGAAGGTAGCCAACTGGAGGGAAAAGGATGTGAAGATTGTGTTGAGTGTTCTCAATCAGGACCAATACTACAAGTGTGATTTTATATGTGGACAGCAATCTAAATGTCTACTGGGACTGGGTCAAAAGGAGATCAAATTTGCAGGATTTACAAAAATTGAGAGTACAGGACATGTGAAACGATTCAGGCTGGAGGATGGAACATCTGGTGATTCAGCTTTTGAGATTAGCATCTACAAGGCTGTACGCATACCTATGCCACTGCCATCTACTGGGGGATATGACGAAGTTGATGGACCATGCATTGTTTGTGAAAGGAATAAGCCATCAGTTGAGCGTTATGTCACCAACAATGATTATAGCCGAGGAGAAAGACCTCTTCAGCTGTATATATTCTGTTCAATACTGGAGATTGATTATAAATGTTTGTCAATAAATACTGTGTGTATTGAACCATTTGTTATTATTGATTATCCTACTTCCTCATATAGGCAAGAAATTAGGTTGCTATGCTTTCAATGAAGACAGTTTCAACGACCCCACTCCTCCCCTGTCATGATATGTTTACAGTTTTTTGTCTACTGCCTAATATCTATTGTTGACCAAGATGCAAAATATCAAAAGATATCCATTGAGGTGTTATGGTATACAACCCTGTATACTTACCTCAACAATTGGGACCCTACATCAATCTATACCCCCCTGAAGGTTCGAACCTGGGACCTACAGCATGGAAAGCAACACCGCTAACCACTACACCACAATGGATATCTGTTCATTTGATGTTTTTTTGAATCCTTGTTAAGCAGCTTACTCTGTATGACATGGTAAGGGATAATGAAAACTCAATAGGAAATTGTTCAATTCTTTTTTATATGTACATGTATGTGCTACAGTGCAGTTGAAGTAAGTACAATCCATATTGTTTATTATCATTTTAAAAGACACATTTTGATGAAAATACTTTTATTTTCAAAATTTATTACAAGTAAACAATACATTTTTTTTTCTGGAATTTGTTACATCGAGATAAATCTTATAAGACAATACATTTCTGAATTCTTAAGCATAATGTTACAAGTATACAGCAATACAATTTTTAGAATTTCAAGCATCAAATTGTTACATCAAAATAACTCTTATAAAACAATACATTTCTGTATTCTTAAGCATAATGTTACAAGTATACAGCAATACAATTTTTAGAATTTCAAGCATCAAATTGTTACATCAAAATAACTCTTATAAAACAATACATTTCTGTATTCTTAAGCATAATGCTACAAGTAGTATACAGCAATACATTTTTAGAATTTTAAACAAATTTTCAAGAATTTTAAGCAAATTTTCCAAAGTATACAACATCTTTACAATACCTATTGATAATACAATCCAATCAGCTTATGCATTTAGGCTTCGGAACATGGAATTCCATTTTTGAAAAATTCCAACGTATGTGTACGATTACGATTTTTTAAAGGTAAAACTTCGCGTATAATAACACTATACCCAGTCATATCAACTGGATCTTCCCCCACTCTTTTGAACACTGTGTTGATATACATTTTGGGCATGAAACAACGTGCATAGTCATACTCTCTTTCTAATTCAGCAGTTATTCCCTCACCATTTATACTGGTTACACGTTTCACATAGCGTAAATTGATCTGTACTCCTCTGGGCATTTTGGCAAGATTCTCTAGGGTGACAGGTTTGAATACTCTACCCTCTCTGAAGATTGCTCCGGCTATCTCTGCATTGTTGGCAGCACCATCAGCGGTTGGGGCGGCAGTGGCATCAGAGGCTGTGGCAGAAGTGTCAGTTGTAGCGGAGGCATCAATGGTAGCGGTATCATTTGCAGAGGCATTGCATGGGGTGGTAGATGGGGCATTGCATGGGGTGGTAGATGGGGCATTGCATGGGGCTGTAGTGACATCAGAGGCTGCGGCAGCAGAGGCATCAGCGGTAGCGGAGGAATTCGGCATCTGTAATTTCCATATATATGTTAATAGTTGCTCATTACAATTCTACTGGTAATAGTTTGACCTATATTAGAGACATCCATAGTTGTAGGGGTACATGTTTGCAATATATATATAATAAGCAGTATTTTTATATCCATCATAACTGTCATGCATAGAAAGAGGGTTGGAAGCATTGTTCATGCAGCGTTATTTGACGAAGCATTAAAACTTAATTTTTCAATGTCTAACCTTATTTATTCTCACGTGATGGGTGTAGCTGTACTGAAGGGTATGCTTAAAGGAAGGTTTGGGGTGGGAAGGTTGGGTCATCTGGCACCCACATTAATCGAAAGTCTCCATGGTTCCAGGGTTGCAATTGATGTGGTTGAGGACGTGGCTGGGTACTTGGGTTTCTTGAATTAGCACTGGTTTGGAAGCATGGAGGAGGAGGAGGAGGAGGAGGAGGAGGAGGAGGAGGATGAGGATAAGGATGAGGATTTGATGTAGAACGGTTAGGCTGCTGGGTAGAATTGTTGGACCTGTTTGGTAGAGGAATACTATTTGTTTGACGGTTGTTTGGTAGGGGAATGCTATTTGTTTGACGGTTGTTTGGTTGGGGAATGTTGCCATTGTTCAGAGTAGGATTCAGAGCTGGGCGGCTAATAGTAGGATTAAATGGCTGTTGTGGGTGATTGATAGGTTCGCAGGGTGGGGGATTGTTAGATTGTGAGCCATTGACGCAGAATGTTGGATTACGAGTTTGGGTAGAAGTAAGGCTTCGATTTTGTAGGTTGTAAGGGGCAGACCTGTAGGAATGGAGGTTATTGTTGTGGGGAGCTCTTCTAGGGTTGGGTCCAAATGTAATTGGTGGTAAATGAGGATTGTTTGGAATGAATTGTACTTCCATTCTACCCCTTGACATCAGTTCATTGTAAGCCCTTTGGTCTCCCTCATCATGAGGTACCCACATTATCACTAGACGTCCTCTAGATATCTGGTCAGCAAGGTAGGCTGCTTCAAGCCTGCTGTTCATGTCAATACCATTGGATCGGATCATGGCTGAAAACGACATACATGCTGTTAGTATGGGTGGTTCTCTAATATTGTATGGGTTCGTTATCTATCTAGGATTGGATTTTACAATGCCCATTCAACAAGAATAGTTTTAAGAAAAAATGAATAAACTGAATGATCATCATGATGTGTGTGAGGAGACATCTTAAAGTCCCCACACAAAGTATTCATCGCAATGGATCCTCCACACAAAATATTCATCAAAAATGGGTCTTTCAAAATTCTCTAACTGAATGATCATCATGATGTGTGAGGAGACATCTTAAAGTCCCCCACACAAAGTATTCATCAAAATGGATCTTTTAAAATAATAACAAACAATAATAATAAACAATATAGATTGTACTTACTTTGATATTCACTAAAAACTGCACTGTAGCACACACACACACACAACTCGTCTTCAACTAGTCAGCAACACAATAAGAGCTCTTATGGTTAGGAGCTCCCATATATATATACCCAAACAGTCTCCCACCACTCCCAAAGGTCGTGAAATTAATTCCAATTTATTTTTATTTATTTTTCATTTACTTTCATTTAATTGCGATTTTTTATGATTTTTTTTTTTTAATTTTTTTTTTTTTTTTTTTTTTTTTGATGACCTTGAGGTTAGGTTAGGTTAAAAAACTAGGGTTAGGTTAGGTTATGACGTCATGGGTGACCTTGAGGTTAGGTTAGGTCACCTGGGGTGACCTTCAGGTTAGGTTTGATCACCTGGGGTGACCTAGAGGTTTTGTCAATCCTGGTGCACGAGTGCTATTATACTACTGGTGGAGGAGGAGGAAGAGAATGAGGAGGAGGAGGTGGAGGAGGAGGAGGAGGAGAAGGCTTGAGTTACTATTCATCTCAAGTTTATAAACACTTCAAAGACTTCGTATAGAGTTTATATATGGTTTAGTTCATAATACAGGTTTGTGTTAAAGTTGGTGTCGTGTGAACAGAGGTTTGAGCAAGCTTGGCTGAAAGCCAGATTTGCGTAAACCTGGCTCTGAGCCAAGTTCGCGCAAATATCGTTGTCGTGTAGACCCCGGCATAATAGTACAAAGAGTAGGGTAATAGAATTCAAATAAGTACTAGCAGAGACAAAAAATCTAGGTATTTTTTTGGTATGATTGCAGTTTAAATTTGAATTGAATAAAAAATGTTGGATCAATATTAAGGGCTCAACATTGGAAGTTAATGAAGTATGACATTTCGGAGTGAGATATGATGCTATGCTGCAATTCATGATAATAAAATCAATAGGCAATAATCTTTAAAATAATCATAATTATTGAAAAGATCAATTACTGATGAGTAAAAATCTCACCAAATCGAGTGATGAGTAATATAGAGCCGCCTTAGTTGTTCCAACATTGTAGAAGAAAACTGGAAACTGAGTCAAGTAGATGGCATAGGCCAGCCGAGTTAACACTTTGAAGTATTTCCACGACAGAAACTTTCCAAACCAGCCTGAAACAATTATTCAGAATTTGAGAAATTTATAGAATTGGTGGGCCCAATTTCGATTAGAGGATCATAGAAATGGAGAGAACCTTTCCAAATTAAAATTCATGACAGAGTAATATCAGAGACAAGAAATATAGTGATGCTAAGTAAATATAGTTATACTTATGCTTCCTTTATCTATGGTAATATGCATGACTGTTATTTTCGGTCCCATCATCAAAATTTCTTTATTAAGTGAATACTTATTTCCTATTCTAGAGCCAATACAATCTATAATATAACAAAGGAAAGAGCTGGCTTATACACGTAGGGGATAGGAAATTCACGAACGCTTCATCACGTCTCAACTACTCAACTGAAATTCCGCATATAGATTGTTAATTTACCAAGGATGGTTATAGGTCTATTTTAAATTCTTCAAGATTTGAGCACGTCAAGTTTTCAGTCTCTCAAGTTTTTTATTGAGCATTGGCTACCTGCAAGTATGTAATATTCCTTCTATATTCGGTTTCAAAACATCTAAATTTCAAAATGATTATGCTTCGTGAAACTATTTTTGGACTGAAGTGAAAACCCACAAGGCAACCCATTTCAGACTATATGTGTAACCTTATCTAAATTTGGGAGAGGAATATCACAAGGTTACCTCATTTTCCTCAACCTATCATTTTAATGATGAACCAAACTTATTGTGAGAGTAAATAAGTAAAGAATAAAATTATGAATAGGAACAGTTTTGGACGAATACCTCTGTTGGTTCATCCCGTATTTGGCAATTAATTCTATCTAATACTTAATTAAATCTATACTATAATAAAGGAAAGAACTGGCTTATACAAGAACGGGATAGGAAGTTCACGAATGACACATTATCATGTCTCAACTACTCAACTGATTAACTTGAAATATTGCTTAAAGATTCTCAATTTACCGAGGATGGTTATAGGCCTATATGTATTTTATTCTTCAAGCTTTCAGTAGGTCAAGCTTGCAGTTTGTCAAGACCTTTGCGGGTGTGAAACCAGGGTGCTGTCAGGGCCAGAGAAAAGTAGACTACAGGCATCTGAAATATGGGTGCAGCCGAAAAGATCATTAAAGAGATACTGAGATAGAAAACAACTTAATGAATTTTGAATAAATGAAAATATATCTTTGAGTAGGTTTAAATGGTAGTGCCCTGTGGGTGTGGGGAGTGCGTGCGTCTATGCCACATTTGCAGTGCGTGAACGCAGGGCTTTCTATGCTTAGAATGGGGAATTTTTGTGGTGTACTCTCTGAGTGACTAGGCTGGCAATACTGCCGAGCCACTCGCCGACTCGCCTTAAATCCAAGGAGGGTGAAGCTGAAGAAAGAGATTATATTGGAGTTAGATTGGATCTCTTCATTTATACTGAGGGTGATGCCCACATAAGTTCTTAGGCTTGTGCGTGGGTAATGAGTGAGGGGGATGATTATGAGAGATGACGACTACTTTTTAGGCGACTAGGCGACGCGTTCCAAACACCTGTATCAGTGTCTTCTGTCACTTGTCAGTATGATCAAACTATTCTGTTCTCAGTGTTCTGTGTGATACACTATCATTATACGTTTCATTTCATTGCTGGCTACATGTTTTTCATTTTATTGTTTTCGTAGTTCATTGATTTTTTGAGAATCGTGTAGAGATTGACATTAGTCTACTCTCTAATGTTAATGTGACCTGTAACTCTACCAGTGTAATAAATTTAACATGGTTTGTGTTGTGGAATGACATACATTTGACTTTTCAATATGGCCAAACAACTACAACTTTCAAGTTCTTTTAATAGAAAAAATAAGGCTAACGAGAAAGATGTCCCAGACACAGATGAACCTGAACCACCAGCCAAGGTAAATAAAGTGGATATTGGTAAAGATGACCCTAAATTCGGATCTGCTAATGCAACATCAAGCTCACATGTGAATAGTGATGCTCAATCAAGTGCCTGTATATTAGATAGGCCTATGCCTCTTACGAATCTTGCACTAAGTACTTCAGCATCTGACGGGCCTACCCAGCCTAATATCAATATCGTATTTAAAAAGACATTATTTGGAAACACTCCTAGATCTTTTAGTACTACATGGTATCAAAAATTCAATTGGATTGAGTACTGTCAAGAGAATTATTCGGTGTTTTGTTTTCCTTGCCGGCATTTTACAAGTTCATCTGGAAACCGGGAGGACACGTTTGTCAAGTTTGGCTGTCATGATTGGAAAAATATAAGTCAAGAATGTCAAAAACATGAACAATCTAATGCTCATAAAGATTCAATTACGAAATATAGTAGCCATTTATCATCACAAAAAAAGGGACAGTTGTGGCCCAATTAAGCGAACAATCTCAGAAAAGCATTTCGAACAATAGAAAAGCAGTATCTACCTTAAGCCAAGTAGCTCTGTTTTGTGCACACCAAGAAATTGGCTTGCGAGGTCATAGGGAGTCAGGGAAAGAGAAATTTGATACAAAAAATAAAGGGAATTTTCTTGAACTTGTAGAGTTACTCAAAGGAGCTTCTAACGATATTAAATTTGTTTTCGACAACCTACCAAAGAATGCTACATACATGTCCAAGGACTCACAGAATGAGTTTTTGAGCATTTCAGCTAAACTAGTTCTAAAAGGGATTATTGATGAGATCAATGAAGAAAACAACGGTTTCTTTTCATCAATTGTTGATGAAGCAAGAGATGTTTCAACAAAAGAGCAAATGTCTGTTTGTGTCAGATACACAAACAAAACTAAACTGTTGGAACGATTTTTGGGCTTTGTTGAGTTAACCGAGTATGTTGTCAGCAAAGTCTTTCTTTTTGGAGATATCACAATTTTTGGAAAACAGTGGTTTGAATATTAAAAAGTGCGTCGGCCAGGCTTACGACGGTGCTTCAGATATGAGTGGCCATTTGACTGGAGTGAATGTTTTGGTGAGAGAAGTAGCCGAAAATCTGTGTGTTTATGTTCATTGTTATGCACATAGGTTAAATTTGATTTTGGTAGACACGGCTAAAAAAGTGAAGTTAGTTGATGATACGTTAGGATTACTAGAAGCAATTTATGCTTTCCAGTCAGCTTCTACTCTGAGACACCAAAAATTCAGGGATGCTCAAGAAATTTCCTTCGATATTCCAAATAAATAGCCTATCAAATTGAAATATTATTTTAAAGAATGATTGAAACAGCAAAACTATGGTTAGGCCTATTAGCGAAATAGTGTCGAATTGAACAAATTAATATGAGTATTAACAATTTTTATATTTATTAATACATATTCATTTCATACCTATATGCTTTGACGTATTATTTACATGAATTACTTAAGTAGCCCTACCCTAGGTCTATGTATAGACCTACAGTATGATAAGTTTTGCCTACCCAGTTTTTTATGTCTAGAACCGCCACTGGAGCTGGGTGCAATTCGGTGCACAATTTTAAATTACTCGATTGAACCTGGTTCCAATTCAATTGCAGGATGCAGAGGAGGAAATACCAGTGGGAAAACTGATTTCATTTTATTTTGTCAATTCTATGTGAAGACAAAAATTTTACAAAACTACAGCTGCACCAACCCTTTTAAATGGGTGTGAAACCAGGGTGCTGTCAGCGCCAGAGGAAAGTAGACTACAGGCACCTGGTGGTTACATACCTCGAGTGTTTGGTCATTCAATTCTAAATGAATGCTTCACATATTTATGCAGTCATGTAGATAGATAGGTAGTATAATAATTTTTTTCTCAAAAGTACAATTCTTTTTTATTCTTGAATTCTTTTATTATTCATTGTGGCATGGGGCTGAATAAATCTATAGCCGCCTATTCCATTGTGCTAATGTTTTCGATTCAATTTTCAGTTTCAATCTACTTAACTTGCCAGTGTACAGTCAAAAGCTGCAAAACAACCTTTTGAAAGCAATTCACGAGTGCTCGGAGGGCTTCGGATTCGCTTAATCCACAGAGCAAATACTCTAGCGGGGGCCTGGACGACAGTAGTATAAAAAGGAGGAGTCTGGTGCACAAGTGCACCAGACTCCTCCTTCACCTCAAGGTCATCCAGGTCAACCACCCTAACATCAAGGTCATCCAGGTCAACCACCCTAACCTCAATGTCATCCAGGTCAACCACCCTAACCTCAAGGTCATCCAGGTCAACCACCCTAACCTCAAGGTCATCTAGGTCAACCACACCCACCTCAAGGTCATCTAGGTCAACCACACCTACCTCAAGGTCATCCAGGTCAACCACACCCACCTAAAGGTCATCTAGGTCAACCAGACCTACCTCAAGGTCATCAAAGTCAACCACACCCACCTCAAGGTCATCCAGGTCAACCACCCTAACCACAAGGTCATCCAGGTCAACCACCCTAACCTCAAGGTCACCAAAAAAAAAAAAAAAAAATTAAAAAAAAAAAACTAAAAAAAAAAGAAAAAAAAATTTAAAAAAAAAATTAAAAACACATAAAATCGGAAATAAATGGGAAAAAAAGGGAAAAAAAATTCCCTCCGGATCCTGAACTGGGGTATAAAAGGAGTTGTTCTGCAAGGAGTGGGACATTGTGTCTTGGGCAGTCGTGCCATCAGTACGTCTGTGTGTGATTTTAGTATATTGGTTTGGTTCACTTTCATCTTTATCAACATCAAGAGTAAGTACCAATGCATTTTATAGTTCTATATATATATATATTTATATTATATTCATGATTTAACAATCAAGTTCAAAAGAGTAGAATTTTGAAGTAGATGGTTTGAGACTGACAATTAAATTCTAAAATGACTTTAATTCGAAAAATGACAAGTTTAATTATGAATTAGGTTCCAATACATAGAGTAAATGACATAGTCAAAAATGACTAGTGTAATTATGAATTAGGTTCCAATACCTCCAAGTTATGAGTTTAATTATGAATTAGGTTCTTCAAGTTGGTGGTTGTAATCCATCCTAACCTAAAAAACGTATAATTGCAAAGTAGATCCTAGACCCCCATTCACATTCCCCCATACAGCTCTGGATCATTATCCTTAGAACATAAACACCATAGAGTAAATGACATAGTCAAAAATGACAAGTTTAATTATGAATTAGGTTCCAATACATAGAGTAAATGACATAGTCAAAAATGACTAGTGTAATTATGAATTAGGTTCCAATACATACAAGTTATGAGTTTAATTATGAATTAGGTTCTTCAAGTTGGTGGTTGTAATCCATCCTAACCTAAAAAACGTATAATTGCAAAGTAGATCCTAGACCCCCATTCACATTCCCCCATACAGCTCCGGATCATTATCCTTAGAACATAAACACCATAGAGTAAATGACATAGTCAAAAATGACAAGTTTAATTATGAATTAGGTTCCAATACATAGAGTAAATGACATAGTCAAAAATGACTAGTGTAATTATGAATTAGGTTCCAATACATACAAGTTACGAGTTTAATTATGAATTAGGTTCTTTGAGTTGGTGGTTGTAATCCATCCTAACCTAAAAAACGTATAATTACAAAGTAGATCCTAGACCCCCATTCACATTCCCCCATACAGCTCCGGACCATCATCCCTAGAACATAAACACCTATGAACCTCCATCCTCGACCCATGATCCTAGATACCGATTCACCACCTTCATCCCCCACATCCGTTGATAGTGATTTATATATAGAGTTGAATACTGCATACCATACTAATACAATATTGTTTTGCATCGTTCCAGATCTCATCACTCTGCATTCAACATGCATGCTTCCAACATTCAAGTCGTGCTCTGCCTCATGCTGGCTCTTGGAGCCTATTCACTGGATCCAAAGTATAGGAGTGAAGACTTTCTAGCATCCAGGGAGCATGGACTGGATACATACAACATTTTCCACATCAGGCAATGTCTGATGTCATCCAGCAAGTTCAACCACGACCTTGCAACAATGTACAATGATGTCAGCAACTGGTACTTAAAAATCGCAGGAGAGCATGAAGTGGGGAAGGAACTGTGTCACAAAATCCACTGCGCATATGATCTGCGTAACTGTCTCCACCCATCATTCACATCGCTGGATTTCCTTGAAGCAGTTATTACAAAGTCAGTCGAGGTGTGCTCATCCTACTGTCAACATGGGCTGTCAACAACATCTACATCCAGTACTTCAATCAGCAATGGCACCAGCAGACCCTGAATCACCATGTCCTTGCGGTGATTGCATTTTTGTCATGAGTGCAAGGTGGAGTGTTGAGCCACTCACTATCGCCACCAGTTGTCCCACTATCGCCGCCAGTCGTCCCACTATCGCCACCAGTCGTCCCACTATCGCCACGAGTCGTCCCACCATCGCCACCAGTCGTCCCACTATCGCCGCCAGTCGTCCCACTATCGTCACCAGTCGCCCCACTATTGCTGCCAGTCAACCCACCACCGCCACCAATCATCCCACCAGCTGAGGCCAAGACGGTTTCAATTCGACAGTAGCCCTCATCACACCAATCAGTTAATATCGAATGTATTACCATTTGTAATATGATAATAAAGAAATAAACCCTCAATGGCTGATCCACTGTCTAAAACTAACTCTCATGTATGAAATAAACCTCATTTTATGTGTTAACCATTGATTGAGAGTTTCATTAATTCAATGTTCAACACCTCATCCCATAGATAATAATAATAGTAGGTCAGCATCTTGCACATCAATATAGATGTTTCCTCTAGGTCAATACTGAAATAGCATATGGTTGAAGCTAGTTAATAGATATCCATTATGGTGTAGTGGTTAGCGGCGCCGCTTTCCATGCTGTCGGTCCTGGGTTCAAACCTTCAGGGGTAGAGATTGATGTAGGGTCCCAATTGATAAGGTAAGTATACAGGGTTGTATACCATTACACCATAATGGATATCTTTTGATATTTTGCATCTTGGTCAACCTATTGCAACATGTCAATAATATTTTCATTGAAAGCATAACAACCTAATTTCTTATCTATATGAGGAAGTAGGATAATCATTAATAACAAATGGCTCATTACACATAGTATTTATTGGCAAAAATATAATTAATCTTCAGTATTGAATAGAATATACAGCTGAAGAAGTCTTTCTCCTCGGCTATAATCATTGTTGGTGACATAACGCTCAACCGATGGCTTATTCCTTTCACAAACAATGCATGGTCCATCAACTTCATCATATCCCCCAGTAGATGGCAGTGGCATAGGTATGCGTACAGCCTTGTAGATGCTAATCTCAAAAGCTGAATCACCAGATGTTCCATCCTCCAGCCTGAATCGTTTCACATGTCCTGTGCTCTCAATTCTTGTAAATCCTGCAAATTTGATCTCCTTTTGACCCAGTCCCAGTAGACATTTGGATTGTTGTCCGCATATAAAATCACACTTGTAGTATTGGTCCTGATTGAGAACACTCAACACAATCTTCACATCCTTATCCCTCCAGTTGGGTACCATCGCAAGATTAACAATAGCAGCCATTCTACCCTTATCCAACTTGAAGAAAGATTTTAGCAGTATGCAAGTATCATCAAACATGACAGTGAATTTCATTGCAGGTCCTGGTGGGCAATGACGCATTGCCCTCTTATTGATATTATCCTTGATACTCTTCATAGTTTGCATGAAAACTTTCAGCAGGAAACATTTCACATCAGTGGAGGTCACATGAGTATTTCTCAATGGGTTGTGAAGATCATCACATACAAAGAAAACGTTTCTATCCTTGACTGTATCAACAACAGCCTGCTGCTTCTGCCTGAGCCGTATGCATGCACAACTATGAGATTCACTATCTGTACAAAACTCTAAATGTCCACTCTCCTTGAAAAAGTCACTCAATGTCATTATACCATGATAATACAGTTCAGCTTTGAGCTCACTCACTGCATTAAACAGATAAAGTTCACGTTCACTGTCTGACAACATTGTAAGACTGAGTGCATTTTGTTGTCAGCATCATCTTTTATACTCTGCTTGCTGAGTGGTGGGGGTAATCCATTTCCTGTTTCAATAGGTCTGTATGACGTAATACAATAGCTCTATGTGAACACATAGTGTGCACTTTACTCAAAGAGGAGTGAGGAGGAGGATAAATGATAGATCATAGAGTTGATTACAATATTTCTTTTTTATTGATAATGCAAATGAGTATTAACAGCATTGAAGAAATTGCGACAAAAGGTTCTATCTTCTAACAAAGTTTTATTAATCCATCCATGTAGAGCAATAACAATTTTCAATGAGCAAAATAGTTGTGTATTTGACAATCCATCAATGTTGCTGACGTTGTTGGTTGACCAATCTCCAAACGTTGGAGATGATAGCTTGTTCCGCACCATGTCGATAACGTTGAGTAGATGATGTTCTGGGCAGTATATACCATCAATCTTCTTGATCAGCAACTCCAAATCAGGCATAGCAGGAAAGGAATATGGCAATGATAGGTCCAGGTACTCCACATTGTTCAGTTGTAGAATTGTATCCAGTAGAGTAATCTGCTTATATCCATGGATGAATTAAAAGATTTTAATTGGATGCTGCTGGTTCTGATCCAACCACCTTCCAACTGTTCCACGCACAATTTCCATCAAAGCTGAATAGGGAAGATGTTCTGTCCCACAGTCTGACCACCTGAGTCCATGTTTAGCTTGATGTATACAGTTGTTGGCGATGATTTGCCTGCTAGTCTTGAGCAGAGACTCAGAGTAGGGAGGCTTGAAAAAGTAGTGATGAGTAGTCACATGATGCTCATCATCCTGCTCCAGGATAGCCATCTCCTTCACAATAAACTTGTTGTCCAAATCTTCAAAACCTTGAAAGTTCATCAGGTATAGTGGTAGTGGCCCAAAAATGTTTTCCGTTCTACTCGATGACCAGTCATCTACACCACTTTCTGCTGTAAAGTAGGAGTCGTCATCATTGAGTCCAGTTGTACTTGTAGAGGCATCTTTCATCAGCGGTCGCCCACCAGTAACACAACCCACCACATCCTCCTCCTCCTCATGCGAAGACAGCTCCCCCTCCTCCATAAAGAGTCCTTTGTATCCTCTCATGACTGGCTCATTCATTGTCTCGAGCTCAACTGAGCAATTTATTGCTGTACACTGACTATATATCTTTTTATACTGATAGTACAAGGCCTGACATTGGCCGATACTCTTAAGTCATCTCATGAATCATAATACAGTAGGCAGTTGTATTACCTGGAATGTTTTCAGATGCTTCAAACTCAATCCTCACATCGATACTTCCAGTTTTGAGTGACTCATTTTGGCGGGAGCAATCAAAAGCAAAGAGCATGAATGTAGACTCCATTGAAAGCTGCATACATGTTGTAGATGCAATTATCATCACCATCAATGCTCTCATATGGGTAGTATCTGTTGTTTAAAAACACTCAAACATCCTTCATATTACACTTGTCAAAGCGAGAACTGTTGGCTGCCGCCACACCTCGTCTTGCAGTCTGTAGCCCAACCACAATGTATCGTGGCTTTTCAAGCTGTGATGTCGACTTGACAGTCCATGTATGCTTTCTTGTCTGCGGTAACGTTGGATAGGTATACAACTCCCAATGTCGAAATGGTATAGTGATGGGTGTGTCGTTCTGTACAATCTGTAGCAGACACAGTTTCACATCATCTGCCACTTCCACATAAGGCATTCTCCACAAAAGCTTTGTGATTGCTACATTGGTAGCAGCAACATTCACACAGTCGTGAAAGTTGGGGCTGACCCTCAACACCAGCTCTTGTTTCACATTGAGTAAAATCTGTCTATAGTCTTCGGCAAAGCCTAGCAGATATCTCAAAGGCACATCCATGATTGTAGTGTCAGCTCCATTGGCGGCAAAATCGGTAAATCCAGTGGTTGAACTAAACTTGTAGCCAGCTCCTTCCATCTTGGTCCACTCATCACGTTCAAATGTAACAGCATTCTTCATTAGGCTGGTAACTCCAGGATTGCGTATACCATCCACCTCCACACCATTGATTTCATAGCGTATCTCTGAAAACACATTGCTGAAGAATCCAGAGACACATGGAGTTCCAGCCACAGCAGCGTTGGCAGCTCCAGTCACCATATACTCCAAATGTAGATAGCTCTCCGATGGCAGTGTGTCAACATCTTGCTGTTGAATTGGAATCCGTATCTCGTCATTTGCATTATAGCTTACAGTATAGGGTGCATGAGAATGGTACTCAAACCCAATGATACTGTTGTCCGATGACGGTCCATTCTGTGTCACATCCAAAACTCCCATCTTCCTATTCTACTCGTATCTGACAGCCTCGTTCTTGCAAATACTTGATGCTCCTAGATGTTAACCTTGTCAAGGTTGAATGCTGAATGAATCTTTCTTTCCTTTTATCTTCTTTTATAGGTGAAGGAGGATGATGATGATGGAGAGAAGAAGAAGGAGGAGGATGGACTGCAGCCTCCATATCCAATCCTTGATTCCACTTTTCAAATAACAACACCATTTCACTTGCATTGTCTCAAATGTAAAGCAATATTTATTATCTCGCCTCTATTTTTTTTAAGACGACCGTACTCGTCGACTACTTGCAGTGTAATGCTACCAATCTGCTTGATGTCTATAGGTAAATAGATTACATTCTGCACAGTCACCACCATTTTATACCCTGGATCAACGTTTGAGTAAAACTCATAGATCACGTGATCTGTAATTCCATTAGATTTAGAGTAAGATCCAGTCACAATGTTGCAGGTGATGCGTATCATATTAGGCCGACTGATTTGTACAGTATTATCACTTCTAGTAGATGTGTTGGGCTCTATGAACTGGGTATTGGTAAAACCCAACAGTTTCCCTATTGAATCTTGTGGTCGTAGATCCAGCTTGGCACTGCTCAAAACTATACACTTTAAGGTTGATGGATCTACAGTCACCTGGAAATCAACATCATTTTCCGACAGCCTTTGTGCAAGCAAGTCAGTAATTGTAGAAAATTCAAAGCTACCTGTTGGTAATGATACCTGATGCAGAACCAAATCCTCCTTGTCAACAGTAGTAGCTGGCATTCTCCTTTTAGTCCTTTTAGGCAATACTGTACCATCCTTATCATCATCATCAGACTTGCCAGGTTTATGCTTCTGATGTTTAAGCACCTCGCTCCAATACTCTTCAAATCTTGCCTTAGCCATACTCCGTAGCTCATCATGTGTTATCTCTGCACTAGTAACACCCTTCTTAGAAATTCTATTACTTGCATAAAAATGTAGTACATTATTGAAACCTTCCTCAATATTAGGTATTGAGTTGCAACTTGTAAAGCTAATCAGACCAATTTCCCATTCACCACTGCTCACATCAAGTGGTGGATAAAAGTCACTCTTTAGTATTGATGTCCTACCTCCAAAACACAACATCATGTTGTTGCCTGCTCAACATACAGTTGCACAATGAGTAGCAATCAGCCTACACTCGTTATTTATAGGGATGGAAATAATGTACAAGAGAGATAGTGAATCATCTATTTATTTTCATCAATCAAAAATTGTAAACACAAATGCCCACAGATGTGTGAGTAAAGATCTTCCTGCTTCTGATCATAGTTGTACTCAATCCTTGATGCTGGCTCCAGTCCTTTGTGCATATAGTTGATAAACTCCTGTGGCGGTCTCAGGTTGCCAAATCCATCAAAGTAGTGAGACACATCATCCTTCTTCACATAGCACACCCAATGTGTGCCAGCTCCAGTGCTGGTGTCCAGGTTGATAATGTCGCATTCTCTCCTCCAGGGTCCATTCAATGGTAGAGCATCCCACATAAACACTCCTCGAAAGTGCTTTAGCTTCAGTCGACATGCATACTTGTAGAGATCAGCATCGGTAAGGGCTCGATCAGGTAGGGCAACTAGCGTCTTCTCTTGCCGCCACATTGACGGCGATGTGCCCCATTTCCCTGTGTCCTGCACTGTTGTCTCAGGTAGAGTCCTTTACCTTTTTTACCAGAACATCTCTTTACTCATTTTTGACCACGAGTCTTTGTTGTCTTACGTCTGCGGTGTACTCCTCCACCAAACTTTGCTTTAGCCTTCATGATGCTGGTCACTGCTAGTGCTGCAGCCTTCTCAAGTGCTCCTGGGTCTGCAGATTTTACCACACTCCAAGCTTGATCTGCCAAAATGTTGTCTGCTACTGCTCTGCTCGATGTATCACTGCTCCTCGAGTAAGCAATGTCGTGCCCCTTACAGGCTCGATCAAGACTATTTATACCAGGATCGCCTCTTGCCAACCGCTTCTCTAGCTTTGTACCAGGTCCACAGTACTGGTAACCAGGGATGTGAAGTTCAACAGGTAGAATGTTGATTGCCTTGTTCACCAATTTTCCAGCACTCTTTTTAACTATTGAACCTGCAACTTTTGCAATTGATGACAGTACCCCTCTTCCCCGGTACTTCCTCTCTCTCTTACATCCAGCCATCTAATGTTTCTTAACGGTTTTAGCAGCTGGTTTTATACTTTTTTTGGTGTGGACAATGTTTGTGCGGGTGGTGTTGTAGGAGGGGGTTCCGGTAATCCCATAAGATCTACGAAACGTTTCTTCATTTCATTGGGTGGCAATTCCTTCATAGTTTTAGTATTTTTTGGATCTAACACAATGTCTAAATACAATGAAAACATTTTACCAGCAAACTCAATCAGCCTCTTCTCAAGATATCGATTGTTCACTCCATCAGTAGGCTTAATTGGATCCATCATATCAATAAGTATTGAATCATTGAGACTTGTAAATAAATACCTGTGATGTGGTATTGTCCCTTGTCTTTGGCAGCCACATTGAAATCAGTTCTCTACATGTTGAAAAGTTGACAGCATCCCTGTCAGCACATGGATTTCCCAAATTGGTCAAACGCCTGTAGCGAGCATTAATGTTTCCTATGGAATCCATGACTTGACTGCTATACATAAGCAAAGCAATGTCTCTTATATAGTGAAACTAGTATGCAAGATTAGCAACTATGTAGCCACCTTCTACCAACTCTTCTAAAATTGAATTGATTTCATTCTCATTTCCAGTGTTGCCAACTGCCTTGGACTGATCCAATAGTTTCAGCCTGTCCACAAGTTCATTGGGATCATTGTAGTAGACGTACTCAATCTTGGTACGGTTGTTTGCAACCATATTGAATGGCGCCACAAGTCCTCTGCCACTGACCTTGCTATATTTGGGTTTAGCATTATTGAGCAGTTTATGGATCACTGTTCTATACTTTGTATCATTCGAGTTTTTACTCTTACCATCCGGATCATGATTTTCCTTATACAAGTTTGTAATGTGTAATATCCGAGTGTATGCCACCTCATCACTAGCCAATGGAGTAATGGGTTTCTTTTTGAAAATGAGTTCACAAAGTCCACGCGTTGCATCAAATCTAGTCACGTTTGAAGGATTGTTAGGGTCAGTCAGAACAATCTTTCTTCCATCACTTCCAAAGGTCAACAGTTTGTTACCCAAATAGTAGTCATTACCAACAACTTCTGGTCCATATGTTTTGTCAGAGCTACTATCATATGAACAACTACCTGTTGTTCGATGGACCCGTTCATTATACTCTTTCAAGAGTGAGGTTAGGATGCCTGTCCACAAATAGGTTCCTTGTTCAGTAAACTTTGTCCACATAAGATGTTTGAGCGATCTATTGAAACGTTCAACTATAGATGCTTTCTTATCAGAAAAAGTTGAATAATGATTGATGCAATACTTTTGCATAAGCTGTTGAAACTCACTATTAAACCATTCCTTTCCATCATCAGTTTGCAAATTCTTCATGTGATTCTGTTCAAATATAGGCTGCATTGCCTTAACCACTTCATCAGCTGACTTGCTTTTAATTGGTATAGCAAAAGCAAACTTACTAAGACAATTGATTATTGTAATAATATATCTATAGCCTTTGTTCTGTCTTGCATTGGTAGCATCTCTACAAGATCAGCCTGATAAAGATCATCAAGACCTTTAACAGTAACCATTCGTGTAGGGAACCTCCTACAAGCCTGCTTGTGCAGCTCTCTCGCTATAACAGTCTTATCCATACTGACTGATAAAATCTATGTCATCAACTTTAAATAGTCTATTATGCTAATCCAAACATTCTCCATATCCTGTGGAAGAGGATAGAGATTGCAACTTTTTTCTTTTCATAACCTCTACACTTTGATAGTGCAGGATGTGAGACGCCTTGTACTCTTACTTCTACATGATTCAGAGGTTTGAGCAATAAGAGACAGTTGATTTGATACAATTATATTGTAGTCATACTCTAGTACACATTGGATACAAAGAATATTATCAGACATATATAAATAACATCTCAATCATCGAGATTTAACAGCACATAGTCAAATAATGGTCCTAAATTAGTACACATTTCACAAAATGCATAGCTATAAGGAAAGTTCAGAATCATCATCTGTCTATTGTGACAAGGATGAAGTGTAGCTGTTGGGAATGTTGAAGAAATCACATCAGCAAAATTCTCGAAAGTTCCAAAAGGATCATAATATCCTTCTCCAATGTTGAATAGTGGCTCAACACTCCACCTTGCACTCATGACAAACATGCAATCACCGCAAGGGCATGGTGATTCAGGATCTGCTGGCGCCATTGCTGATTGAAGTACTGGATGTAGATGTTGTTTACAGCCCATGTTGATAGCAGGATGAGCACACCTCGACTGACTTTGTAATAACTGCTTCAAGGAAATCCGGCGATGGGTGGAGACAGTTGCGTATGCGCAATGGATTGTTGACACTTCCTGGCATGAGGTATGACGTCACTTTTCAAGCAATTTTCTCAAAATGCTGTACTGGGATGCATCACCATCTATTTTATAGTCATTTGATAAGGGACGTGACCGTTTAGCAGGGATAGTACTGCTTCCTGACTCATTGACTTTATCAATGAGCTCATCATGTGATGAGGAATGTAACCGTTTAGCTGTTGTAGTACTGCTAGCTGCCTGAACCTTGGGAATTTCATGAGAGTCAATCATCTCTTCCTCCTCATCCTCCTCCTCCTCCTCCTCCTCATCCTCCTCATCAATGTGTGCTAGAGTGGGGATCTTGTAATGTCCATGTGCAAGAGTTGTAATTCCATCATCTAGAATATACCTCTTCTCATCAGCTTTGCTCAATGCCTTCTTTCTCATGACTTGGGTCATGATCTGATGTTTCCTAGTACCAAACATCACTTGTTCTCTATAGATATCCTCGTCACCATATAGACAATCTAGATAGTCTTGGAAGCCTATGTAACGTTCAGCATCTGGATGCATTTTGAGAGTTCTCACCCAAGTATTGGTCTCCTAACTCCTTTAGCTTTCTTTATCAATCCACTTGTCAGCTGATTTGGATCACTATTATAACACCTACAGGCATATAGCTTCGATCGTAAGCCTTCATACTCAAGTGGCGCTCGGCCAGCATATTCATCTTTAAACTTGCCAAGCACCATTTTGTTTGCATCTGGATAGCATGGGTGGTCTGGAGGGTACTCTGAGGTGTCAAAGGTATCTTTCAGTTGTTGGTTGTTGATGATGTCGTTGTACATGTCCTCTGTCTTGACAAGGTAGAATAAGATATCAGTATCTTGATATAGGAGTTGAAGATGGTCCTTGTAGATGGGCTTCATGATGTTATAGTGGAATTCATACATGAGGGTTTTGCTGATGTTGAGCAACGATAACCATATATAGATGGGCTTATTGAGCTCCACTTTTTCCTTATGCATCGTAACAGCGCAAATATTCTCACCAAATATGATTTTTTGGTCCTTGTACACTGGTCGAGCAATCAGTTTCTTCAAACGCTTCTCATCATTCACTAGCTCCATGCTCATTCTTTTTCGCACATTTTCCATTGTCTTACCAAAAACTGTGTTGTTCATGAGTTTGAAGAAATTTTTCTCAAACTTATTCTTTGACTGTTGTCGAAGTCTGGTGTTCAGCATGATGTAGGGTGCTAGGAAGTCCTCCTGCTCGAACCTTACACCTCGATGAAATTTAGTGATTTTCAATCCATGTTGTACTGCCTGTTTTAGGGTGCGGTAATGACATACATATCGTTCACGGCTGCTTAGAGCTGTCATGAGTCGCACATGATTAGATTTAAGAGTTTTTCTATTCTCTGCCAGGAATGGGAAGTCGTTATGCTCATCATGCAATTCAGAAGGGTACTCAATGTCCACCTCCAAGATGTAGCCAATCTTTTGAACATCTCCAACACCCTCAATACCTCTGCTCACCCCCTCCAACTCATCTTTCTCCATCCACTGGAATTTCCGGCATGGAAGTGGTTGGCACATTGCCCAGCCGTACAGGTTGTTCGCATCTGTGTACAGGAGATATGATGTAGGCTTCTCAGGGTCAATAGGCGCTCCTGTGTAGGCATTGTTGGCTACAGCATGACAGTGTATACAATTTGTTATTCCTCCTCTGATACCTCACTCAATAAACATGTACATGTCATAGTCAGTAAGGAGCTCAAGCTCAACTTTAGTATATTTCAGCATGACATCAAAGGAAAAGCCTGGAGATGTAAAGTAGTGAGCACAATCCAAATCATAAGTCTTCATGCATTCATCACGGGAGCTCTCAAAGACATCAGCCAGCAGGAGAACATCTGTTTTCAAGTATAGGTCACTGTATTCTCCCAGAGTTCTACAACTGAATTGGTTCCACACAGTTTGAGCATGTTCATGATCATCACTGCTAACACTCCTATCAACCAGCTTGCTGGAAAATGCCTCTTTGGGTGGTAGCAATGTTTCTTTGAGTCTCTGCCATGAATCGCAGTAGTCGTATGGAAACACTCCTTTCCTTGAGACAAGGCTCAATTTGTTTCCAAACACTTGGCAGTATGTGGCAGCACTTTGGACAAGTCTTCTGGATTCGATGCTGATTTGACTAGGTTGGTGACCAGATTGTCTATACTATCAGGCGTAAACCGGAATGTATCAATGAATCGAAGGTGCATTTTTGGAGATATTCGTTTGGTGAATGATATATACTTTTCTTGATGAGTTTGGGATGACAAACAGCCGATCCTTATCTCTACCCAGCTCTGGAATAATGAGGTGTGTATCATAGTTTGAAGAGTTGTGGAGAAACACTGGTATGAATGATTGTCGCTCTCACTGCAGGTTGCATTTCCGGCATAGTGCATTCCGGTAGATACCAGTTATATGACAATGGTCACACCTTATCTTTATTGAACCGTTCATTGCAGGCCTCACAGAAATCAGCTGCATTATGTCGTTCTTTCTCTCTTTTTGTCAGTGGGAGCAACTTGATATTCCTGCAGTCAATTGCCTCATCTAAATCTTTTGCATACATGGTGAGGGTCTTCATGAAATGTTCGGCGGCATCAGGACCCCTGTAGACAATCGGCTCATGAGGGATTAGGTTAGTGATTGTCAGCCAGGAATCTTCCAAATATTGGTCCCGCACAAAGTATAAGCAGTAACTCATTGCCTGATGATACTGGATAACTTTGGTAGCTTCACCAATCCATCGTTCATTGTCTTCATCAGGTTTCTCCAGGATGCACTCAAAATCAGCGTATGCTACAACAGGTACTCTATACTTTTGCACATGTTTCTCAAACTTCAAGGTTGGAGGTTTACCATCTTTTCCAACCTGTGGCATGATGATTCTTGCTGTATTATTGCTAGCACAATACTCCTCATGCTCAGCCATCCTGCGTTCACCATCTCTGTCGAGGGTGTATCGGGTGAAACATCGTCTGCAGATGATAATTCTATTTTTACGTTTTGTGAGTTGGGATCTTACAAGTCTTTGAAAATTTTTAATGTAGCAGTAGTGGCTATTTGATTTATGTTCATTATCATCCTCAAGGGTGCTGTTTTCATCATCATCCCTACTCTCACAGAGGAGGAGGAGATCAAAGTGATCTGCCTTCATTGCATTTCCAACTCTTCTTGGAAATATAACGTTCTTCTCATCCACACCATAAATATTAACTGATACCTCTGGATTATCTTTCTCAAATATATCGATTTGGTTGATGGTAGTGGGAAATCCAATGCCTGAAAAGTTGTATCTCTCTTCCAATTGATGGTATCGGTTGTTGACTCGTTCAGGATTACTGCCTTGTACATGTTTGGCGAGGATAGCCCATTTGAAACATTGCTGGTCCTTGTTTATAGGATTGATGATTGCCTTTCGTGCTGATAGAAGAGGTGGAGAACTGATGTAGGATGTTCCACGCAGTAGAATATATTCACTAATCCTGATAAGCAATCCATCGATGATAAGCAGACTCCATCCACTGGAATTTCCTTCGAATTTCGACTCCTCATCCAGAAGGGTCATGCACGCTTGGTTGATGATGTCTGGAAGATTGATGATACTGATGCTGTAGTTTGGAGTTTTGAAGGCGACATTCTGAAACTCTTCTTGATCAAAGAAGGTCTTATCAAGGGTGCTGCGGAAATATGTTGCCTCCAATACTAGATTGAACTTCATTGCTCCATGTGTCTGCAGTTGTTGACTGATGATGTGAACAATTTTATCCTTCAGACTGCTCAGAAAGGTGTGGAAATCTTTGGCAGGCTCATCCTTGTATGCATTATTGTAGTATAGAGTCGTGAGTCGGGATTTGAATGCCTCCTCCAGGACAACAAACTCTTCCACTGAGTTTGCTGTTTGCTGACATCATACAGCTTTGCTCATCTGGAACAATGCAAAACAATATTGTATTAGTATGGTATGCAGTATTCAACTCTATATATAAATCACTATCAACAGATGTGGGGGATGAAGGTGGTGAATTGGTATCTAGGATCGTGGGTCGGGGATGGAGGTTCATAGGTGTTTATGTTCTAGGGATGATGGTCCGGAGCTGTCTGGGGGAATGTGAATGGGGGTCTAGGATCTACTTTGTAATTATACGTTTTTTAGGTTAGGATGGATTACAACCACCAACTCGAAGAACCCAATTCATAATTAAACTCGTAACTTGTATGTATTGGAGCCTAATTCATAATTACACTAGTCATTTTTGACTATGTCATTTACTCTATGTATTGGAATCTAATTCATAATTAAACTTGTCATTTTTGACTATGTCATTTACTCTATGGTGTTTATGTTCTAAGGATAATGATCCGGAGCTGTATGGGGGAATGTGAATGGGGGTCTAGGATCTACTTTGCAATTATACGTTTTTCAGGTTAGGATGGATTACAACCACCAACTCGAAGAACCTAATTCATAATTAAACTCATAAATTGTATGTATTGGAACCTAATTCATAATTACACTAGTCATTTTTGACTATGTCATTTACTCTATGGTGTTTATGTTCTAAGGATAATGATCCGGAGCTGTATGGGGGAATGTGAATGGGGGTCCAGGATCTACTTTGCAATTATACGTTTTTTAGGTTAGGATGGATTACAACCACAAACTTGAAGAACCTAATTCATAATTAAACTCATAACTTTTATGTATTGGAACCTAATTCATAATTACACTAGTCATTTTTGACTATGTTATTTACTCTATGTATTGGAACCTAATTCATAATTAAACTTGTCATTTTTCGAATTAAAGTCATTTTAGAATTTAATTGTAGTCTCAAACCATCTACTTCAAAATTTCACTCTTTTGAACTTAATTGTTAAATCATGAATATAATATAAATATATATATATATAGAACTATAAAATGCATTGGTACTTACTCTTGATGTTGATAAAGATGAAAGTGAACCAAACCAATATACTAAAATCACACACACACGTACTGGTGGTACACACACGTACAGATGGCACGACTGCCCAAGACACAATGTCCCACTCCTTGCAGAACAACTCCTTTTATACCCCAGTTCAGGATCCAGAGGGAATTTTTTTCCCCTTTTTTCACTTTTCTCCCTTTTTTCCCATTTATTTCCAATTTTATGTGTTTTTAATTTTTTTTTTTTTAATTTTTTTTTTATTTATTTATTTTTTTTTTAATTTTTTTTTCTTGGTGACCTTGAGGTTAGGGTGGTTGACCTGGTTGACCTTGTGGTTAGGGTGGTTGACCTGGATGACCTTGAGGTGGGTGTGGTTGACCTTGATGACCTTGAGGTAGGTCTGGTTGACCTAGATGACCTTGAGGTGGGTGTGGTTGACCTGGATGACCTTGAGGTAGGTGTGGTTGACCTAGATGACCTTGAGGTGGGTGTGGTTGACCTAGATGACCTTGAGGTTGGGGTGGTTGACCTGGATGACCTTGAGGTTAGGGTGGTTGACCTGGATGACCTTGAGGTTAGGGTGGTTGACCTGGATGACCTTGAGGTTAGGGTGGTTGACCTGGATGACCTTGAGGTGAAGGAGGAGTCTGGTGCACTTGTGCACTCCTCCTTTTCATACTACAAAACAAGACCCTAACAACAATACTGGGAGATGACAGACTGGATCACTGTAAGCCGCTCTTTGAAGAATATCAACTACTGACAGTAATCTCACTGTATATTCTTGAGACCAAGATCCTGATCAATACTGATGTGGAACTTTTCAATAATTATTTATATCTTAAGTTCAATTTTTTTTATTTTGTCAATTTTTTATTCTACAAAACTACAGCTGCACCAACCCTTTTATATGGGTGTGAAACCAGGGTGCTGTCAGGGACAGAGAAAAGTAGACTACAGGCATCTGAAATATGGGTGCAGCCGAGAAGATCATTAAAGAGATACTGAGATAGAAAACAACTTAATGTATTTTGAATAAATGAAAATATATCTTTGAGTAGGTTTAAATGGTACCAACATGTTAATAGAATGGAGAGAGACAGACTACCAAAATTGGTGCTCAACTATGAGCCAGTAGGCAAGAGAGACCGAGGCCATCCAAGGAAAGGATGGGGAGATATCATGTTCGGAACAGGCAGAGATGCCTAAACCCTGAAAGCTGTAAGAAGAAGATGTTACCATAGGCAACAGCCTTTTAAAAATTAATGTCAAAAAATATATTGTCTCATCTTATCCTGACCCGAAGAGAAAATCCCTCATATTAAGGGGTGACAAGCATCGATACAACACAGGGAATATCAATCTCCCCAAGGGTGGATATTTCTTCAACCTGCTGCCATTAAAACTTAAGGCACTGGAAAACAACAGGTCGTTCGCCATTGCACTTCAAACGGTACCTAATAGCTCGGCCACACTACAAACTAATTCCTTGTGTGAGATTTTTCATATGCAATATGACGACGAATTATGTGACATACAGATGTGAAAATTGAAATTTGGGCTTCGTGGTGCATGAAATTGGTATTTTTAGAATATATATGTGCAAATAAAATGTAGGAGATTACAATGGGCTGGGCACATACTCAAGAGGAAAAGAGTCCAAGCTGAAACAAATTTCAACACTCAACCCTCTAGGAAGAAGACTCCGTGGGAGACACAACAGGTCAAGACTGACATGGACAGACTTGGAGCGACAGAGAGATTCTGAGGAGTGCACTACGTGGAGACAGTTTGTTGGTGCGGCCAAATATCAACTTAGATATAGATGGCCCTGAGAGTGAGTAAGTATATGTAACAAATTTGGAGATCTAAATCATTCCCGTTTTTCCGGTATTTAATCCACAAGTTGGCCTATTTGATGCGAACAAGCACAACCCTACTCTCTCTTATTATACAGAGTATTGGGCTAAGAGCACACCATTTAGTCAAGACAAGACAGGATCAGACACGTTTAGTCAGAATACTTCACATGGCTGCTTGTGACACAAATCACATATTGCAATTAAAACATGTCTTCATAAGCAAATATGTGAAGTATTGTGACTATACGTGTTTGATCCAGTTAGTTACAAGACAAGACATGTTCAGACACGTTTGTCTGCCTTATCAACTGTCGATGGTTACTACTGAGTCTACCATGGTTGTAACGGGTAACGGCGAATCAGGGTTTCAGGAGGGCTACCACATACAAGGCGCGTAAATTACCCACTCACGGCACGGGGAGGTAGCTGATATAGGTTTATTGATGTAATATTAACTGTTCATTCTCGTTTAGAAATAATCAATTATATTTTATTAATCAATAAATTATTTTTTTCGATAATTTAAAAATTACGATTATTTATTTTGTTAATTAATTAATAATTATACATTGTTAAAAGACAATCTGACAACAGAGCAAAGCAAGAAAGAGAATGATAGACTAGGATATCAATAGCATTGCTTATCAAACACCGCCATTATAACGAGGACCTCACTAATGTATGAATGTTCATGGCAACCTATCAGTGTGACGGGTGACCACCTCCCAGCAGTATTTCAGTGAAAAAGTGATAAATAACCTTTCTATTCAGGAAACTCACAGGATATTATATGTGTACATTAACAGTAATAAAAAAACCAAAGTACATATAAAAAGATAGATTAGTCTACCTTATGTAAGCCTACCTTATTTTGTAAAGCATATTATACTGATGTCTCACGGAACTATTTCAAAAACCAAATTAGAGAATTTAATGAAATATGGAATGAGAAACAGAATGTATAGACCCCACAGATTTAACAATAACTATGGTAAAAGAGCTCCACAATGCAGAATTCCATATCTTTTGAATTCATTGCCTCTGGAATTACAAAATTTGCAAGTTTAAACAAATATGAAATTACTTTTCATTATAATAATTAATGATTGAGACATATTGTTAGATTTTACAGTAAAAATGCAGCTCACGATAGTTTAGTCAGAATAGCGATCATTTAATAAAGAATTTTTCAAGGTGCAATATTTTATTAAAAGTATTATTCATGAATTTTCAAATTCACTTTGTTAATAATACTCATTCAATATATTATATATTTGTATTTGTTTATGTAAGTAATTATTGCAACCTAGTAAATGGGAATTGTAGTTTTTTTAATATCCCTCAATTAGCTATAAACGTTAGAGGGATGGAAACAAAAACATTTCATTCACTTGGGCTACTTTTTTAATTAATAAAAACAATATAAAAATCTTCAAGGACCCTTTATTTTATTTTTTCAAGTTATTTTAAAAAATTAAGGGTGTTTCAAGATTTTTATATTGTTTTTTATTAATTTAGGGATTAAAATATATGTGAAATTTACCTATTTATTGAGGCTGTGCATTGAAACAAATAAATTGAAATTGGAAATTGAAATATAAGAATCTACATAGGTAGCATCATAAAATCCACGAGTTTCCAATTAAACCATGGTGTCATTCTATCATCAGAGAAATATACAAATTGCAGATGCACCATTTATTTCAATAGCTAGTATCATGAAAGAAGAAATAAAACCTAACAAATGACGTTGGTCTGTTAAAAGATTGTACGAAAATAGATTTTAATATGGGGATAAATAATAATATTACTTCATATCAGATATGAAATTAACAATCCCAACTTCATTAGGATGCCAAAACATAATATTTAATCACATACAAAGTCTAATTCAACCATATTTATCAAAAAAAAAAAATATATATATACTGTAATGAGGGAACAATCACATCGCAAGAACGATTGGCCCTAACTTTGATATACATCGGGCGATTCATTTATTAGTTTGAAATATCTATTCAGAATACTGGCCACATGGTACGGAGATGTCGGGATTTTCTAAATGAGTAGGGAAGTTTTGTAGGCTGGTACGTGAAAAACTCATCAACTACCCTCTGTACTCACTGAGAGATGATGAAACCAGTAGACTGTTTGAGACTGTTTCATAATTTAGAATTGCAGTCCTTCTACAGAGCCACATGAAACGAACTATCTACAGCCATCTCAAGTTATTTGTGTTTCAATATTATTTTAAACTTTGACGGAGTCTGTCTGGTGACTGCCGGTCATGGACTGAATTACTGACTGGGGTAATTTAGCCTCCCCTGTTTCTGACTGCGAAGCTACAGTTGATAAAGCATAATTATGACCAGAAATTGCAATTGACGTGCCTACCAAAGCGGTTTAAATTATTTAATTTCGGCTTCTCCACAATCACTATACTACATCGACTACCTTGATATCAAAATTTGATGTATTTACAGTATTTTATTGACGCCGGACTTGAGCCAGCCAGGTCATTCGATATTTCATCACCAGTTGTGTTGATTATTTATACCAAATATATCCAGCTATATTCGAGTATGATTACACAGGACTTGATAAAGCATATTATCAAAAATTGCAATCGACGTATCTACCAAGGCGGTTAGTATAGTCCTAGTCCTGTATAGTGGTTGAATAGTCTTGGTCACACGAGGTGATCCATATACCAATTTAGTAGATGGGAAGTGTACTTTTTCGAGCATTTTTTTTATGACTTTTCCCCCGTTTTTGCAATTTTGCTTCGCAGAGTTCACAAGGACGAATGCATCTCTGTTCTAACTCATCTCAAATTCGAGCATTAACACGTTTCGTACATAATCTTGTTTCAGCTTGGAAAAAAAGCATGTGAACGTTGAAATAGAATGTAGCTAGCTAGCTATTTCTCCCAAGCAATTTGCATAGTGAAAATCGGTTAAAGATTGATATGATTCTAACTTTAGGGTTTTAGAACATCGCCGTAGATTGAGAAACCCATCTTATCGGTAATTAAATCACCTACTTGATCTTCTGTCAAATTATGAGCTTTCGCCTCAATCCAATTCATATGGAAACTAACTTTGGCATAATTTCGTACTATTCGGTATGCTATTCGATGTATAAATAATGTGAGATAATCGGTGAATGCAGCTGAACATTGTAATCTCGTCACTTCATCATTCTCTGTATTTTTAATTGAAGTTGCTATTTCCTCACGAATTGATTTGAGTGTAGCTTGAAATTCATCTTTCTTAATAAATGCTTGCATTTCACTACTCAGATCATTTTTCAATACATAAGTTTCGCTAAACGTAGATAGCAATGTATTCAAATCGTTTTTTGAAACAAATTGTTCAATCACCTCCATAAGATTTGTCTTTATCGTATTAGTCATTGCAGATAATCGATCTTCAAACTCTTGTTTTGTTATAACAATGTTATTCAAAGCCTGCACAGTTTTATCCAAATATTCCTTATCAACCGATAATGGATGAGTTTCATTTACTCTAGTAAAAAGTTCTGTGCTAAGTTGTTTCAATCTGGTATTTAGATAATTTCTATCTAATACTTGCAAATCTTTAATCTTGTCTGAGATAACTTTCAATTTCTCATCCAAATAATTCTTGTCAACTTTATTATCGTTGATTGTATTCAAGTGCGATCTGAATATCTCTGTTGTTGATTTGAGATCATGAAGAGAATTCTCCAAATTGATAGATTTCTCTTTAAGTCCCCTATCGATATTGTCAGATAGCTGTTGTAATGTACTGAAGATGTGTTCCTTTTCGATCTTGTTCAATCCAATATTCTTAACTATATTAGATAATTGTGAATCTAAATATGAATGCAGAGATCCACTAACACCCTGTTGATTAATTGCTTGTATTATTCTCTCACTAAAACTGGTAAGATCTGGTCCGTTCCATACAATGTCTTTCTTCGCAGCGACTCTCTCACTTTTACCTCCGAATCTGTGCACGCTCATTCTGCAACTAAACAATAATTTTACCTTCACACAATTCCTCTATAATTGATGCAATCTCAACATCATGAGCTGAGTGCCCAGCAAGTTTTGATGATTTTAATAAATGAAGTCTCTGAACCAATTAGTCATAGTTCTCATAATATTGGTAAATTCTATTGGTAGAAGTATTTTTTGCAAATTTCAATAACCCAGAACCTCTCTTACTTGTTTTTTTAACAGGAAACAGCATTTGAATTAAGCGAGACTTTACACCACTGTTACGTTTCACATATCCTCGTCTATCCAAATGAACTTTTGTTATTGATAAAATCTTCTTGTATTTATTTAGATCTTTTTCATCGAAGAGATATGAATTTGGTCTTTTCGCAAATAACAGTTCTAATAGTCCATGTGTAATTCGGAATTTTTCGTTATCAATATAAAAGAAGTAGTTATCAAAGCTATCAACCATCTCACCCATAAAATATAATTTTCGGTCAGAATCATAGGAAATTCCATAAGGAATCGAGTTATCCAATTTTTCACTATGAAATGTATACAAATATTGTGCAAGCACTTGATTCTTTATCTTCTTTATTTTACTGCTTGTATCACTCTCAAGCCTAGTTGAATTAAATATACTTGATTCGTTCATGCTTAGATCTTTTTCAGCTGCTGATGGTGATGCAACTTCTATTGTTTCATCATCATCATGTTTTTCTCCCAATTCCATACTTTCGTCTTCTTCTTCTTCTTGTTCCTCCTTTTTTGGTATAAAACTCTGATCAGAGTGGTGAGAAGATTTAGTTTTCCCCATTTCAACTAAAGGCGTGATAATCGGTTTAAAAAGTTTTTCTCTGTAATTGTCAGATTGCTTTTCAAAATGTACAATGCTTCTATGTTTATCTCTAATAACTTTCCTCAATTTCTTAATCTTATCGATTAGAGCAACACTAGCGTTTTGTCTTCTACGAGACATCCTCATTCTTTCACTGCTACTCACTCTCTACTGAATGTCAATAAAGTTATCCGGACCCTGTCTATATTTTCCACTATTAGCTGTACATTCGGTCATAATAGTAAGAAAACTATGCTTCTTAGAATTCCACACATTTGAACACAATTTACTGAAATCTCTGAAGCAAATATCTTCACCCACATAGTCTCTATGTATTAATTTGAGTGATAATTGATCAACTTTGAATATAACAATCATATTTGCATTATCTCTGGTGAAATGTTTTTGTGTTGCGCCATAACTTTGAATTAAATATGCTGTATCAATATTACAATGTCTACCCATAGTAAAATAATCTCTTATTTGAGGTGTGTGACTAAGTTGTAAATCGTCGAATATGGCAAGAGAAAATTGTTGAATTTTATTCGGGTGGAGAATTCTCTCGGGAATATCATTGACATGAAATTCAATACCTTTCATTTTTGAAAAGACTTTTCTTAAAAACAAGTACTTATCTTGATATTGGCTTTTAGTATTTGAATAAATATGTTTAAATCTCAATCCATTTTGGAAAAAATCAAGTTGAACAATAAATTCGTTTTACCGCATGCAGACGGACCTACGATGAGAATTCTAGCGTTATGCGGTATCAATGTACCATTCTTACACCATACAGGCTTTTCCTCTTGTGCAATTAACTTATCGAAATTTACAATGTCGAGTTTGTTCATGTTGAGAAAGTGAGATATACAAACAGAACTGTTTCATGTGTCTGGTTCACTCGCTAATGAAGCGTTTCTAGGTGACACACATACATGTACTCAACATCTAGTCAGCTTGTGCCACATGCTACTAGCACTTCTCTATGACAAAAATGAGAAATGAAAGAGCGAACATTCAATTCAAGTTGTTTTCATTTAAAAAACACACACAATGTAAAGAATATTACAATGATTATCATTGATGTGGATAGATAATGTACATTATTTACATCATATGATCTTACTCTAATTATTTACAACAAATGTGGATAGATAATGTACATTATTTACATCATATATGATCTTACTCTAATTATTTACAACAAATGTGATTCGATAAAATTATACCATGTGATCTTACTCCAATTATTATTATTTACTCTAATAAGTTCTCTCGATTTATGAATGATGGTTGTGGAAATCCAATCCATTTCACAAGCAACTTATCCTTATCTCGTCTCAATATTTTTTCTATCAAATAAACATTTCTTTCAGATTCATTCAAAAGCGTTTTTTTAATTTCTTCTTGATAAAACCTACCCTGTATTATCTCACCACTAAGATCTTCTAATGAGTAAGTGATAGGTCTTGTGGGATGTATGCTCACAATTCGGAAATATTCGGGTGACCAATTCATTAGATATTTTTTATCAAATATCTGTTTCTTTTTAGAAATTCTCACAATATCACCTAGCTTATATTTTGGTTTCAACACTTTTAATTTGAATCGTCTATTAAATGCAGAGTTTAGTGATTCTAAAACACGTTTACGATGTTTTTTAGTTACATCTTTAGGTCTCATTCCAATGCTACTGTGTACTGTATTGTTATAATCATCTACAATATTTTGTAAGTTATTAACCCAGTTTTTACTTCCACGTTCAGTTAAAGATCGATATATTTTTGATTTTATTGTACGATTAAATCTCTCAGCGATACTAGCTTTCTTATCAGTAAAAACAGAATAATGCTTGATATTATACTTATCTAACAAATCTTTCACATGCTTATTAAAATACTCCTTCCCTCCATCTGTCTGGAAAAAGCAGTTTACTCAAATCCAGGATGCAGAAACCTGAATAGATTGGCTTATTCATTTTTAGTTCCAACTTTCGCGAGAAAACCGCAATCACATCCGAACTTATTATCTGCCAGCGTTTACATAGGGGATTTGAAATGTACTTATCTAGACGCTTGGCGTCTGTGATAATTTGAACATTACATTGATGCCGATTTCCCTGTATCGATTTTCCGAAGCATAAGTTACTCATCTGTTTAAAAAAAGAGACTTCAAATTTATTTTTCGCGGCTTGCCTATTACAGGTATTGAACTCAATGTAGTTCTTCAACCAAGGCGATTGGGAAAAGCTAATGACGCGATGTACCTTTGTTAATTGCAATCCGAGTTGAAGGTACAGTTTCAAATTCATGTAATGAACAATGTACCTCTCTCGATCAAAAAGTGTGTTCATGAGTTTTTTAGTCAGAGTTTGACGGTTCTCATTGGTTTGGTACTCGGGGAACAATTCGCTAGGAGGAATTTGATGAAGTGGAGCGAGAGGGAAATTGGCATGCATATCATGTAACTCCTGTGGGTACTTGAGATCACATTCAATTTCATAACCAGTTTCTGATTCACTCTCCAAATTTGTAAAGTCAAGAGCATGGATTTCTTCCTCTGAGAGGAACTTGAAATTTCCATAAGGTAAGAATTGATTCATAGAGTGCGCATACAAAGAATTACAATCTATATAAAGCAAATAGTTACTTGGTTTTGTGGGATCGTATGTGTCAGGGATGTGTTTGTTATTGGCTTCGCAATAACGCTTGCCAATAAACGAAACACCACCGCGCATTCCTGATTCAAACAATAGATGTATAGCGGGATCGCTAATCAATTGGAGTTCAACCCGGGTGAACTTTAACATACAATTCCAAGTGTAATGAGCAAGCGAAAGAAAATGAGTCACATCGAGGCCATATGAGCTGAAAAGCGTTGACCTCATTTATTCGAAAATCTCAACTAATAGCATGACGTCTAGGCACAGATAGAAATCATGATACTCGCCGAGAGATTTCAACTTGAATGTTGAGAACACTCTTTGTGCATGCTCATATTCTTTGGGGGAGAGGGGTGTATCGTTAAGATCATTATAAAAACATTCTATCGGAGGGAGAGAAGTCTCAGTGAATTTTTCAGGGCAAGATATGTACGAATAGGGATATACTCTTTTTTTCAACAAGAGTTGCCTTTGTTCGAGATCGGGGTCATTAAATACTGAAAACAGTCGTTTGAACTTCGATTCCATATCTGTACTATCTACCAAGTTGCACACTAATACTTCTAAAGATTCATTCATAAATTTATATGAATCTAAAAACTTGATTTTTCCCACTGTCAATGTCAAAAATCTTTCTGATGTATTGGCGATACAGGAAATTTCTTTTTTACATTTTGCGAGAGCTTTTAGAATAAAATGACTGTCAAATCTGCTAAAATTATGGAAGTAACAGCTAATCGTATCGTCAGTTCGAGTATTTAAATTACATGACACATGAGCAGCACACAAAAACTTTCCATTTTCATGTGCATGATGGCGTACCTTTGTGTCTGTTTCGGTAAAAACTTCATCGCAAAGGCCGCACTTATCAGCGTTTTGAAATTCGCGTTGCTGACGTTCACTTAAATGCTCCATCGGAATTTCACATTTTATATCTGCACTCAATAAATCACCCAGTTCGATTATTTCCTTGAGAAATTTCTCCATGATCTTTTCATTGATATTACTCGATCTATAGAGTACTGGGCCGTACGCGATATCTCCATTCACATCAATTACAACGAAACAATACCCACACGGAATATGACGCGCCGTTTTCTTGGTGTAACTTCTGGTAATAGGTACATCCTCAGATTCATTACCATCCATATTCACAAAAAATGTTTCCAAATCCGCGTAGATTGTATACTTTTTCTTCAAAGTCAAACCGAGTTTTCTGAATTTGATTGTCTCACCTCGTTTTGGGTATGAAGTTCTCTGAGACTGGAACTTTGAACAAAGCTCTAGATGTCTCATCAAATTTGCTTTCCCATCCCGGTTTACTGTTTTGTCTGATGTAAATCTGTGAAAACAGAAATTACAAACAGCTACTTGACGATTATTTTTCGAAAGGTGAAAAAGAAGACGCGACAATCCGTTTTTCCCGTTCGCGGTGTTAATTAAACAAAAATGAGTTTTTCCTGCATCGCCTTTCAACATTAAAAGATTAATTTGGTATTTACGCGTACGGAATATGCTTGTTCGATAGGGGAAAAAATTTTTGTTGTCATATGCGATAACATGAATTGCGATGTCTGTATTGAGAATTTCAAATTTCTTTATGTCGCAATCGGTGGTTGGGAAATTAACTCCGCGAGTGTTCAGCCTGTGAGCAAATTTGCTCAAATATTTCACCGTTAATTTCAAATTATTTGGTTTCTGGTGAAAATAGGCTAGAACACTCCACAGAAAACACTTTTTATCAGAAAGATTTCTGATATTGATAACACATTTCTTATTGTTGATGAACTGGGGTGTTTGAATATAACTGCTTGTGTACATTGGATTATATCTAATCACATTTACATCAAGCGAGTCGATCTTCTTCAACACCCACCCACTCCCAAATCGAACAAAGTTATCGAATGAACTTAAAATTTTCCCAACTGCTAACATAAATTGTTCATTCAATTCATCATAACTCTCCAAGACATTCATGCCTATGGCCGAGTAGCTATGAAGATTCACAATAGATGAAACAGCTTCGGATTCCTCTGATTCTAAAACTACCATCTTATACAATAATACATTTAATACTAAAAACCATTTAACATTTCCTTTGAAACGTGCAGCGTGTTCTCTTATTATCTCAAAAACAGGAGCTTTCGAGTTTTGAAGCACATTTCCAATGTCAGGTGCTACGTTTTCGAAGGAAATGCGATGGCGAATTGCTCGCGAACTCACGCCTCCAACTCTGTGTTCTCTGCTATGCTCCATCTCTGCTACTAGCGGGGTTACTGAAAACAAACAAAGAATATATTACTATGGCACAGAATTAGATATAAAAACAAGTAAACATTAATCTAAAAATCAGTTGTGATTTAACAAGCTGCAAGTACAGTGCAAAAAATGCTATCACAGGATCAGATTTTCATGCACAAACGATTGAGGTTATTAACATTTGATAATCGTTGGAAATTAGAATCGAGTCTGTTGTCACCTCAAAATATGGCTAAACAGGGTTTTAAATTTGTGCGAGCACCTGACGTTGTTCAATGTGTGTTTTGTTCAGTATATTTAGAAAATTGGTTGCCAACAGACGATCCTAGTAAGGAACATGAGCGATGTAGTCCAAATTGTGGATGGCACAAAGAAGATAATATTTCATGTGAAGAGGAGAATTTCAATAATAATATTCTACGGCAATATGAAGAACGAGTTTTAACTTTCCATCGTCCAGAACCATTCAAGCTCTCGGTATTTATTAATAGAGCAGACTATTTTGCAATAAATGGATACTTTTTGCATGAGAAATCATATCTGCAATGTGTATATTGCAAATATATTATTGAAAATCCTTATGAAAAAGTGATACATGTTCCATTTTGTATATATAAAAAGATGAGCTATAATGGAAAAGAAACAACAAATGATGAAAAAGAAGATGCTGTGGGAAAACAAGCTGGATATTGTACAATATGCACTCTGTTGTAATCAAGATATTAGTGATTCCTAAGTAATCAGGAAAGAAGTAAGTTCTGAAAAATCATGATTAGAAAAATAAAGAATTGTATCATACTTACATGTAATGAATGATGTGCTGTACTCTCTCTCTCTCTGCTTACACTAGTTCTTCATACGTCTTTCCTCCTCGAAGACTGGAGTGATTATGCAGTCTCGATCTCTGTGAAATCAACGAACACAATGAAAATCACAATAATATTGAGAAGAAATTTAGCAAGTCAACATGTGATGTTAATTATGAAAATTAATTAGGAGATTACATTCGAAATATTGTTATTCGAGATATGTGGAAGTGAGAATTCGAGTGCATTGTGAGAATTTGATATTTTTTCTCTGAATGCAGCTTGCTGCATGTGTAAGAATGCATTTGTATGTCAAGGATGTGACAAGCGGGAAAATGCACTATCTCTCACTCATCCTAAAACAGAGAGAGAGGAACGAATGAGTATATAAGCGGCGGTCATTGGATTTGCCAGCTTCATTTGACCACTAGTCACGTTTCGCACATATCCTCGCTATCATCATGGAGTCCACACCTGAGCAGTACATCCTTCCGGATACACCTCCTCAACAAGAGCCATCATTCCCATCTTACTGGGCAGCGCAAGCTGCGCGGAAGAAGAAGATTCCTTCTACCAGTGCTGCTCCCCCTGCTACCGCATCCGACTCCGAGGACTCGCCCCTGAAGAGACGTGGAGTCTTCGTGGAGAGAGGGATGAGCAGCGATGAGCTCATCATACCAGACACACCACCATCTCATCTAGGATGGGCACCGAAACGTGTGCCACTAACAACAATTACCACCAACAGGCAGCAGGGGAAGAGAAAGCTGCAATTTCTGAAGGAGGAGGAAACCAACTTCGTACCCTCAAAGGTTAGTTATTTCAAATATTATTAACATGTAATGTGAACAGATAATTTTAAATCTTTATATGTTGTCATCCAAAAGCTTGCTAGTATCTGATAAATTTCTTACTGAGAAAAACTAATTTCCAATGTTCACATTACATGTACTCACATTGGAGTTATTGATGAATCTGATTTGAAAGACAATTTCTTGATAACGAATATAGGAACTTAATTCAACTTTAGAGTTCAGTTAAGATGTATATTCGACCACATGAATATGATGATTACATTGATATATTCATTTGAATTGAGCATAAATTGTTTTATGAAATCAAGAAATATAATTATTTGAAGTGATTAGGTTGAATGCATGCTACTATCTAATAAGTGAGAAAAAAACTAATTCCCAATAGATGTCTTTATACAATGCACAATGTGATATTAAATGATTAGAGTTCAGTTAAGATGTGTATATTATAATGAATACTTCTTGAACTGATCAAGCTTACTAGTTGATTAGAGTTCAGTCAAAAAAATTGAATAAGATGAATATTTTGATTTCATTATTATGATGCTTACATATTATTTGCATTTTTTGCTATAATATTGAAGCGATGTGTTAAGAAAATTACTGATTTAGTTGATAGTTATATTGTGATATTGAATGATTAGAGTTCAGTTAAGATGTGTATATTATAATGAATACTTTTTGAAATTGAACTGATCAAGCTTACTAGTTGATTAGAGTTCAGTCAAAAAAAAATTGAATAAGATGAATATTTTGATTTCATTATTATGATGCTTACATACTATTTGTACTAATCATGCATTTTTGCTATAATATTGAAGTGATGTGTTGAGAAAATTACTGATTCAGTTGATAGTTATTTGTTGCAATGAAAGAGTTTGCTTATTAATTTGATGTATGCATCACTATTGGATTCTGCAAGAAATATTATTTCAATAACTGATATTACTCACTTTGTGTAGAGAATGTCTTGTCAATCTGATGATATCAAGTTGAGATTATGACAATAATCTGTTGATCACAAGTAGTCTGATGTAGAGAATGTCTTGTCAATCTGATGATATCAAGTTGAGATTATGACAATAATCTGTTGATCACAAGTTAGTAGAGAATGTCTTGTCAATCTGATGATATCAAGTTGAGATTATGACAATAATCTGTTGATCACAAGTAGTTGATAATCTGAAACAAATTATAATAAAGTAAATAATCATAGATTTTCATTTAACAGAAACGTATGTCTGAGAACACCTCCATGGCTCCGCTACTGGAGGAGGTAGCCGCGCGGGATGATGATGATGATGATGATGAGGACTTCATCACACTCATCAATAAACCATCACCAAAACCGTGGGTGCCTCTCCGCGAGCTGGCGGAGGATGTTCCACATAGTATCATCTCCGTGCGGGAGGAAACGAACCATCATGGCAGACGAATTATTTTGAAAATTAATATCGCTTCTACGAAGAAAATCTCTGAGGTATACCTGCCTCAGAGATTTTCTTCAATAATTCCACCTGCTAAAGTTGTTAAATTTAATTCGAAGTGTAAAAATTTAGGAATAGTAGTGAAGCATATAACCGCTACATGGAGCGATATTAAGATTGTTAAAATGTAACAATCTTATTCTCATAGCATGTAGCGGTTATATGCTTCACAAGTAGTATATAATGTAAATATTGTAGTGTTTGATAATAAATTGTAATATTGTTTTTAAAAAATTGTTCGTAATTCTCACCTGTCAAAGAAGATGTAGAATAGTACACTGTTCACGCAAGAATAGATCCTCTTGTAACTGAACACTCAATGACTGTAGAATAGTTCATGCAAGAATAGTAATGCTCTTGTACAGTCAATGAGTGTTCGCTCACAAGAGAAGCTATTTTATAGTTGCTGCTGCGCGCGCACGCGCATGCCAGTCTTGACCTTGTTGCGAGATTCTCCTCCATCTGTTTGCGCTATACACTCACTATAGATATTGCAATCTATTTTTATCAGTATGCTTACAACACTTGAATGGAGAAGTTGTGCAATGAAGATAATCGTATGGAGAGTTTTATTTGTTCTTCTCTTTATAATATGTTGTGTGAATATGCTATTACTTTTCCATATTGCTTTGAAAAGATATGATTCAATGCAAAATGATAGTAAGAGAATATTGGAATCTATACAAAATGTACGAAATAAGATTAGGGATTTGGAAACACCTCAATTGATGCAGGAATCACTGCTAGTAAGAAATCATACATTATCTTATATCAAATCATGTGTCAATTCATCAGATGCTTCTCTCGATGTTAGTCTAAGACATTGGTATAGATTTATGATTGATGAACGTTCAATTCTTTGCAATTTCTACAAAACTTACAACATACGTAACAAGTGTGTTAATAAGACACATCATGATGATAGAAAATTGTATTCCCTATTGATTAAAACATACCAACTTTGTAGTAATATATAAAGCACATAGTGAGACAATTTCTTTGTCTCTCGATTGAGGTTAAGTGTTTGATTAATTAACCTCAGTTGATGTTCAACTATTGAGTTGAAAGGTAATGAAAAATGGTATGTAGAAGAAAGTTATCTTCTAGGAAACGAGGTAAAGGAATCTTGAGTTCGGCTAGCAAAATTGTCAAAGGTATGGCGGGTACTGCGGGGGACATTACATCAACTATTATAAATAAATTAATAAACGTATCCCCCATTGAATCCCATTTCCCCGGCTACCAGTGGTGTGGCCCTGGCACCAAGGTTGATGAGAGGTTAAAGAGAGAGCGTCTCGCGTTCGAGAGCAACCGTTCGCTCAGGAGTCCATCGCTGACTGACTCGAGGGCTGTCCATGGACATTACCCTAGCCTAAAACGCTTGGGAAACTCACCTTTTTCTCATGGCAGAGAAAGAGTGAGAGCTCAAAATTGGATGGAGAAAGAGATAGTTCCTCGTGGAAAACTGTCACCAGATTGCAGTTTTTTCTCCACGAGGCAGAAGAATACGCTGTACTGTGCACAATTCTTATATTCTAAAACGCAATAATCTATTTCTCACACTAGAGAAAATTGAAATACCCTTACGTCTAGAAAAAAAATGAGCATTAGAAAATTCAGTCCGATCACGCCATCGAGTCCAAAGTTCAATGATTTTAGATGGCGTATCATGAGAAATGAAAAATTAAATTAATTCACCTCCTCTCAATAATTCTCCCCATTACAATTCTGTTTTTATATGTATGTAAATCATGTGTGTGTATGTTGAACAATAAAAAATTTGACGTTTCCACCCAGTCACTCTGCGCTTTTATGTTAACTATATCTACCCATTCAAATTAGAACTTTATAAACTGTGATTAATTAGACTCGATTCATTTTAACAATTACAAATTATTTCTCAAAAGCTTACACCACATCAAAAGAATTACATCAAATCAAGCACTAGATTTTTATTAATATGATTCCTTGTGATATTCATCGAAGAATAGATATGAAGGGAATAGAAACTTTAAGGAAACTTATTTCACTGGGACAATAAGAATTACTTAACTTCTGATGGAGATTATTATAATGTTAATAATAAGTGTATATTACTTGCGGTCAGATTTTATATAATACTCCATATACGTACTTGAACTTGAAAATAATAGCCCAGTCAATAGAGGTTTTTTCGATCCGAAAATTAAATAAAAGCTGAATCTTCTACCATCGATAGAACCCTCCCAGAGGGTCATTCTCCCAAAAGTCCCAAGAAATCTTCTTGGAGCTTTCCCCCTAGCACCCCTCAAAGTTGAAAAATGCAGGTAATCACGGAAAATCAATTATCTCTGTACCCATTGATCGGAAACAGCTATATTATATGCCATTCGATTCGTTACATTATGGACTACAATATTAGTTTCATTCATTTTTTCAATAAAATTAACAGTTTTCTTGATAAAATAATATATATGTAAAAATTTAGGGGGTTTCGATTTGATTTTTTTGTTTTCTTCGATTAACTTCGAAGCAAGTAGTTTTAAAGAAAAATGAGCCGAATAATTAATGTAGCCACTCTCATTGCAAATCCATTGATGTATATTGTTATGTATTTGCGATTCGATTTGACGCCGTGGAAGGGGAAACAGTCGACGCGGAACGGCTCGGCTGACTCTCCTAGCCATAGTAAACAGCAAACTGGAAATCAATTATCTCTGTAATCATTATTAAAAAAAAAAATCTTTCATATGTCATTCGATTCGTTCAATTAAGGACTACAATAATAGTCAAATTCATTTCCTCAATAAATCGAACAGTTTCCTTAATAAAATAATATAATGTAAAAATTTAGGGGTTTTTCGATTTGATTTTTTTGTTTTCTCCAATTAACTTCGAAGCAAGTAGTTTTATAGAACAATGTGACGAATAATTATGGTAGCCACATTCATTGCGAATCCATTGATGTATATTGTTATGTATTTGCGATTCAAGTTGACGCTGTGGAAGGGGAAAACAGCCAACGCGGCTGACTCCCTTCACCATAGTAAACAGAATAAAACAGTATGGCACTCGAAACAATCAATTTTGTCTATTGTTTTGACAAGCGCTGTATATAGATTTTCACTTTTCAATACTCTTAAAAAATATTACAGTTTTCTTGATTCAACCATGCTCATGATGAAAATCAGGATTTCGTTGTTTTCTCACTGAATTTATTATATTAATTTGAAGTGTGCCTTCCCCATACGAGTCAGAGGTAACACAATTTGATAACTCTAGTTTCAGATATCGATGTTTTTCAACGAAGTTTCATGATATATTATGTGTCCGACTCTTCATCTTATCCTTATTTTGTGAAAAATGAAGATTCAAAATTTATTTTCGTAGCTTTTCTTGTGTTTTAACTTGTTTCATCACTCTTTATAATTTAAACACTTGATAATGGAATGAATATCATCAGATCACGTGAACAAAAAAGTTTTCAATCTGAAAGTAGATTAATTTGTTGCACATTCGGTTCAAATATTAACAAATGTTACCAAATATTATCACATATAGTGAGAACGAATTATTCTGAAGCTTACTATTCTCACTGAACATGAAGAGGCAATACCAAGCCAGAATCGCAGTTCCGTTCAAATCATTATTATCAGAGCTTTCAAATTGATGCTATGTAACTATGGATGTTATCCCCATCTCACAATTTCCCTATTCATCCTTATCCTGATTCAGAATAAAGTAGTTGATCTCTATAATCACAAAAATCAATGTACAGTACCTATAATAAATAGTAAAAATAACAAAATTTCTAGTAATAATGGAATTTTCCTAGGTATGAATTTCAAGGCTTATAAAATGACTTTCCCTCAATCACAGGCAGAAATTCCAATGATCATCATAATTTAATGAAA
Source organism: Nilaparvata lugens (assembly GCF_014356525.2). Lineage (NCBI taxonomy): Eukaryota > Metazoa > Arthropoda > Insecta > Hemiptera > Delphacidae > Nilaparvata > Nilaparvata lugens. Next base: position 7,592,921 of record NC_052519.1, read on the forward strand.
ATTGTTTATATTGTACATTGTTCGACGTAGGATAAGCTACATCTTTAAGGTAACCAACGTATTTAGGATTATGATGTTTATGAATGAAAGCGAGACTGTGATAGAATATTGGTCAAACTGAAATATAAACATTATAGACAATCCATATTTCTGATCAACTATAATTATAAAATAATGATAGTATCAAGCCGTAATGAATTGAGCAACTGAATTTCAAAGTTACTATCCACTGTTCAAATCGCACTGTGATTTCCTTTTACTCCAAATGGATTGAATTGCCTCACTCTTCAACATAACACTTATTGAAAAAAAAACCAGTGGAATGTAAACGTCATCCAAATAGCATTTGAATTTCAATTTTCAGATCATGAAATTCATAAAAAACTAATTCATAAGAGAATAGTGATGAATTGCAAACAGTGCAAGTAACATTGATACAAAGCGATACAATGAAAGTCAACATCGATTAATTTAATATTGGATAAATTTATATTATTTATAAAGCTTATAAAATGTAAAACCAACATTTTAAATTTTCTCTACTGGAGCAAAACATCGATAGAAAATAAAGAAGAGCCCATCATAAGCACAATATACTTGTGTACTAGAATTCACTTGAACTAACTCATCACTTCAACCCTTCAATCATCACAATGAACTAGAATGGTATAAAAACCATGGAATTTATAATCAGGTACATTTTTCAAATAGCTTCACCCAACTAAATCTGTGAATGCTAAGTCATAAGAAATCATGTTCAATAGATTCAATTTGAATGCTTCAAATAGAAAATGATCTATTCTTTTGGTGCCCTAATCAAAATCAATTTCAATAAACATTAATCGACATAAAGAAAAGCTTCTGCCAACCTTGTATAGTGAATGACAAGATGCGAGTGGAGGTGAAAAATCGATATGTTAACAAAAATAATAGAAGATGATGAATCGTCTTTCAATTAATCTTATACGGTAGGGTACTTTGTGGTTAATACTGTGAAACACTTTCATGATTTTCCTACCTTTTATGCATGCTTACTCTTCCTTAATTTGTATGTTTGCATGGCTTTCATCTTTAGAATCTACTGAATTTTCATATTGGACTGTCTAAATAGTCTAGATTCAACTAGTAAGAACGGAAGATAAGCTACTTTACAGAGATAATCATAGAAAGTTTCGACTCAACAAGCCCAATGTATAATTTTTTTTATGCCTCAGCCGTCATATATATTTAGCACGCTTTGATTTTTCAGGAAATTGCCACTGTTAACACTATTGTAATCTTTGATTTATCTCAGTTTCTGACAAAGCTTATGATAAATTTCAGCATAGAATTATGATAATACATACATATTTTAAATATGTATTATATTATGTGATAGTATGAATATTTTATCGGTTGCAAACAATATCTTTGTCTGTCATAGAATGCATGATTTAGCACATCTATAACAACATAATGATTTTAGAGAATTTAGAGAATTGAAATGTGAAAAATTTGTTTCATCGCATGTCAAAACAATAGACAAAATTGATTGTTTCCAGAGCCATACTGTATTATTCTGTTTACTATGGTGAAGGGAGTCAGCCGCGTTGGCTGTTTCCCCTTCCACAGCGTCAACTTGAATCGCAAATACATAACAATATACATCAATGGATTCGCAATGAATGTGGCTACCATTATTATTCGTCACATTGTTCTTTAAAACTACTTGCTTCGAAGCTAATCGGAGAAATCAAAAATCAAATCAAAAAACCCCCAAATTTTCACATATATATATTATTTTATCAAGGAAACTGTTTGATTTATTGAGGAAATGAATACGACTAATATTTTAGTCCATAATGTAACGGATCGAATGACATATGATAGATTTTTTTCCGATTAATGGTTACAGAGATAATTGATTTCCAGTTTGCTGTTTACTATGGCTAAGAGAGTCAGCCGCGCCTTTCCGCGTCGACTGTTTCCCCTTCCACAGCGTCAAATTGATTCGCAAATACATAACAATATACATCAATGGATTTGCAATGAGAGTGGCTACATTAATATTTTGGCTAATTTTTCTTTAAAACTACTTGTTTCGAGGTTAATCGGAGAAAACAAAAAAATCAAATCACAAACCCCCTCAATTTTTACATATATATTATTTTATCAAGAAAACTGTAAATTTTATTGAAAAAATGAATATAACTAATAATGTAGTCCATAATGTAACGAATCGAATGGCATATAATAGAGCTGTTTCCGATCAATGGGTACAGAGATAATTGATTTCCCGTGTTTACCTGCATTTTTCATGTTTTAGGGGGTTGGGGCGGAAAGCTCCAAGGGGATTTTTTGGGACTTTTGGGAGAATGACCCTCTGGGAGGGTTCTATCGATGGTGGGAAATTCAGCTTTTATTTAATTTTCGGATCGAAACTGCTTTTTTGGACCTTTATTGACTGGGCTATAATGATGATGTGGGTACTTACTTGGCACACTCTTCATCAAAGATGTCTCGTGGCTCTGTTGTTTCCCTGGAACAACGTTGCAATATGCACGTTGGGTTGGGAAGATGATTATGATTAATAGTGATAAGAAAACTATCAAAAGTTCTATTTGCCATACGAAGTGGCATTGAGGCGCGACTTGCACACTCGCGTACATTACATTTTAAATAGATACGCGTTTGGTCGCTGGAGGTCACCCGATAGAAAAATCCATCGTCAATATGATATAATGTAGTATTGCGGAGCGTTACGATTTCCTTGACCAATACCATGTCGACTGAATGTGTTTTGTCAACTATTAAACTCGCAACGCAAACACACAGGTAGCATCCTCGTAGAGGGGAGGCAAACAATACTGAACAAAATTCTATTTTTTCCAGGAAGGGTACAATATGGAAAACACATGTTAAATATTTCCTGCCGCCAAAGTGCAGTACTTTTTACCTGGCACTAGAATTTTTAGAAATAGAAGCATTTGGTTAACTTTGGTTTTACGCTTCAGTGAACATAGTCTATGAGCAGGGTAGTTCTACCTGGACACCACCGATGACAAATTGACCGGGCTTTCCAGAAGTACCTAACGGGAAACATTTGCTTTGTTTCATGGAAGCAAGGCATTGTAATACTGAATGAGTAGTCTAATACCCGAGACGTCAGTCTGCAGATTGTTGTTATGGAATGCAGAAAACTTCTTTCACCAACCTTAGACAATAAATAATGCTGATTCAAAAGATTGAAAAGATAGCATGCCGCTTCCAAAATCTATGGATATGGTTTATGTACTATATATATATATATATATATATATATATATATATATATATATATATATATATATATATATATATATATATAGGTTCATTCCTTAACACAAAGTTGGTCTTTTGCATAAATCTTTACAACTCATGTTGGTACGTTCGCGTAAGATGGTCCAAGCATCTTTAGTAGCTCCACAGACCTATCATGTGATGGTGTTTGCATAATGGAGTATTATAGTTCACTCCCGTGGGTCTGAGTGTTCGCGCCATTTATTCAGACTGAACTTGATTTGAGGTTATGTATTGAAGCTGGCGCCATTTCTGTTGTGAATGGAATATTCTTGTCTAGTCCTTGTCTGTCAGCTGTCTGTTGTCTGCAGACAGTGCAGAGTGAAAGTGATATTGTGTTTTGTGTTGTTGTGATGTGTCAAAATGTCCAAAAAGATTATTCAAGCAGTGATAAATTTTTGAATTCAACTTTGAAAGGTAAGTCAGTTATAGAATTATAACTTGTACTTGAATTATTATAATTACTTGTACTATTTAGCTTGCTTCTTTTACAATTATTTCCTTATGAGATTTAGTAATGCTTTAAGGTTATTAACATTTTGAAACGAAATCAAGAATAAAACACATCAAAAGTAGAAATTAAAAGTAAACCGCATCACTACTCACAGAGTGTATGTAATTGAGTGATTGGAAATAAATAAATGTAACAAAAAATAAAATCGTAAATGTAATTCCTTCATTTCTATCACTACTTACAAGCTCAACTGATTCTGCACAAGAATCTTTTTCTATTAGGATATATACAATAAATATATACCTGGATAGAATTGGTAAGAAGCTCATTGGCAATGAAATTCTCAATTGTATAAATAAATATTTAGATCATAAAAGTCAAGTTAGTCCTAAAATCATTCCTCTTCAGCCATGCAATTTTTCATAAATAACTCTTTTAATAGGTCTAAAGATAGGAATGGATATTTATTTATTTATTCAATCAATGAGAATTACTCAACTTACAGAAAAGTACCACAGGCTTATACGCCCAAAACGGTTCCAATTCTAATTTATACAACAGTCCAGATGTAGCTAGGTTATGTGATAGTGATATGCAAACAATACCAATCCTGGGCCTAGGACTAATGATGAATAAACAGCTAATGAAACTTTTCTAAACACCATATCTTTGAATGTCCAGGGTATATCAAACAAATAAGAATATATTTCCTCTTATTATGTTATAAAACTATAGCCTAATGCTAGGATAATACTGTTGCTGAACACTGGTTAACAAACGATGACTGTAGCTGTCTCACAATACCTGACTATGAACTTGGGTCCTTCTATGGAAGGAAAAATTCCACACATAGTGGAGAAGCAATTTTTTTAATTAATGGATGAAATTAGAAGAATTAAGCATAGTAAAGAACTTTCTATAGAAATGATTTGTGAAGCTGTTGCAATTAAACTTCCAATGAAAAAATAATTGTTTTGTCATTGTACAGACCCTATAATAATGATGTTAGTTTTTTTAACAACTCTCTATCCTGTCTTAATGATATATTATGTGCCATTTATGAATGTAACTATAATTTAATATTATGTGCTGATTTCAATGTCAACTTTAATGTAAATGATAATTTTAATAGAGATCTTTGCAATTTGTTTGAATGTTTTGGTATCCATATTTCTACAAAAATGAAATCACTAGACCAGGCACACTGAATGAAGGTCACTGTATTGATAATGTTGTGACTGTGATATTCATGATAGCAGACATGTGACCCGAGTTATCAATACACATCTACTGTCAGATCATCATGCCCTACTATTTAAATATTTAATAATAATAATAATAATAATTTTATTTCTCAATAAGCATTCATTACAAACACAACATTACAACAAGAAATAATTATTCTATTGAGAAGACACTCCCGAGAAAAATTCTATTTTGGGAGTTGCCATCAAAGTCCATTTGTATAATTTATTTGATGCAATCAATTAAAAATAAATTAACTTAAACCATGAAATGTAAATATTCTAACAAAAGAGCTTACAGTCGGAATTTTTACAAAAATTATTAATATTTGAATAAAAAATGAAAGTGAATGATGGAGACAGTGCTACCTTATGTCTAGTAGAATATTGTAGTGTAAAACTGAAAGTTTTTTTTTCAAGAGAATATGAAGAATGAGGTTATGACAATGAACATTAATCTATGTTGAAAATGAAAAGAGAGAGATGAATGATGAAAAGCGGCTCTGCCAGTTATTGTCAAAAACAAAAGCAAGCGTGAGAAAGAAAGAAAAGAAAATAGCTCGTTCCGTACCTTTCAAGCTTTTATTATTTAATTATAATTCTGTTTGTGTATTGTGGCTTATGGGTGCAATCTTAGCTTGTGAATTTAACTATTTTTTTAAATAGGTCTTCGATCTCATCCATTGTTAACAGCCATTTTTAATTTCTTTTTGAGTTTATGATAGCATGTTTGCTTTCTTGCCACGATTGGTATGTTGTTGAATATTTTAGGGGCTACATAGGAATAAAATCTACGAAAGCATTCTTTGTTTGGTTTTGGGGGAAGTAGATTCCCGCTGAACGGAGTCCACAAGTTTCCCGCCGTGGATTGACAAGGTGTCCACTCCTATTGTAAAAAGTTAGTAATACTTTATAGAAGTACAGGTATCTCAAAGGCAAAAGGCCCCATTCCTGAACAGCGGCAGTGAACTTGTTAAGCGAGGTTTGTTTGCTATAGTGCGAATTATGTATTTTTGCCCAGTTAAGATTGGTTTTAAAACAGAAAAGTATGCACCTCCCCAAACCGTTATTCCGTATTGCAGCCTGCTCTCGACAAGTGCAAAATATAGCGTTCTCAGCAAGTGCTTAGGGCAGAGTTTGCGGATGAAATATAATTTTCTACATATCACCCTTAACTCTTCTCTCAATTTTTGTATGTGGTGTGCCCAGCTGAGCTTGGAATCGATTATTACGCCTAAGTATTTTACAGACTCAGACTCCTCAATTCTGTCACAGTTGCAGTCTATGTCAAGATTTTTGCACTTATCGGTATGAGAGGGAATAGCTAGAGGTTGTGTGTTTTCTGCTTTAGATTTTAGTTGGAAGACGATAATTTTTGACTTTTTAGCGTTGATCTCGAGGGAGTTAATTTGAAACCACAGGTTCAAACGGCGTACATCGCTTGTAATCATTTGGGTCAGCTGAGTCTTAGTTTCAGCGCAGTAGCTCAGAGCTGTGTCATCAGCAAATGCTGTCAGCGATCCAATAAGGTTTCCTTCGCACAAATCATTTATATAGATCAGGAATAATTCGGCTGATAATCCTGATCCCTGCGGAACGCCACAGGATGAGTATCTCTTGGAGCTTAATGCGTCACCTACTCTCACTTGCTGCGATCTGTCCGCAAGGAAACTTGCAAACCATTTGTTACATACTCCCCTTATGCCGAATAAATGTGAAGAATGACTCTCAAAGTTTTTCTAGTGTAAACAAAAAGCTAGATAGGTTAGTTAATTAATGATCAGAACACTTATTTATTTGTTAGGTTAATTAATTAGTATCATACACTGGAGTGTGGTGTATTTGCTTAGCCTAATGATGCGAATGATAAGTTTAAGAAGTTTTTTGATTTGTATATGTCAGCTGTTAAGCTGCTTATCCTCTTAGAGGTTTCAAGTTAGTAAGCCTAAGCTGAATGATGGATGGTATACTGCTGATTCAATAAAGCTCAAACATAGTTGTGATGAATATTATAGCTTACTGAAATTTTTTAAGACTAATCAGTTCAGAGATAAATATAAAAGCTGTAAGAAAGAGTATAGAATTGCTATTAAGAATGCAAAAATAAATTATTTCAACAACAAAATAGAGCACTCAAAAAATAAAACTCAAGCTGCATGGAAGGTAGTTAAAATTCTTACAAATGTCAACAATGAAGCTATTGATTCACATGATGATAACAACGCTGATTCATTTAACAACTTTTTCATTGAAAAAGTTGAGGAAATTAGTGAAAATGTGCCAGTTAGTGAACATCTCAGCTCTCACTACATCAATAAGTGCAATAGGCCCAATGTACCATTTTTTTCCAACACTGTTACTGCAGATTATGTGTACCAGAAAATAAGTAGTCTTAGTAATTCAAGTTTTTTTAGATATATATGGTATTAATTCTAAGGTCTTAAAAATATCTGCCCCTCATATAAGTGAAGTTTTGAGTTACCTTATAAATTATTGTTTAGTATACAAGGGCATTTATCCAAGTGTATTGAAAAACGTTAAGGTAATACCTGTAGGCTACATAAAAAAGGTGATAAGAAAAACTTCAGGCCAATATAATCAGGCCTTATTTCAGGCCAATAACAATTGTACCTGTGATATCCAAAGTATTTGAGGCCATAATGCAAGACCAGATCTCAAATAATTTTGAAAACTTTGGTATTTTTACTAAAAAACAATTTGGTTTCAGGCCATGTAGAAATACTAGCAATGCAGTAACAAGTTTAGTAAATTAATAGTGTTGTTGATGATTTGGAGAAGGGTCTATCTGTTAGTTTTAGGTCATATGACATATTGTCTAAAGCTTTCGATACTGTTAAGCATAACATACTTTTTGAAAAATTTTCTTATTATGGCTGCAATTCAAAATCAATCTATTTAAAGGACTGCAACCAGTTTGTTTACAAAGATTGTCAATTCTCTAAGGGCAGAAAGGTTCATTATGGGGCCCATACTTGGATCAATACTCCCTAATATATATATATTAACAACATAATTTGTAATATAGAAGGCACTGATAAAGCAGGATTTCTCTTTACTGATGATTTTGGTCTCAAAGTTAGTTGTAATCCGAAGCAGGTGTACAAAATTGTCTAGTTGATAGCTCTCTACTCCTTAATGATTGTTGTGCTAGTAATTATTATGTTCACCTATAATAGAAATTCAAACAATGAAGTAGGGACTGAACCTTAAAATTTCTAGGTATTGTTCTTGATCCCAAACTTAATTGGCAACCACATATGCAGAATTAATTAGTGAAAAAATAGCAAAGGTACTGTACTTGCTGAGAAGGTTGAAGTTAACTGTAGATATTAATATATTATTAAATGTGTATTTCTCTCAAATACAAAGTTTACTGTCCCATGGTATACTATTATGGGGCTCTAGTACTCATGTCTCAAAAAGATGTGGGGTCCCAAATTTGAGAATAATTTTCAATATCATTTATCTTATCAATTCGAGTGATAGCTCAATTTACTCTAGAACATGGTATGCCATAGTGGAGTAGGTCAATTTCCACACCGAAAAAACTAAACAAGTAGAATAGAGGACACATTATAAAATTTTTTTGTAACTAACTAGGTTTTGTATGTAATTTATTGTAATTTATCTAATATGTTGTGTAATTGATCTTGTAGTTTTTTTTTGGGGGGGAAATAAACATTCATTAAATTATTTGTTCATTTTACTCAGCTCTTCAAGGTGGGTTCAATGCATATCGGTTACCTGATTGAACCTTACCTAACCCTAACGCATGCCTTCGCCACGACCAACCTCACCAGACATGTGTATTTTAATGAAATGATTATAAACTCAACTTTTTGGAATGGGATTGCTCCAAAAATACTTCAACAGTGTAATAAATAAGTCAACAGTGCAATTCATTAAAATATACATAGCCTATCTGGTGAGGTTAGAGGTACTAGTGAGGTTTTGTCAGGCAACCGAAATATGCATTGAAACCGCCTTGAAGAGCTGAGTAAAATGAGCTATCACTCAATATGAAAGGACAAATATTAAGAATTCTCTAATTTGGAGAAAAAGAAGAACAAGATGACAAAGAAGGAGAAGCAGAAGAAAAAGAAAAGTTGGGAAAAAAGTAGGTGTTATCCAATGTACCTACAAGGTACTGGTATACAAAATACAAGGTATACAGAATACAAGGTACTGGCCACGAAAAGATGCGCGTTGGAAAATCCAAACCAGCTGGTTGGTGTGACGTCATTGGTGCTCTAAAAGTATATTCTTCCTTTCTTTTCAATGTTAAATTGAGCAACTTTGTAAGTCTTTTTCTCAAAAAGTACATAACTTTCCAGTACCATCGACATCCCCTACGATTCATACAAGAATTTATCTTCAATTTTCTTAGAAATTCAATACTTTTGGACGGCTGGATCTTTCAGAATGATCGATTTTGTAAGAGCCTGCTCATCGAATAACTGTTGCTCTCTTATTGAAAATTAACATGCTTTCCCTGGCTCTTTTGTAATTCAATTACTCAATGCTGATCAATTTGATAAAGCGATCATTGAATAAGGAATTAAAAACGTGGAAACATTAATTAGAGTATAATATTATTTCTCTCAACATCCTTCATATCTTGTCTGTATATTACATAGAATCAGTAGAACATCTTGCCGGTTCAACATCTTTAATCCTTTAGGAGTGCACTCTTAATTCAAGAAAAAAATGATATACACATATACACATACTTTAACCAGGTGATAGTTGTGTGTTACGGTCACATACAATATTTATCTTTTTTCTTGAGCAGCTTTGTAAGTCTTTTTCTAAAAAGTATATAACTTTCAAGTCCATCGACATCTCCTACGATTTATGCAATATTTATCTTCAATTTTTTTTAGAAATTCATCACCTTTGAACTCCTAGATCTTCCAGAATTCTCGATAATGTAAGGGCATACCGGTTTGGAGATAGAGAACTCTCATTTGTTACTACGAGAAGGGATACTCGTAGAATGAATGAATAGATTTTATTTGTCAACATTTGAAAAGATGAATGGCTTCAAAGGTTTTCTACTGGAGGTTTTCTATTCAAAGTTTTAATACCCCAACAATTATAAAGTTGAAAAAAGGTACTGAATGTAGCCTATTTCTCCTAGTAATACTTTGAGTGATAATATAGACTTATACTTCTTCAATCACTGTTTTTATCAGCATAATAATTAGGCTTGGCTTGAATACTTTATAGTTATTTCGAGCTTTCTTGTTATTTATTACGTTGTACACATTCGAGCTGTTTCCTCTGTTCATTGTGATATTCTTCTGCAAACTCAACCAATATCTATCCTTTCAAAAATGATTCTAATACCAATCTCAATGCAGAAGACATATAAGGAAAAGCTAATATTAATTAGATAAAAGTAAAATCAAGAGCGGTTGCAGAGAATAACGTTGTTAGTGCAGGGTATTCCATCAGTGATTTGAAAGGAGAATGTGGATGATCAACGGATGAAGATGATAAGCGCACCACTTTCCTCCCTTATGATATTATATTATGATATTTGATGATTTCGTTTGTTATTACCAAACAATTGGATTGATCAACAATTGAATTCCAATTTAATTTTCGATAAAGAACTTTATTGGTTTCAAAATTATTCACACTCAGTGACCAAGGCACAATCTAGTAACATAATTTTTATCACATATACATCACTCACACTCTATGTGGTAGAAAGCCCCAATATATGGAACAAAAGGAAGTATGGGGTGATAGTATAACACTCACATTCATAAATGCATTATTAACTGAATAATTTGCTATTTGAAAAAATATCTTAAAATATGCCCAACTATATTATCTTTCCGGTATAGGAAAATGATGTGGAGATTGAAAATAATTGGAATTTACCACGCACATTATCCTGTTTTAAGTTTATGAGAGTTCAATTTCTAGAATTGAAATGCCCTCCGAGTTGATTAAAGAGATTTTCATCCTTTCTATTCTTTCAAACAGGAATTCAACCGATCACTTGCCTTATAGAATTATCAAGTTTATTAGAAGGAATATATTGTAGGATACTTATAGTATGAATTCATATTCATACGCATACTTTTCAATGTATGATTCATTTTCATTAAATTCATTATTATTGAATCATGAAGAGTTGATTTTCCCTTTCACAAATAAATAAAGAATGAGAGTTCTACAATAAGTACCAATTGAGAATTCCTCTTACAAATAATTAAATTAGAAATATGTGTTTCAGAATACGAGATCAAGTATTCAATACAATTATTGAGAATTCCTCACACGCAATCCATGCTTTAATATAATATTCGCCCTTATATTTTTTGTTATAGTTTTCAATTAGAGAGATTCAACCAGAAAACTATTTCCTCATCAAGTATGTGAAAGCCATAATTTTCCTGAAAAAAGAGTTCCTCCTAAGGGTTAAACAAGAAGTTCTATTGATTCTACATATGATATACAGTACACAGACAAGATAAAGGATTGTGAAAGAAATAATAGTACAATCAATGTTTCATGTTCTCAATACCTTATTCAATGATCGATTTATCGAATTCATTAGCATTGAGTAATTGAATTACAAAAGAGCCAGGAAAAGCATGTTAATTTTCAATAAGAGAGCAACAGGTATTCGATGTAGGCTCTTACAAAATCAATCATTCTGAAAGATCCAGTCGTCCAAGAGTATTGAATTTCTAAAAAAAATTAAAGATAAATATTGTATGAGTCGTAGGAGATGTCGATGGGACTTGAAAGTTATTTACTTTTTGAGAAAAAGACTTACAAAGCTGCTAAATTTAACATTGGAAATATAGGAAGAATAGATATTTAGAGTACCAATGATGTCACACTGATCATCCGACTCTGATCATTTAAAGATCGAGATGCACGTGGCCAGTACATTGTATTCCAAGTAACTTGGTGTTATCTACAGCTTCCACTTTTATAGAGAGATAAAATGAATGCATATCGTTTGAACTTGCCGGTTCAAGTTCAACTACCCAATAGCGTTGTTACGCGGGAAAAGTTATCCAATTCAGTTCCTTGGCGGGCGACAGCTGAACGAAGCGCGACTTTTGAAAATTTCTGCCTAGCGTCACAACTCTCATAATAATTATGTTTTTCGGCTTAGGAAGGTGAAGGAGTCATGGGAAAATTCTACAAAAAGTAGTGAACGTTTTTTCATATATTTGAGATTCTTCTAAATTTTCAAATCAATCTGTCCAAATTTAACAAAGTTATAAGCATTTTCAAATGTGATGCTGGTTAAGAATAAAAATAGAGTAATATCCGTATTCCCTACCAGACATTCAGCTGAACTTTGAGTTCTCATTTTATTCTATGGAAAAATGAATGCATTTTTAGCATTTCTGAGCTTGGAATCATATTTTTCAAATGTTTCTTCATATCTTTATCCAATCAGGTACAATTTAGATAATATACAGTGATGCAGTAATTAAGATTTCTATTACATAAATACATACATTACATATATAAATTAATAAATATATACATTATATAAATTACATACTTGAGTATATTCTTACCATTGAACCGACCAACACGAATTGTAGAGATTTAAACAAAAGATCCACCTTGTGTTAAGGAATGAACCTACACTTCTATGGATGAATACTTCGTATACAAATCAATTAATATCAGATAATTTGATAATATTCTAGAGATTGGAGTTAGACTCACTAATATTCTATAAGGAATAATTGTCATACATGGAAGATGTTGGAGTACATTTCTCATTATAATGTAAATGTAATAACAGTTTGTAGCATTCGATGTTTTAATGATTCCAGTAGTCCTTCATTATTGTACTTTCTTGTGTATGTCATTGCAATAAACTGAATTTATTGATACACGAAATAATTCTAAAATCAATATAACAAAAGGCAGTGTTCGGTAAAGATGGTATTGTGATTAAAATTCATTCAAAGACCTGGCATGCTGCCCAAAAGTCTTCATTCAGTTTTAACAATCAAAACCTTGATATTATTCCAGCAAATAAGTATGAATTCCACGGCCATTCCCCAATTTTATTCAGATGTTCATACCTTAAGATTAGTGTGGTTAATTTCTGATGACAAAGTCGAAAACATTTTTTTCAATTTCCAATAATTGATAGATACCCAAAAGTCAAATTCTTTTATATTAACAGCCCATTTTTTATATTCTCAAGAGAAGGGATGTTTAAAACCTTTATGGTCGCTCACACCATTAGCATCCACCGACCTTGCCACCCACTGAAGCTTGCAGCTCCTGAACACATGCCTTGTATCCCCAAAAATTCCCTAATGTAATGCTTTTTGTCTGTCATCTTGAACTTGAAAAATTTCATTTCGTGAAAACTGTACTTGTTCTATAGTTGTTATTGTCTCTCTAAGGGCCATTTGCACAGTGACAGTTTAAACGAAAATTCCATCTTAAACTGGATTAAATCCATATCAAGTCTCGTTTGTTATAATGTGTTACATTTTGAGTTTAAGCCACCAGCTGATTAAATTCAGTTTAAGCTTTGACTGTGCAAATGGCTCTTAATTCGGTAATTCCCTTTCAACTGATACAGCTCATTGGGGTTTTCAGGGTAATCTCCTAGATTTCTACATTTATTGAGCATGCTTGACTTATTATGCAACCTCAAATAAATAAATAAATCAACTCTATTAATCAACTTTAAATGCATAAAAAAACGGTGCTTGTACAATTTTTTTCCTTTACATATTCTGACAACATGAAAATCTTAGTTTATTGACAATGCTCTACAAAATGTTTTGAGTTATGTGCAATACAAGTTCATGGAGCCGGTCGCTGGTTGATTCAAACAAATCTCGAATCATTATTACAAAGACGAAGTATGGCAACGTTTGATGGACCTTCATGAGGAGTGAAATTTATTTACTATATGAGAATTGGCAACACAGCTCAGCGGACCAAACATAGGAGCACATTTCACGCAGCAATTATAATATTGAAGGACCTTCTTGAGGAATAAAATTTGCATGCAACTCTAATGTTGGCGCCAAATCACTCAAGACCCAACATAGGAGTAGATTTTATATAGCAGAATTATATAAGCACTTTGGAGGTTAGAAAGGACCATCATGAGGTGAATAACTTTACAAGGATCTAGATTAATTATGGATGAATATATCATAAATTGAGTGGAATATAACCATTCAGCAAGTCAAGTTCTTCAGGTATAACATAATAGTTTCATTTTGTGACTATCTGATCAAATTTAAAATGGGGGGTCCCGGGGAACTACATAAGAGTTGAAATTTTACTGGACCTACAACAGGCACAAAAACGTAAATATATATATATATATATATATATATATATATATATATATATATATATGTGAGTGTAGCGTAAGGGACACACTATTATTCCTCACCCACAATATAGCATACAATATATAGAACTCTGTCACTCCCACTCAACCACATCACTCTCTTACACATACCCTTTCCTTCGGGCTCACTCTCTCTCTCTCTCTTTCTCTCTCTCTCTCTCTCTCTCTCTCTCTCTCTTACATGATAATGAATTAAAACGCAGATTTCTGTCTTTGACACTAATATCATGCTTTAGTTAGATCAATAATGTTTCAATTGCCATCTAAATCTAGGTGAACCATTTGTAACACATAAACTAATAATTAAAACCACCCTAAATAAACCTTGATTAGTCCCAAACGATATGGTTTTCAGTAACTTTAAGGACATGACAATAAGACAATAATAGTGGGTTGGAAACGTAATTTTGAATATTTATTATAATAAAATATAATCCCATCTTTCTGGTGCTCCAAACTCGTTATTTAATAATAAACCTACAATTTAAGAGCCATCACTGATAAATATGTCACTTAGTATAAATACAGAACAAAAATCATAAACCTTATTCCGGGACACTTTCTCATTAATTCTTAATTCTCGTATATCCTATGTGTGTGATAAACGAAAAATTTCGTTTATCACACACATAGGATATACGAGAATTAAGAATTAATGAGAAAGTGTCCCGGAATAAGGTTTATGATTTTTGTTCTGTATTTATACTAAGTGACATATTTATCAGTGATGGCTCTTAAATTGTAGGTTTATTATTAAATAACGAGTTTGGAGCACCAGAAAGATGGGATTATATTTTATTATAATAAATATTCAAAATTACGTTTCCAACCCACTATTATTGTCTTATTGTCATGTCCTTAAAGTTACTGAAAACCATATCGTTTGGGACTAATCAAGGTTTATTTAGGGTGGTTTTAATTATTAGTTTATGTGTTACAAATGGTTCACCTAGATTTAGATGGCAATTGAAACATTATTGATCTAACTAAAGCATGATATTAGTGTCAAAGACAGAAATCTGCGTTTTAATTCATTATCATGTAAGAGAGAGAGAGAGAGAGAGAGAGAGAGAGAGAAAGAGAGAGAGAGAGAGTGAGCCCGAAGGAAAGGGTATGTGTAAGAGAGTGATGTGGTTGAGTGGGAGTGACAGAGTTCTATATATTGTATGCTATATTGTGGGTGAGGAATAATAGTGTGTCCCTTACGCTACACTCACATATATATATATATATATATATATATATATATATATATATATATATATATTTACGTTTTTGTGCCTGTTGTAGGTCCAGTAAAATTTCAACTCTTATGTAGTTCCCCGGGACCCCCCATTTTAAATTTGATCAGATAGTCACAAAATGAAACTATTATGTTATACCTGAAGAACTTGACTTGCTGAATGGTTATATTCCACTCAATTTATGATATATTCATCCATAATTAATCTAGATCCTTGTAAAGTTATTCACCTCATGATGGTCCTTTCTAACCTCCAAAGTGCTTATATAATTCTGCTATATAAAATCTACTCCTATGTTGGGTCTTGAGTGATTTGGCGCCAACATTAGAGTTGCATGCAAATTTTATTCCTCAAGAAGGTCCTTCAATATTATAATTGCTGCGTGAAATGTGCTCCTATGTTTGGTCCGCTGAGCTGTGTTGCCAATTCTCATATAGTAAATAAATTTCACTCCTCATGAAGGTCCATCAAACGTTGCCATACTTCGTCTTTGTAATAATGATTCGAGATTTGTTTGAATCAACCAGCGACCGGCTCCATGAACTTGTATTGCACATAACTCAAAACATTTTGTAGAGCATTGTCAATAAACTAAGATTTTCATGTTGTCAGAATATGTAAAGGAAAAAAATTGTACAAGCACCGTTTTTTTATGCATTTAAAGTTGATTAATAGAGTTGATTTATTTATTTATTTGAGGTTGCATAATAAGTCAAGCATGCTCAATAAATGTAGAAATCTAGGAGATTACCCTGAAAACCCCAATGAGCTGTATCAGTTGAAAGGGAATTACCGAATTAAGAGCCATTTGCACAGTCAAAGCTTAAACTGAATTTAATCAGCTGGTGGCTTAAACTCAAAATGTAACACATTATAACAAACGAGACTTGATATGGATTTAATCCAGTTTAAGATGGAATTTTCGTTTAAACTGTCACTGTGCAAATGGCCCTTAGAGAGACAATAACAACTATAGAACAAGTACAGTTTTCACGAAATGAAATTTTTCAAGTTCAAGATGACAGACAAAAAGCATTACATTAGGGAATTTTTGGGGATACAAGGCATGTGTTCAGGAGCTGCAAGCTTCAGTGGGTGGCAAGGTCGGTGGATGCTAATGGTGTGAGCGACCATAAAGGTTTTAAACATCCCTTCTCTTGAGAATATAAAAAATGGGCTGTTAATATAAAAGAATTTGACTTTTGGGTATCTATCAATTATTGGAAATTGAAAAAAATGTTTTCGACTTTGTCATCAGAAATTAACCACACTAATCTTAAGGTATGAACATCTGAATAAAATTGGGGAATGGCCGTGGAATTCATACTTATTTGCTGGAATAATATCAAGGTTTTGATTGTTAAAACTGAATGAAGACTTTTGGGCAGCATGCCAGGTCTTTGAATGAATTTTAATCACAATACCATCTTTACCGAACACTG
>NC_052519.1:7610122-7661138 GCF_014356525.2 Nilaparvata lugens
CGAAGCGCTACAGCCCTGAGTGGACCTCCTTTTGGCCTCCTCAACGATTCGCCTCCATTCATCTCTCTGATTAGCCAGTCTCTTCTAGTTCCTTACTCCTAGGCACGCTAGATCTTTTTCTACATCCTGCAGCCAACGTGTTCTCGGGCGACCTCTTTTCATCGTTCCTTTCATTCTTCCAACAAGCATCTGCCTCCGCATCCTGTTGTTCTCCATTCTTTGCACATGTCCCAGCCAGCTGATTCTTCTAGACTTAATGAATCACACTATATCTTTTCCCCGCAGAATGTTACTTATATCTGCATTGCTTCTGACTCTCCTTTTTCGCATATGGGGCCGTGAATTTTTCTTATTACTTTTCTTTCGAAAATCCTCAATGCGTTCATATTTTGGGATTTGAGAACCCAAGTTTCACAGCCGTATGTCACTACCGGTCTTATAAGTGTTTGATATAGTTTTACTTTCGTGCGTCTTGATATTAATCTAGACTTCATTAATCTTCTATTTGCAAAGTAAGCTCTGTTAACCTGATCAATTCTCTTTTTAATTTCCTGACTCAGGTTATTGCTTACATTCAGTTCAGTTCCAAGGTGAGAAAAACTCTCTACACTTTCAAATTTATATGCCCCAACTTCAAAATCTTGTGCTGCTCGTCTTGCCAGCGATGAGATCACCTTCATATACTTGGTCTTGTTAGTATCAACTTCAAGTCCTATAGTGAATCCTTCTTTTTCTAGAGTCCAAAACGCTTCCTTCAGAGCTGCTGAATTTCGAGCCACCAGCGCAATGTCATCAGAATAGGCTGAACCTTGCTTGGATTCAAATAGGATGTTCCCTGTGAGGTCTAGTCCTTTCTTGGACTACTTTGTGCAGAGCTAAGTTGAAAAGTAAGTAGAGAAGGTTTGGGATATTGAAGCCACTTTTTTGCTCGAGATCCCCCTCCCCCCTCTCCCCAATCGTCCATCCCTCCTCCCCTTCCCCTGTTCAGATTTCCCCTTCCCCTGTCCAGTGGAGGTGAGGGGGATAGAGAGAGAGGGAGATATATCTTTCTCTCTCTTTCTAAAAATAGATTTCCCCTTCCCCTGTCCAGTGGAGGTGAGGGGGATAGAGAGAGAGGGAGATATATCTTTCTCTCTCTTTCTAAAAATAGATTTCCCCTTCCCCCTGTCCAGTGGGGGTGAGGGGGGGGGTAAGATATCTCTCTCTCTCTCCAGGTGAGGGAAAAAAATTTCCCTTTTAGGAGGAAAAATTCCCTCTCTCTACTGTCAAATTGAAGTGAATCCATATTTCTACATCTAATGCTGTACTGTCAGATTGAGGTGAATCCTAAAGATGTGGGGAAAAAAATCTCTTTGAGAAATTCCTTTGGTGTCAAATTAAAGTGAATTCATATTTCTACATCTAATGCTATACTGACAAATTGAAGTGAATCCATTTCGCTCTACTACGATGCCGATAGAGATAGGGATCTCCTTCTTTTACTAGTGCCATCTCTTTCCCGCACCCTTTCCGAAAGGAAAGGAGATAAGAATCAATTCTTTCTACATCTAATGCTATACTAACAAATTGAAGTGCATCCATTTCGCTCTACTACGATGACGGGCTCAATTGATCCTTATCTCTTACCCACATCTGCTCTGCTCCCTGTGAGGTCGTTTGATAAGCCCAATAACTCCTGCATCGAAAACCGTTGCATGAAAAAATCGATTTATGTGACAAGTGTTTAGTCGTTAAGTTACTTCACTCAACCTTCTTCAAGATTTATCGATATAGTCAAAAATGTCTAGGGTGAAAACTATAGGTCTGTACTTCTCTCTCACACAATGTTTATACAATCAATCACGGAGGTGTAGACTGAAACAACATATCGTTCACTCTCTCTCATAATATGTCAACCTTTTACAAGATTTATGCATGTATCAGATTGCTATGTGCTTATAACATTGCTTGAATGATAAGAATATAGATAAGAATCTGAAAAGGTGAATGTGATTTGAAAAGGGGGAGGTGCGCCCACCCACATCTGTGGGAGCACGAGAAGGAGGGGGGCGAGAAGCTGCCAGCGCTTCCCTGCACAGCTGTGTGCCTCTAGCTGTAAGTCTACTGTGCATGCTCACAACAAACTATAAAAGACCTGCTCCTTATTTAAATTATCATTCACAACAGAGCAGCTGAAGCATTCTTCTTCTTCAAGATGGTGGTTATTACATTACGATCTAACACAAGTGATCTCTATGAACATTTACAAGAAATAATAGAATTGGATAAAAATCGTGAATGGGAAATTGGATTGATAAATTTTTCCAGTTACAATAGTATTGCAAACATTAACAAAGGAACAAATTCCAGCTTCAAATATGGTGATAGATTAATCGAGTTGGATACTGGTGCATATGAAGTTGAGGATATTATAAAATCTTTAAAGAATAAATTGAATATTGATGACAAGAAGAATAAACTTATTATACGTGCAAACGTAAATACTATGAAGATTGAAATTCATTCTGATAAAGCCATTGATTTAACACGTTCTGATTCGATGCTAAGATACTTGGTTTTGATAATGTTGTTTTGCAGCCAAATAAATGGCATTATTCCAAACATTTGGTTAACATAACAAGCGTTGACAGTAT
Organism: Nilaparvata lugens; assembly: GCF_014356525.2. Classification (NCBI taxonomy): domain Eukaryota; kingdom Metazoa; phylum Arthropoda; class Insecta; order Hemiptera; family Delphacidae; genus Nilaparvata; species Nilaparvata lugens. The sequence continues at coordinate 7,612,756 of NC_052519.1, forward strand.
TCTTGTTGAGTGTAATTTAGCTTGCGGCAGTTACTCTGGGGGAAAACAAAAACATGTAATCTACGAATTTTTACAAAGGTTCCTAGCGGTTATTTAATAAACGAAGTACCATCACCGATTATTTATGTACCTTTGAATACGCATCGAATTCAAACTATTAATGTAAAGGTAACGGACCAGAACGGATCGTTTATTGATTTCCGCGGAGATACAATTACAATTAGGTTGCACATACGTGAAAAGTAATGGGTTATCTTATTTTCAACCCACGTTCGAATAAGACAATCAAGTCATTAGAGAAAGGAATGCGATAGCGACAACACCTAAAAACAAACGTGCTTTGTCGGCTAAAAGCGCGAGAATATTAGAAAAGTTGGGTTTATAGTCGATTGGCAACATGTTAGGCGGGGGAGTGGCGGCAATTAGTGAAATACTGGATGTTGAGACAGACCTTCAGTTTTATAATGATATTACTAAATTCCAATTTCACACTCATACAGTTTATTCGGGACAGGAAATAAAAAACTCTGACGAGGCACGTATTGGCATAAATTCTTTAGATGTCTATTCTTTACCTTGTAAATCATTCATATTGATTGAGGGAACAGTTAACTGTACAAAACTGGGAAAAGACCCAGCCGATACACCAGTTGCAGCAGGGTATAAATTAAGCAGTAACATAATCGGTAACCTTTTTGACGGAATACGATATGAATTAGCAGGTCAGCAAATTTCTAAATCAAGATTGATTGGATTAACATCCACAATTAAAGCTATATTGGTGAAAAATACTCTCGATAAAAAAACATATCACTGGCTGGTTTTGACAGAGCAGGATATGAGCTAACGGATAATACATTCACTTTCTGTGTTCCGCTGAAATTAATCCTCCCGTTTTTTGAAGATTTTCAAAGAATAATTTTAAATTGAAACAGGAACTCGTCTTATTGAGGTCACCGACAGATCTAAATTGTGTTGAGTCCAAAGCGGAACAAACATTAGTGTGAAAATTACAAAACTGCAATGGCGCATGCCCTACATAACTTTAGAAGATCATGTAAGACTGAAATTTTTGAGACTGCTCGATGCTGACACTCCACTGAAATTAGGTTTCCGCCATTGGGAAATTTGTGAATTACCAAATTTGCAAAATTCACTTAACCATTCTTGGGCAGTTCATACCACATCGAGTTTTGATAGTCCAAAATACGTTATAATTGCATTTCAAACTGATCGTAAGAATAAATAAATAAATCATATCTAATTTCGATAGCTGCGGTATTTACAATGTTAAAGCATATTTGAACAGTGAGTATTATCCATATGAAAATCCGCTAGGTAAGAAGGAGGTTTTATACCGGATGTTCTTGGATTTCGCGCCCTCGTATTATAATCATTCAATCAATAGCGAACTCGGAACAGAAATCGATTTTAAAACATTTTGTCAATCACCTAAACTTGTGCCTCATTTTTATACATCTCAGCAGCGGTAATAGAGTGTTCCCCTGGTGACTGGTGACTTACAGCTGTTCTTCTGCTCTTGTACTGCAGCTTCTATAACTTCTTCTCTAGTGGGGTTTACAACAGCTTCAATATCAGCAGTGTGTTCAATATCATGGTGTCCATGCATTTTTTTCTCTTTCGTCATTTCCATTCAATACATCTTGAAAATGTTTTGCCCATCTCTCCAACACTTTTGATTCTTCAGAAATCACTTCACTATTCTTATTCCTGCACATGTTGGTCCTTGGTTGGAAGCCTCTACCCATTACTTTGACTGATTGATAAAATTTCCGTCTTTCATTCTGGGTATGTAAGTTTCCATTATCTGCTAACTGCCTTTTGAGGTATTCTCGTTTTCTTCTTCTAATAAGATTTTTTCCTTTCCGTCTGCTTGCCTTATAGATTTCTACATTGCCTCTTGTCACTCTTTGCATTACAGTCAGCCTCAGTCTATTTCTTTCCTCAATTGCCAGCTTACATTCTTCATCGTACCAATCAGCAGCCATTATCTACTATAATGTCCTTTAGTCTTGTCCAAACACCATCCAGAATTTCCTCTTCTCTATTACCTTCCTGCTCCCAGTTATCCAATTTCTCGCTAATTGCACTTTCATAAGCAGTCCTGGTCTGTGCATTTTCTGAAGCCTCCACATTCCACTTTTATTTCTTCTCTCCTCTGACGTTTTCGACCATAGATAATCTCTCCAACACCTTTGTCACTACTATACACACCTCTCACGAGTATGGTGAAAGAAGTTCAGTAATTTGTTGATAGAGTGCATCACTGCAGGTTATATAAGGTGTGTACTGCGACAAATGTAAGCCATTATCAGTTTCACCTTTGAACAGCCAACATGTCCTATTCTTTGTGTTCTGATATTTTGGATAAGCCGCAAACTCGCTCTATTGGTATTCAGTGCGATCTTGATAGTTTCTATTATGAAGCAAGGTGCAGTACGCCGAAGCCGCTGGAGGTGGAGGAGGAGGGGAGAGACGCAGGATTACCAAACCCGCTGCAGGTGGAGGAGGACAAAGGAGGATTTGAGGAATCCCCGCCGCGCCCGCCGCCGCCGCCGCTGAGGGGAGAGACAAAGCCTACGAAGAGAAAGAAGGTCAAGCGACTGCTAAAATTGCTACGGTTGATCTTCACTGGTTTAAACAAGATTGTAATCAAATTATTGTGAAAGAACTTGCCATAATTGATCAGTTTAATAATTATATTGTGTTCCATTTCAAATCGCCATTTGCAAAGACAGAATTGAGTGCAAAATTGTATAACGATGCAACATGGTTAGAACGTCACTATCATAAAATAAATGGGAAGATGGAGATTTAGAATACAATGAGTCATTAATACGTGATTACCTTGCAGCTTATGAGAAAATTTTCACAAAAGGAACTGAGAAAGCAAAGTTTTTAAGAAGATTGCATAGCAACGTACAATGCATACCAGAGGATTTTCCAAAACCTGATTTCAGCTTTTTCACTAGTTCATGGTGTTATGCTGCATGCAACATTCATAAAAATAATCCACCTTGCTGTGCGTTATTCTCTGCTCAACATTATAATTCTTTGTTGTTTAAAAATATGTATCAAACAAATAATTTCTTGTGCGAAAACAATCGAATGCAAAGTATGAAAATGGCTCCAATGTACACAAATTCACAGAAAAGAAATTTGCTCATTATGGATTCTTCTACAACGGAAAGGATCTACAGTGTGTTTATTGCCAGCATGCATTGAGACTGCATAAGCGCGTACATGTTGTCTATCGTCAATTGATGAAGAAAGACCGCTTAATTACTCTAATAATATTATATTGTATTAACAATATATTGGGCTAGGTCCAATCTTTCTGTAATAATTTGTTCTATCTGATTTTCTGTAAAGTTATGTTGTTTGGCTCCAATCCAGTTCATGTGAAATGAAACCGGGCATATGAGGATACGATGTCCAGGGCCACTCTGTGTATGAATAAATTTAGATAGTCTATGAATGGAGCCGAACATTGCAGTCTCATGACAGTACCCTCTTCCAAATTTTTAATTGCCTCAGCTATTTCATCACGAACGCTTCCCACAGCAACTCCCATCTCGTTTTTCTTAATAAAATCTCCTATATCATTTTTAGTTGCGTACTTTTCTGCAATTTGATTAATTAGAATAGCAATAGCATCTTTTGTAATGAATTGTTCAATACCATCCATGATATTGGCTTTTATTGCACTCGCCATTTCAGATAATCGTTTTTCAAACTCTTCCTTTGTTAATGAAGAACTAGTCAATTTCTGCAAAGCAGATTCTAAATATTGCTTATCAATTGACAATGGATGTGTTCCATTTACTTTAGTGAAAATTTCTGTACTAAGCTGTTTCAATTTAGTATTGAGATAGTTTCTGTCCAACACCTCCAAATTCTTAATTTTATCTGATATGGCTTTTAATTTCTCATCTAAATAAGCTTTATCAACTTTATCGTTGTTAATACTGAGCAACTGAGATGAAAAGCTGTCTGTTAAAGTTTTCACTTTTCCTAGAGCAGATTCTAAAGTTAGAGTTCTCTCTGCAATTTCTTTATCAATATTAGCACTGAAATTTTGTAATGAACTTGGAATATGTTCTCTTTCAATTATGCTCACTCCAATATTCTTTGTATTTTCCGAAATGAGTTTGGTTATTTGCAAATCTAAATAAAATTTCACAGCTTCACCGATTCCTTGTTGATTTATCGATTCAATTATTTTCTGTGTTATCAAGTCAATATCACATATAAGATTAGCAACAGCAGCCCCAGCACTAGCTGTATCAATTCGACCGAATCGATGTAGAGTCATCGTAACACTAAACAATTAGTTTTGCTTCTTTTAGCTCTTCAATTAAAGACGCGATCTCAATATCATGCCTGGTGTTGCCAGAAGCTTTTGAGGAATAGAGTAAATTTAATCTTTCCACTAATTCGTCAAAATTATCAAAGTATTGATAAATTCCATCATGAGAATTATTTTTTGCAAATTTCAATAAACCCCACCCCTTCTTTTTACTAATTTTTTTACTAGGAAATAACTTTTGAATCATTTGCGATTCAATTCCCTGATTTCGTTTAACATAGCCTCTTCGATCTAAATGTATGCCTGTAAGTGTTAAGATTTTTTTATACTTATCCAGATCTCTCTGATTATGAAGATTCGAGTCTGGTCTCGCACTGAATAATAACTCAAGTAGACCATGTGTTAAACGAAATCTTTCATTATTAATATCTATATAACCGTTATCGAATATTACTTGCTGATTTCCAATATAATACACGTCATCTTTAGAATTGTATGAAATTCCATAACTGATTGAATTATTCAATTTTTCCGCATGAAACGTTTTTAGATATTGTGACAGCACATCATCGTTTCTGCTAGAACCAAGTAAACTGTTTTCAAATTTAGTCGAGCTTAAAAAATTGTCTGTTGAACTCTCATAACTCTGCTCATCCTCCTCATTATCATCAATTTCCATACTCTCTTGTTCCTCTTTTACTTCTTCCTTTTTTGGTTTCACACCATGATTAGAGTGTAATTAGGAATCTTCGGATTGAAATGAAAAACATTTTTGATGAGGAGCTATTATATTTACAGCAAATCTTTGACATATTTACACTGAATGGAATGTATTTACAATGAGATATTACAATAGATTATTTTTCATCTAATAGTTGATCTTTACTAATATAACTAGGCATTGAAAATCCAATCCATTTCACTAGCAATCCTTTTTTATCACGTTTTAATATTTTTTCAATCAAATACACTTGTCTCTCCGATTCGTTTAATTGTGTTTTTTTAATTTCTTCTGCATAAAACCTACCACTAATTACTTCTCCGTTTAGATCTCACAAGCTATACGTTACAGGTTGAGAAGGAAATATAGAATGAATTACAAAATACTCTGCACTCCAGTTTATGTTATAGGATTTATCGAAAAGAACCCTTTTCTTTGAGATTCGTACAACATCTCCTAGCTTAAATTTCGGTTTTGAATTTTTCAATTTATATCGTCTATTGAATGCAGAATTCAATGACATTGAAACATGATTACAATCTTCCTTCCTCACATCCTTAGGTCTCATTCTAATGGATGAATGCGTTGTTGCATTATAATCACAAACCAAACTGTCTAGTTGCGATATCCAGTTTTTGGTACCATGTTCAGTTAAATATCTATAAATTTCTGCTTTAATTGTTCTATCAAACCTTTCAACTATGGAGGCTTCCTTATCACTAAAAACATGGTAATGTTTAATACTATATCTATCTAATAACGCTTTAACTTTTGAATTAAAGAATTCTGTTCCCTGATCTGTTTGGAACAGCTTAACTCCCTTATTTTTAGAAATAATTGGTTCGAGAGCGTTAAATACAGATTGGCTTGCCTTGTCTCTTAATGGTACACAATATGCAAATTTTGAAAAACAATTAATAACAGCTAAGATATATTTATAAACCTTATTAAAACGCGATAAAATTGACATCTCAATAAGGTCGGCTTGAAGCAGGTCTTTTTCACTTTTCAGTTCATATTTGCGAGTGGCATAGTTCACGAGCGGCACGCTATGAAGCTCTAAAGCTAGCTCAGATATTTACAACAGTCAAATCAGTGGTGTTGGATGATTGTCACGCCACATACTGAGCAATCAGCTTGAATGTTGAGACTACTCTTTGCGCATGCTCATATTCTTCACGAGACAGAGGTGTATCAGTTAAATCATTATGAAAACATTCGATGGGAGGAAGCGATGTTTCCGCGAATTTTTCGGGACAGCTCATGTACGAGTAAGGATATACTCCTTTTTTCAACAAGAGCTGTCTGTGTTCGCGAGGTGGATCATGAAACACCGAAAATAATCGTTTGAACTTCTTTTCCATGTCTGTACTTTCTACCAAATTACGCACCAATACTTCCAAGGATTCAGACATAAACTTGTAGGAATCTAAAAATTTAATTTTGCCTACTGAAAGTGTCAAAAATCTCTCTGAAGTATTTGCGATGCAGGAAATTCCTTTTTCACATTCACTGAGCGATTCCAGAATAAAATGCGAATCAAAACTGGAGAAATTATGAAAATAACACGAAATGTACTCCGCAGTACAAGCTGTTAAATTACAAGAAACATGTGCCGCACACAAGTAATTACCGGTTTCATGCGCGTGGTGACAACATTTAATATCGCTGTCTAAAAACGGTTCGGCACAAAGCCCGCAGTTTACTGAATTTTGAAATTTGCGCTCTTCACTTTCGGATAAAGCTTGCATCGGAATTTCTCGTTTCATATCCTCATACAAAATTTCACCGAGATCTGTAATTTCCTGAAGAAATTTCTCCATGATTTTTTTCGTTTAAACTACTCGATCTATGGAGTACAGGTCCGTAGGCGATTTCCCCGTTAACATCAATAACAATGAAACAATAGCCGCAGGGAATATGACGCGCCGTTTTCTTTGTGTAACTATGAGTAATTTCATCAGAATCGGATTCATCATCATCTGTGATATTAACAACATAAGTTTCTAAATCCGCGTAAATGGTGTACTTTTTCTTCAACGTCGCGCCTAGTTTCTTGAATTTAATTGTCTCTCCGCGTTTAGGATATGAAACACGCTGTGATTGAAACTTGGAACAAAGTTCCACATGTTTCATCAAATTTGCATTACCATCATAATTTTTAGATTTGTCCGATGTAAATCTATGGAAACAAAAATTGCAAATGTGTACTTGACCATGATGTTTTGAAAGGTGGGAGAGAGGACGTGATAGCCCGTTTTTCCCATTCGCGGTATTTACTAAACAGAAATGAGTTTTTCCTGCATCGCCTTTTAGCATTAAAAGATTAATATGGTGTTTACGCGTGCGGAAAATGCTTGTCACCGGGAAATTTACACCTCGCGTATTGAGTGTGTGAGCAAACTTGCTCAAATACTTTACACTCAAGTTGGAGTTCCTTGGCTTCTGATGGAAATACGCGAGCACTGACCATAGAAAGCATTTTTCGTCAGAGAGATTTTTCACATTTATAATACAATTTTTGTTTTTCAAAAACTGGGGTGTTTGAATGAAACTGGATGTGTAAATAGGATCAAATTTAATCACGTTCACATCCAGTGATTCAATTTTCTTTAGCACCCATCCACTCCCATGTCTTACGAAATTTTCGAAAGATGAGAGGATTTTTTCCACAGCCAAGAAAAAATGCTCATTAAAATCTTCATAGTTCTCAAGCACATTTAGCGCTATGTTGGAGTAACTATGTAGATTTATTAGAGATGAGACAGTCTCACCAACCTGCTTGTCATCCATCACCACTAATTTATACAGCAAAACATTTAATACTATAAACCACTTCACATTCCCATCATGGCGTGCCGCATGTTCCCTAATTATATCGAAAACTCGACGTTTCGACCTCTCAAGCACGTTGGTGATGTTGATATCCTTAGCTTCGTCATCAAGGGTGATGCGATGGCGGACTGCTGCGGAATTCACCCCACGTAGTCTGCGTTCCCTTGGCATGATTCTGAAAAACAAAAGAATAATGATCAGGATGAGATAGAGCACAACAGCATGTTTAGTTGTGAATTGTCATTGGTAGAAGAAGGGTGTGTGTGAAAATGATATCTCAAGATCACATAATGTTGTATGAAAGATTAAGATTATTATCTTTTGATAAAAGATGGTCGAAATCTTCTCCGCATTTGTCCGCGGAAAACATGGCAAAAGAGGGATTTATATTCTCATCTGCACCAGACATTGTGCGATGTGTATTTTGTTCAATTTGTTTGGGAAAATGGGAAGAAGGTGACATACCAGCAATAGAACATGCAAGGTACAGTCCGAACTGTAGAAGGAAAGATAATATAACAATTGAAGAGGAGAATTTCGATAATAATATTCTACAAGAATATGAAGAAAGATATTCAACTTTTAATTGTGTAGAAGATTCATCCGTTCAAGGAGAGTATTTTGAAAAGCATCATCATTTACATTGTGACTTTTGTAAATCATTATGCAATAAAGCAGAGTATTTTGCGAGAAATGGTTATTTCTTACATAAAAATCCATCCTATCTGCAATGTGTCTATTGCAAATATATTATCAAAAATCCATTTGTAAAGTGATACATTGATCGTTTTGTTTATATGAAGAGTGTGAGAAAGAAGAGCGGGGCTTGGATGTTCCGGATATACCGTATTGTAAAGATGAGGTAAAATCGCATGCATGCAGTATATTGTAGAAGGTTTTTTATCCTCCGAGGACAAAAATCCTTCCCTCCGAGGACAAAAACTGTCCTCCGAGGACAAAAACTGTCCTCCGAGGACAAAAACTGTCCTCCGAGGACAAAAATTGTCCTCCGAGGACAATTTTCCTCTCCTCCTCAGAGGATAAAATCAAAGTAAAAATGTACTTACATGTACTGGTTGATGCTGCGTGAATCTCCTCGAGTGTTCAGGTGTAGATAGCGGGCTATGGTACAGGTGTAGATAGCGGTCTATGCCTCCTTTCAGATTGATTCCTCTCAGGTGTAGATACCGCCTTTGACTCCTTTCAGATTGATTCCTCTCAGCTGTGTTGTCTCGACGAGAGCTCAACTGGTTATGAGGTTTGGAACTCGAGTTGAGAGGTGAGAAAATGCTGTGAAAACAATGAAATATTTAATAATATTAGAAATCAATCGAGAATGCTATTCAGAAAAGTGAGCCTCTATCTTGAAATGGCGTGAAATATTTAATAATATTAGAAATCAATCGAGAATGCTATTCCTCTATGTTGAAATGGCATGAAATATTTAATAATATTGGAAATCAATCGAGAATGCTATTCCTCTATGTTGAAATGCCATGAAATATTCAATAATATTAGAAATCATTCGAGAATGCTATTCCTCTATCTTGAAATGTTGTGAAATATTTAATAATATTAGAAATCATTGGAGAATGCTAATATGTTTAAGTGAGTTGACATGGGGGATTTCAGCTTCTAGCAGGTGTTTTCACTGTCCCATGCAGAGTTCTAGAAAAGATTTTTTTTTCATCTTCCAACACATGGATGCTATTTGAAAAATGATCGAGTGTCTTATAGGAGAGAGAATACTTACAAACCAATAACGATGTGGGAGCACGTGTTGTTGAGGAGGAATTTGAATTTTTTTCGCCTTGTAGCACACTTCGCTCTCGCTCACACGAGCCTGGAACAGAGAGAGAAACGTATGCTATATAAACAGAAGCGATGAGAGGAAAATTATCATTTACATCAGAGACAGATTCGAGTATACTTCACGATGAGTTCTCCATCAACATCTTCATACATCTTACCAGATAGCCCACCACAGCGCATCCTCAACTACTGGCAGCGGAAAGCTGCCCTCGCTGCTGAGTCGTCCACTGCCGCACCCACGCCCTCACCGCTCAGCGTGGAACCACCATCACCATCCAGGGAGATCATCATCGGGGACAGCCCTATTCAGCGCTTGGCTCCAGCACCTACCTGGGCACCGCGGCGTGCGGTGCTAGCTACCCTCTCGAACAACATCAAGCAGAAGCAGGTGAAGAGGAAGTTGGTGTTTGGGGACGAGCCTGAGGTTAGCGGGGAAGAGGAGGAGGAGTCTATCTACTCTCAAACAAAGGTTAGTTTCAACAAATATTATTAACTTTTGTATGCACAGATTTTTTCCGTGATTGATTGTTAAAAAATCTGTGCACATACAAGTCTTTGATTATTTGATACGAATATTATCTGAAATGATTAGAATGCAAGGAAATATTATTTGAACTGATTAGAAATGGAATTATTGTTTAAAGTAATCGATCATGCATCAATGTTAGCAATATTTCCTTGAAGTGATTAGAATGCAAAGGAAATATTATTTGAACTGATTAGATATAGAATTATTGTTTGAAGTGATTAGAAATGGAATTATTGTTTAAAGTAATCGATCATGCAACAATGTTGCCAATATTTCCTTGAAGTGATTGGAATGCAAAGGAAATATTATTTGAACTGATTAGAAATTATTGTTTAAAGTACTCGATCATGCATAAATGTTACCAATATTTCCTTGAAGTGATCAGAATGCAAGGAAATATTATTTGAACTGCTTAGAAATTATTGTTTAAAGTACTCGATCATGCATCAATGTTACAAATATTATTTGAACTGCTTAGAAATTGAATTATTGTTCAAAGTAATCGATCATGCAACAATGTTAGCAATATTATTTGAAGTGATTAGAAATTATTGTTTAAAGTATTCGATCATGCAACAATGTTATTTCAATAACTGATATTACTCACTTTATGCAGAGAATGTCAATTCGATGATGTCGAGTTGAGATTATGACAATAATCTGATGTAGAGATCAAGATCTCTAGTATGATCTGAAAAAAATAAGACACTAATCAAATATTTTTCAACAGAAATGAGCTGCGATGGACCATGACTCCTCACTTGCCCCGCTAATGAAGGAGGTGGAGGGCGCGGGAGAGTTGGACTTTGTCCAACTCATGAACAAACCTCTACCCAAACTGTGGATCCCGCTGAGGGAGTTGAAGGAGGATCTACCGTACCGCATCATCGGAGCTTGAGAGGACACCAATAGACATGGTCGACGTGTAATTTCAAAAATAAGGAATGCAGGAAGCAAATGTGAGGTGTATCTACCTCAAAGATTTGCTTCCTGCATTACCAGAGAAAAAATAGAACATTTAAACATCAACTGTAAAAATTATGTGTTGCTAGTAACACATAAGTTGCCAAATTGGTCGGATATAAAAATTGTTAATGCTTAACAATTTTTATATCTGTATACAATTCGTCGACCTATGTGTTACGAATTGTATAGATGTATGTATGTGTGAAAGTAGTGTTCAATAAATTGTAATATTGTTTCTATAAAAATTGTTTTCAATTCTTACCTGTTGTTGTTGTTGTTGATAAGTTCGTAATGAATAGTAGAAACACACAGAAGAAGAAATGGTTCAGCTGCTCTGTTGTGAATGATATTTAAATAAGGTGATTGGGTCTTTGATAGTTTGTTGTGAGCATGCTCAGTAGTCTTTACCGCTACACACACACACGCACACACACACACACACACACACACCACACACACACACACACACAGCCGTACAGCTAAGAGGCAGCGGCTTCTCGCTCGCTCCCTCCTACATCTGTTTTGGCACATGTTCCTGCAGATGTGGGTGGGCGTGCAATGTCAGCATCATTTCCCCCCTTTTCAAATTGCATTCACCTTTCAGATTATTTGCTATTCGAAATAATATTCTCATCATTCAAGCAATGTTATAAGCACATAGCAATCTGATACATCGTGTGAATTCATTTCCAACTCAATTGAAAATTCAACCAATTCAATTCAATTCAAGTTGGTGTATTGATTAATTAACCTCAGTTAATGTCCAACCATTGAGTTGAAAGGTAATGGAAAATGGTATGTAGGAGAAAGCAGAGTTCGAGGAAACGGGGTAAAGGAATCTTGAGTTCAGCGGCAAGAGTTTTTAAAGGTGTGTCAGGTTTGGCAGGTAATGTGACATCAACTATTTTAAATGAGGTAATTGATAACCTGGGAGAGGAAATTCATATTCCGGGATACGAGTATTGTGGGCCAGGAACAAAGGTTAATGAAAGGTTGAAGAGAGGTGATCAAGGTATAAATTCATTAGATAGAGCTTGCAAGGTACATGATATACTGTATACGCAAAATAGCGATAATAAAACTCGAGCGGTAGCTGACAGAGCTCTAGCAAACGCTGCATGGGACATTTTCAAAAATCCTCAAACACCCCTTGCCGAGAAAGCACTTGGCTATCTTGTTACAAACGTCATGAAAGCTAAAGCGGCGTTTGGTGGGTCTTTGAGAAAGAAGAAGAAGAAGAAGAATAAGAGGAGAAGTTATAGTAACGATATTAGACACAAAGCTATAGCTCAGTTGAAAAAGCATATTGCAGGAAAAGGGTATTTTTTGAAGCCTTTTCCTCAAATAACTGGTGGGGGAGAGTTTTAATTCCACCCCTACCCCCATCATCATATGGAGTGAGTTTATTCCCTCAAAAACAAGTGAAGAAACGTAGAACAACAAAGAAGAGTAGGAAGAAGACAAAGAAGAAGGTATGAATATTGAAGGAGAATTGAGTAATTATGATTTGATTGATTGGTCGAAATTATTACAGATTCAGCTAAGAGGCATATATATGCTAGATGCATTACCCAAAAAAATTCTAAAAAACGAGAATGCCATTGTGAATTTAGCAAGGGAAAGCGAGGATGGCACACATTGGGTAGCATATAAGAAAGTTGGCTCTAATGTTTGGTATTTTGATCCAATTGGAAATTTACAACCGCCATACAAATTGGACAAATATTGGAAAAAAGAAAATGGAGTAAATATATTTTATAATGTAGAGCACATGCAACCATTAAATAGCGATTTTTGTGGTCATCTTACATTATTGTTTCTTGCAAATCAGTTGTTATTAAGTGTTTGTGCTGAACACACAAGATGGTAGTTATTACATTGAGATCTAACACGAGTAACCTCTATGAACATTTACAAGAAATTATAGAATTGGATAAAAATCGTGAATGGGAAATTGGATTGATTGATTTTTCTAGTTACAATAGTATTGCAAACATTAACAAAGGAACAAATTCCAGCTTCAAATATGGCGATAGATTAATCAAGTTGGATACGGGTGCATATGAAGTTGAGGATATTATAAAATCTTTAAAGAATAAATTGAATATTGATGGGAAGAAGAATAAACTTATTATACGTGCAAACGCAAATACTATGAAGATTGAAATTCATTCTGATAAGCCTATTGATTTAACACATTCTGATATGATTGCTAAGATACTTGGTTTTGATAATGTTGTTTTGCAGGCAAATAAATGGCATTATTCCAAACATTTGGTTAACATAACAAGCGTTGACAGTATTGTAGTTGAGTGTAATTTAGCATGTCGCAGTTACTCTGACGGAAAACAAAAACATATAATCTACGAATTTTCACCAAAGGTTCCTAGCGGCTATTTAATAAACGAAGTACCATCACCGATTATTCATGTATCTTTGAATACGCATCGAATTCAAACTATTAATGTAAAGGTAACGGACCAAAACGGATCGTTTATTGATTTCCGTGGAGATACAATTACAATTAGGTTGCACATATGTGAAAAGTGATGGGTTATCTTATTTTCAACCCACGTTCGAATACGTGCATGCACAATCAAGTCATTAGAGAAAGGAACGCGATAGCCTCAACACCTAAAAACAAACGTGCTTTGTCGGCTAAAAGCGCGAGAATATTAGAAAAGTTTGGTTTTATAGTTTATTGGCGAAATGTTAGGAGGGGGAGCGGCAGCAATTAGTGAAATTCTGGATGTGGAGACAGACTTTCAGTTTTATAATGATATTACTAAATTCCAATTCCACACTCATACAGTTTATTCGGGACAGGAAATAAAAAACTCTGACGAGGCACGTATTGGCATAAATTCTTAAGATGTCTATTCTTTACCTTGTAAATCATTCATATCGATTGAGGGAACAGTTAACTGTACAAAACCGGGAACAGACCCGGGCGATGTAGCAGTTGCAGCAGACTATAAATTAAGCAGTAACGTAATCGGCAACCTTTTTGACAAAATACGATATGAATTAGCAGGTCAGCAAATTTCTAAATCAAGATTGATTGGATTAACATCCACAATTAAAGCTATTCTAGTGAAGAATACTCTCGATAAAAACACATATCACTTGGCTGGTTTTGACAGAGCAGGATATGAGCTAACGGATAATAAATTCACTTTCTGTGTACCGCTGAAATTAATCCTCCCGTTTTTTGAAGATTTTCAAAGAATAATTTCAAATTTGAAACAGGAACTCGTCTTATTGAGGTCACTGACAGACCTAAATTGTGTTGAGTCTACAAGTGGAACAAGCGTTAGTGTGAAAATTACAAAACTACAATGGAGAATGCCCTACATAACTTTAGAAGATCATGTAAGACTGAAATTTTTGAGACTGCTCGATGCTGACACTCCACTGAAATTAGGTTTCCGGCATTGGGAAATTTGTGAATTACCAAATTTGCAAAATTCACTTAACCATTCTTGGGCAGTTCGTACCACATCAAGTTTTGATAGTCCAAAATATGTTATAATTGCATTTCAAACTGATCGTAAGAATAAAATTGAAAACTCAATATCTAATTTCGATAGCTGTGGTATTTACAATGTTAAAGTATATTTGAACAGCGAGTATTATCCATATGAAAATCTGCTAGGTAAAAAGGAGGTATTATACCGCATGTTCCTGGATTTCACGCCCTTGTATTATAATCATACAATCAATAGCAAACTCGGAACAGAAATTGACTTTAAAACGTTTTGTGAATCAACACCGCTGATTGTTGTAGATTGTTCACACCAACCAAGTCATTTGAAATCATCGACAGATGTTCGTATTAGAAAGGAATTAAAATAGTGCAGTACCTGCAAATACTTCTGTGTATTGCGTTTTAATTAGCGATCGTGTGATGGAGTACACACCTCTGACGAGCATGGTGAAAGAAGTTCAGTAATTTGCGCACCGTCTATATAAGGTGTGCATTCTGCTCAATTTAGTTCATTATCAGTTTCACCTTTGAACAGACAACATGTCCTATTCCAATATCCCATTCACGATTTTTAGTTTAGTTGCTGCTTAGAGCTAGACCTGACAACACGTGTGGTGTGATCTTTTTTATACAGACACGAGCCCCTATAACACGTGCATCTCATCAATTTAGGAAGATAGATATATCTTTCTCTATTCCCCTCATTCGACACATGTCAAACATCTGGGAAGCCGTTAACATGCAGTGTTATGGTTTTTCAAAATTCAAAAAATTAACTTGTCTCTTGATGTCAATTTCATTTAACGAATTTGATTCAATTGCGAAGAATATTAAATTTTCAACAGGATGTCAAGATGTTGATTTACCGTTAACAAAAACAGAAAATGTACACTTTTCGATTTTATCTGAGATTTCCGAACTGCTCAATATTCTAGACAGCGGTCATCTACATTATGATTGTACAAATGATTCAGCATTATCTGTTGTTAAAAATTCCGATGAACTTTGGAAATGCTTGTACGATATTGCAGATAAAAAATGTAAAAGAGCTTAGATCATTGTAGAGATTCACTAGTATAGCATTAGATGTGAGAGAGAGAGAATTTCTCAATTCACTTCAATCTGTCAGTATAGCATTAGATGTAGAAATATGGATTCACTTTAATCTGTCACCAAGGGAATTTTTCCCTCTCTTAGAGATTTTTTTCCCTCATCTAGCATTCACTTCAATCTGTCAGTATAGCATTAGATGTAGAAATATGGATTCACTTTGATTTGACAGTAGAGAATTTTTCCCTCACTTTATTCATCCCCCTCATCTAGCATTCACTTCAATCTGTCAGTATAGCATTAGATGTAGAAATATGGATTCACTTTAATTTGACAGTAGAGAATTTTTCCCTCACAAAGGTAGAAATATGGATTCACTTTAATCTGTCAGTATAACATTAGATGTAGAAATATGGATTCACTTCAATTTGACAGTAGAGAATTTTTCCCTCACAAAGAGATTTTTTTCCCTCATCTAGTATTCACTTTAATTTGTCAGTATAGAGAGGGAATTTTTCCTCCTAAAAGGGGAATTTTTTTTCCCTCACCTGGGCAAGGGGAAGGGGTGAGAGAGAGAGATGTCTCTTTTCAACCCCCTCACCTCCACTGGGCAAGGGGAAGGGGAAATCTATTTTTAGAAAGAGAGAGAGAGAAAGATATATCTCTCTCTTTTCATCCCCCTCACCACCACTGGGCAGGGGTAAGGGGAAATCTATTTTTAGAACACCCCCCACCCTCCAGGCGGGGGAAGGGTCGGCGGGATGGACGAGGGGCGAGAGGGGGGAGGGGGTTTTGGAGCAAAAAAGTCAGTCCAATCTCCCAGTTTCTATCTACTCAGGCACCTTCCAAGTCCCCTTATGAATGTTTTTGTGAGGAAATCTGGTGCTAACTATTGAGAGGTTTTGCTCTGCTGCAAGTTGAGCCAGTAGTAAACCATTCTCATTCCAACTTTCATGCAAAGTATGCTGTCCTGCAATTCCTCCAAGTTGATCTTCCTCCCCAATTTTAGCATTAAAATCTCCAAGTAGTATTAGCATGTCATGTTTTGGGATTTTCTCACAAACTTGGCCCAGCTTATCATACAAGTCAGATTTAACCTCTTAATGTGCTTTCTCAGATGGGGCGTAGGCCGATGTAAAAGACATGTTTCTAAAACGTCCTTTTAACCGTAACTTGCACATCCTGTCACTAACTGGCTCAAATGACAGTAGACTATCTCTTAATTTTGATCTAATGAGAAATGCTGTTCCAGCTTGTCCTGTTCTTACTTCTGGCCCACTGTATAGTAAGGTGAATTCCTTCTTGTCAATCCTACCACTTTCCATCCATCTAATCTTTTGCAATGCGACTAAATCAATAGTATATTTAACAGTCTCATTTGCTACGTCCATCATGTTTCCTAGCTTTAACATTCCAAATGGCTACTTTAAATATGTGTTTCCGTTTCCTCAATCGATTTTTTTCTTATTTCCAATTCTGTTTCCGTTGTAGGCAGTCCTACTCCCTGGCTCATTTTGAGGATTCACAATACGCTTTTTTTTGACAGGGAGGAGCCCCTCGCCCAACTCCCAACCTGGAGGACCAGGTTATTTTTTCGGGTTTTCTCCCCTAGCCTTTGATAAGCCAATACCAAGGCAGCAGTCAATTTTCTGTTGGGGTTTTCTTCCCTTAGCCTTTGAAGGTCCACTGAGCTCCGTCCGCAAGGCATCAGCTTTTTTGCTGGTTTTGGTCCACCCCGGGTATTTGATTTTCCCGGTACCCCCTATATCTTGGAGGCATTCCCCAATCCGCCACCTAGGAAGGCGCCCGATAGGAGACCAGCAACTCCCACGGGTTATATGCATATATAATGAACAATATATTATATTCTTAAATAATTAACATTATTAAGTTCTTTCTAAATAATTCTATTCTATTCTTCTTGTTCTTCTAATGTAAAGCTGTTCTGGCAATAAAGAATCTTGAATCTTCTATAATATGTTGAACGTTTTGGTACTTTCTGGATAACTGAGCAATCATGATTGAATTCTTGAAGCTCCAATAACTTGAAATAACGGTTCATCACTCGAATGTGTTATATGTCAACTTAATCCAATAATCCAATAAAGAAAGTTATAAAATAAAATACAAAACCAAAATGAAGCAGTAGATATAATTCGAAATTGTCAAATTTGTAGCTATTTAAAAAACAAATCTATCCACTCATTTTTTATTCTATAATATTGATATTTTTTATTTTTCTTTGAGAATTATATTGATATTAATTATTTTTCTTTGAAAATTATTTTCTATTTCAATCAATAGGAAGCCGTGGCCAGAAGTTTTGAGCTAGAGATGACAAGACTGGACAGCCCGGATTGTTTTTTCAATGAAATTTCGGCCATTCTTGAGCCGAAACGTGATTTCCTGGTGAATGCACTGACGCACATTGGCATGAAGCCTGTCATTCCAGAAGGAGGATACTTTGTTGTGGCTGACTGGACTCCTTTAGGTCAGTTATTGGACTACTAACAAATTTATCACTTGTAGAGTACCGGTACTTTATAGACCTACAACATTCTTCTTTAGAAGTAACTGATTATCGTTTCTAGTAATTAATTAATTGAAAAAATCGTTAATGAGAAAGTAATGATCATCCTGACAAGACGTGCAACGTGTTACAAATATTTCACAATTCTCTTGGCTTTTGAATACTAATTTCTACATTTCTTTGGCTTTCACTTGAGTCAAAAAAATACATTGAGAGTCTGCTACTTCTTGTTTATCGACCATTATTTGAATATTGTGAAAAAGAATAGAAGTTAAATGTGATACTTGCATTTTTTAGAACTATTTCATTTTAAGAAAAGTGTGCATGAAGTTCAGGTATAGATAGTTCAGTAGATTCTTCATTTTTCAAGCATTCAAAAAACCAAATATTTTCTTTTTTGTGTGCAGAGTTTAATATTTTTTTCATTGTAATGATTCTTGGTGAAGACAAAGGGGTTTTCAACTCAGGAAATGACTGCCGTTGTTACTCAGTACAAAAATGAAGAAGTCAACCATATGTTCTAAAAATCTCTCAATTCCTGTCTCGTTTTGCTTTACAGAAAACTCCGTCAATCTCTCTAAGGAAACGGATAAGTACAAAGATTATAGATTTGCCAAGTTTTTGACAAAGAACATCAGTCTGCAGGGCATCCCAGTTTCACCATTCTACTGTAAACAGCACAAACCTCTCGCCTCCAATCTCATTCGGTTTTGCTTTATCAAGGTGAGCTTCGATATTATTGTCATATCTGTTTTCCTATTGATTCTTTTGAAACATCATAATATTTTGTGATGATTGAAGCTGAAAATGCATAGTTTCTATCTACAATTGTTCTACTTCCATATCCTGTGATATTTGTACTCAATTTTCAAGCAGTGTGGATTTTATTCACTCAGGTAAAGTCCTTTTGCATTATTTCCTTGAGAAATATATTTGTTAGTTTATCTCCAGTTGCAGGATTTTTCCATTTACTTGTAAAAAAAATACCATGATTGATAATTTCATCTTATAATTTAAAATGAAAAAATATTGTTTGATTGTTATAATTTCCGTTATATGAATCAGTGTGATGTGCTCGCCAGATATTGCGTCATTCTATTCTATGTTATCATTGTATAATAACAATCTTTCATATAAAATTAAATTTAATCATATAATTATTGAATAAAGTCTTCTATCAAGAATATACTATTCAAGCTTTGATCCAATTTATTCATTTATTATATTTCACAGCCACAATATCAAATTATTGATTGGGAGAGAATCAACAGGATAAACCCAAGACTGTTTTTCTCCCTGATTTTGATGAAAATAGTCCAAATGAGGTTATAAAAACACTTTTATAATAATCACAAAAATTTACTGTCCAAATATACATTATACTAAAAACTGGATTATACTTTGTATCTGGATTGATCAAAAAGATAAAACAAATTTTTATTACACTTTGAAATGCATTAATAAATTAAGCTTGAATTCCTCTAGTGCCTCCAAATTCAAATTACATTCTTCAGAATCGATTATATTTGATAATGGCTACTGACTGATGGATTGCTGATAACAATCTGTGATCTTTGATTACAGAAAGATGAAAATCTCCAGAAAGCTGCTAAACTTCTCCGGGATTGGAAGTCATCGAAACTGTAAACTTTACTGAAATAAATCAATCAAGTGCATTTTACCAATTCTATCAAACCTTATGAGGTTAAAGACTTATATATGTCTATCAATTATGAAAATGAAAGTAAACATAATGGGAAGCTACAGGTTGGGTTCTAAACAATTTTATTATCACAGACTGTACAGATCCTATGCATCCGTAGCCTATAACAGATGTTTATTATCTCTATCAGAGCACCAGCTTTTGTCTAATTTTTGAAATAATGTACAACTTTAATTCAAATTGTGTGTGAATAGTATAATATTAACATTCCATTATGGATTCAGAACCAATAATTGTTTTGGCTATTTTTTCTTGCAAATTAAAATCAAAAAGACATTCACGCTCAGTTCAAAAGTTATTTAAACAAAAGTTTTTGTAGGTTGCACTATTATTTCTGTGTGTCATTTGAATAAAATAATTATTTATGCTTTGTTAATTTGAGAAATCTAGAACAAATAGTTTGTTCCACTATCAGATTACGACTATTTTTCTTTCACAGTATGGAATTTCAATTCCATTCAACTGTATTTGTGATAGCTTTCAAGTTCATTTATTATATTTTCAAAATAAATATATTTTTGTTGCTATGCCTGCAGTTCATTTATCCTTTCATATATTCCATCTTCTATTGTATAAGCGTTTCTATGCTTTGTAAATATCATTCATCAAATATCTATTTTTTAATCTGAAATTTTAAGCTGAAGTAAATATTATGAGTCAATGACCTTTTGGTGACTGTTTTGTGGGCATACAATGAGTCCGGGTAAAATTTCATAGTAGAGAAATGCTAGTGAATATGAGTATTGTCGATGTATCGGAAGTATGTTGTGGTATGATAGGTGAGAAGTTTTTCTACTGAGATATGGTCAAAAATAAATTATAGTGGATGGGTTCCTGAAATAAACCTAATAGAGGAAGATCCAAGCGATCCTGAAGGAATGGTGGTGAGAGGCAGTATGTAAGTCTCCTGATGGTGATTATAGATAAGGATTGTTTTGACAGTTGAGATAAGCTTCGAATGAAAATTATAAATGAATACAGTAATAATAAAATTATTATGAGGTGTAATTTTAATGTGAATACCTTGAACCAATATCAATTCGCTTGAAATTGATCAGTTGCGACCTGAAAACTCTGACACCAGACCTTAGCCAGCCAGGCCACTCGATATTATTATTATTAATTAGCTTGAAGACATTTTCTGTTGCGACGAACATTTAATAACGCTAGGAACCAATAACTCTATATTAAGATTCTAATAATATTCTATTCTTATAATTATATTCTTAGATTTATTTCAATCTTAGATCAATCTAATAAAATGATTCATAACTTATTTGCTCTACCAGTGATGCACAATAATTTATTCATGTCAATTCCCTTGATATGAACAAATCATTCATTGTTGTCTGCGTTTTTAAATGATAATCAAACACAGCCTTATTCTATATTTGCAATATTCTTGTCAATAGATGTATCCACTGTTAGGCCTATCACTATAAATGGAATACTTCATAACGTGCAGTTCAACTAGATTTGAGCTGGTTGACCTCGACAGATAAGAGTGTATAGAATAAAATAGAATGGTGGCTTCAAATGGGTAAAATATAGGCTACTGCAGTACCGACTGCAACTCTTCCCATTTGAGATTCCCTTAGCGAAATGCTCACCGATTCTGCACTGACATAAAACTTGACTGGCTGATTTTATTTTATTTTAAAATAAAACCAACGCGCTCTAAAACCGTTTGATATGTGGCATTTTCTACCACTATGTACCCTTGATACCTGAATCTGCATCATAGTCTATTTCTTTTATAGTCCATTTAGAAATACACTTATCAAAATTGAATTGAAAGGTTGAAGCTGCGAGAAGCAGTGATCGAAAAGACGTGAGAAGCAGCTATCAGAAGTGAGATGCTCCGAGAATTATTATTTTTAGAATTTTTGTTTGTGTGTTGTGGATATGCAATGAATTCATGAACAATAGTATGACGATACGAGTCTCCTACAATTATAGTCATTCATTGTGATTAGAATAAAAAGCATTGTTACTTTGATAAAAAATCAATTATTCTTTTTTTACAAACTCATTACCACATTCATCCATTCACATTCTTATCTCTCAAGACACTGGTAGCCTATTCGATAATTAAGAGCGAGATAGACACATTTTTTCATTTGCGATAATAGTTGGCCGATATTTTATTGCTTGATTTTCCTGATGTTGTATAAATAGTTACTGACAGATTCTCTAGAACTTAGTTGAGTACGGTACCGTAGGTTCATCAACATTTTAAAACAGTTTACTTGTGACTATGGCTTCCCCGAGCGGTGAAAAATTTAAACTGCCTGGTAGATTTAGAAATATATACTTGTCTGTCTAGTCTCTTTTTATTTTTAGTTTTTTGTTGATTCATTTTCATTCAGAGTATTTATTTCGTAAATATCTTCACAATTTCCAATGTATTATTGATGAAAATGTGTATTATTATTCATTTTCCAGAAACCATAAATACCGCCTCAAATGGACCAATGACATCAGCAGACTGGGTTTTGGATCCAGAAGAGCTCGCATCGAAATTTAACTCAAAAACCAAAGCCATCATTGTCAATACATCTCTCAATCCCATTGGAAAAGTATTCACTGTGGAAGAGTTAACAGTCATTGCTAATCTGTGTAAAAAGTGGAACACGCTTTGCATTTCGGATGAGGTTTATTAGTGGCTCACTTACCAGTCAAGTGAACATGTGAGAATAGGTAAATTATATTTATTTGTATCTCCACTGAACTTACAATAGCGATATGAAGGAACTGAACAATTCAGAATTGAAGGAATTGAAGGAATTCCAGAGCAGCAGGATAAAAATTGAAAGCAGATCTAAGGTCAACATCTAGGCTCAATAATTGACAATCTACACAAATAAAAATACAGTTAATAGCCTAAGATTGAAAAGTTTGGAATTTGTAGGTTGCTGCAGGATTTTGTGTTACAAAATTCACAGCCAACACAAACACATTAGTTGTGATGTAGTGTATAGTAAACTTCAAACAATTTGTCTATTACATTCTTACAGTACCATATTCTAATATAGAGTGGATTGTGAATATGAAATGTATTCATGGACAATAGTATGACGATTTGTCTCCTACAATAATAATAGTCTATTCATTGTTGATAGAATAAGAAGCACTTGTTACTTTGATAAAAAAACAATTATACTGTAGGCCTACAAACAAACTCACTACCGTACCACACTCATTCATACACATTCTTATCTCTCAAAACACTGTTATTTGAGAATTATGAGAGAGACAAACACATTTTTTCATTTGCGATAATAATTGAGAGATAATATTTTATTGCTTGATTTCTCAAATGTATTAAATTAATAGTTGCTGACTGATTTTCTAGAACTTTCTTGAGTAGGCTTATTAACATTTGAAATAATTTATTACTAGCGACTATGGCTTCCCCGAGCGGAGAAAAGTTCAAACTACCTGGAAGATTTGGAAATATAGGAAACAGTGTATGGTGAGTTTTAATCTTTTTTATTGAGTCATTTAAAGATGTGTCAGGGTCAACGTTTTGATAGGAGTATATCATATCTTGAAGCCAATAATATAGCCACAGAATTAATAATAGCAGATTTATTATAATCTAATTAATTATAGGAGATTTCTCTGCTTATAACCTTCTGACTTGCATAATGTTAGTATAGTTTTGACTTTGTCTATTTCCAATGTTGCTTAATGACAATAAAAAATTTATTTATTTATATATTTATTCATTCAATTCGATTTATTACTTGTCATGGCTAAACAATGGTAAGCATAGACAATTAATAGTCACATACATTCAAATTTTAACACTCATTTACAAAGTAAGACTAGATAAATTTTTAAATTGTGAGAATATAATATTTGAAAACTTATAAATAATATGTCAGTTTCAACTCATACTTTTAAAGAAACAATACTCATGAGCAAAAGGTAGAAGAAAAAGCATTTGCACATTTTTATATGAATAAGCTTTACCTTTTACTCTTACCTTATGCTCCTAAACTCAGGAGCAAATGCTCACGTATTTCAAAGATTTTTCATCAGCTGATTCGCTTTTGTAGCCTTACTTTGTTTTTATATCTCACGGAAGCGCTAAAATAATATGCACGTAGGGGGCACCGCTTGTGTTTGCGTCGTCTGCTTTTTTTTTGTTTGGCAGTAAAGCCTGCAGCTGCAGATAGGCAGGTGGTGCTCAAAACTTGAATTCAATCATCACGACACAAAAGTATCTCAGTAGCACATGTATCTCAGTAGCTCTGTGTATTCTATCATTCTGTATCAATATCATTTCATTGCTTCTCAATATTGAATATTTTGTTGTATTTTTTGACAGAAAAGCCTGCAGATAGGCAGAGAGTACTCGAACATCAAGTACTCGAACGAGACAGATGCCGGACTCCCCGCCTCACTGCTACGCGGCTCCACACTTTCGCTGTCTCTGTCTCGCTCCACGGCCAGTCTGCCGGCCGCCATAACGCCCTCTCACTCGCCCGCTCCCTCCCCCTCCTCCACCGTCAACGGCACCAGCGCTCCCACGCACACACACTGGCCTGCGCACACCACACATCTGCCCAGGTATGTTAGCAATCCGATACGAATTGTAAAGTGTTTGTCTGTACAAATACAAGGTACTCTTTCTCAACCTCCGATTGGCCATAATTTTTCACTACTCATTTAACTTGGCCTCACAGTACAGGCGCAATCAAATGGTCCAGTAAATGAAATGTTATAATTTCAAATACCCACCATACAAACCTGACTTTTCCATTACTAACTTATACCTTTCCACCAAACTCAAGACATATTTTTGAGGCAGAGCTTACAAACTAACAAGGAGCTCCAATACTATAATTGTATTGTTGTATAATAGTTCTGAATGATTCAATAAATAAATAAATGATTCAATAAATACAACAAAATAGCTCACTTGAACTCATTTGGCGGCAGCATTTTATGAAGAGGGGTTTGGTTGGCTGGTCCACTGCTACGACAAATGCCTCAACCATCACGGCAATTATGTTGAAGAATAATCTATATTATATTATAGAGAAAAGAATAATTTATTATTAAACGAAAATCCAAATTAAATGCTGTAATTCACTCCGAATTCTTCTTTAGATTATTATGACAAAAAATAGTGTACGTTACTTGGACGTGAATGGTCTCTTGCAGGGCTCAAATGAAATTCTAGTCTCGGCTGACGCCTCAACTAGAAACATCATTCTCGCCTGCAAAATGCCACTTCCCGTCCTTGTGACGTAAGATACGATTTTATTCTACGTATTTTTAATTTCATAAAATACTTTTCACTCAATGAATTTCAAGCGTAAATTTGTTGTTGTTTTGTTGTACAGGCCACCAGAAGACATTCCAAAGCAGATCTACACCAATGTACCATTGAAAGAGCGCAAGGTGTCTCCAACTACAATGTGGGCCCGACGATACCCAGCTTTGCACCCCCACCTCCGCCGCTGCCTAGGAAAACGTGACCCCACCCCTCCCTACAAAATGGCGGAAACTGTCATGATGACGCTGCTTCTTCTTCCTCCTTTCCATCTTCGTCTAGCTGTCGTCAGCAACAAGCACTGCTATCACTGCAACACTGTCAGACCAATTTACCTAACGATAGAAGTCGGATTTGAAATGTTGACAAGATGGCCGCCCTAAAAACTGAACTTGGAATGCTGACGAGATGGCCAACTTGATTTGTTTTGTTTTTCTAGATTATGGGTATTTATATTGAATAATTAAAAATTGTTCCAATCGATGATTGCTGAGTGAATTTTGTTTGAAAAAATAATTTATTGAAAGATTTGCTGTCGTTTCATCATTATTTTGAAATTTTTCTAACACTATCATGAAGCTCGCTCAACCGGCAAATTCAAATTCAAGTAATCAACCGGCAAATTCAAAAGCTGTTTTCTATCTATAAACTGAAATGATGTACTATTAAGGTAACTATAATAATAATATTGAAAATCTATCAAGAAACTGGATATTTTCTTGTTTTGGCTTCGAATATTAAAAATAACTAACAAATAGATGTATCCAAGCAACAAGAATTTGTAGTTTTGAAGAATTTCAAAGCTTTCCCGTACATGTTCAAGTCGATTGATATTAAAGTTTATTTGCCAAATAAATTCACGGAAATTTCTACAATCACAAAATAATAACAGTAATAAACTTAACAAAAGTACAAAATTTTAGAAGTATACAGTGGGCCTACAATATAATTAACAAGATTATGTGAAAATATTAAGTAAAGTGTACCTAATAATAAAATTTTGGCTCTACTGGCAAAAGTAACACTTGAGCGCCAGTAAGTTAGTGAGTTCAATTAAATATTAATTATATAATATTATGTACATGTACAAGTACAAGAAAATAAGAGTACAAGTTGAAAGAGTTAAGTTGCTATTAAACAAAATTAACAGAAATAGAATAAAAAAAAGAAGAAAGAAAGACATTGACAACAAACAAAGTAATCAAGTAGTATTGACGAAATAGATATTGTTTGCTCTCACTAATTTATCAAATTCATTTTTGAGTTTTTTTTTTTTTTGAAAGGACAGGCAATAAAATGAATTGGGATTTTATTTGTGAAGAATTCCATAAATAATGCTAAAACTGAGGTTTTTTTGACTGTCAATCTAAAAATGATCTATTATATTATGAGTTGTTCACTGTTGGGCGTAAATTGCGTGGGTTTAGTATTAAACGTACGGTAAGGCTTTCTCTATTTTTATTGATTTGAAAATATTATGCTCTTGACAAACACTTGCCATATCGTTGGTACTTCAAACTGAATAAACAATTTTTTTCTGGGATACAATCTAGATCTCCCAAGGGCTGCCCTGATTATATGCTTTTGCAAAACAAATATTCTATTGAAGTGGGTGTCAAAAGTGCCTCCTCAAATTTCTGTACCATATTGGAATAGAGAATGTGCATGAGCATGATAGATCGTCCTTATTATGTTTACGGTATGTCATCGAATTATCTTATAAAATACAAATGGCTGGTATCAACTTTGATACTAGGTAGTTAACATGAAAATTCCATTTCAAGTGACTATCAACTATATTCCCAAGTATTTTATAGATTTCTTCTTTTTTCATTGCTTGGCATATATCTGTGCATAAAGGATTCTTTCCTTTATTATAATCGTGTACCGGTATGTGTTAATCGTGTTGTTCTTGTCATGAATAAACATGATCTGGCCCTACAAAATAAGAAAACTTGTAAACTTGGTAATAGACTATCAACTGAATCTCGGACTGTGAATGCAGTGATTGACAGCATACGGTACTTGCATATAAAGGTATGTCCACTCATGCCGAACCGAACCTCGAACAGCGCAGCGAACCGCGCGATCCGAAATACATCGCGCCGTGAAGCGAACATAAGCAGTTCATAATGTTAAAAATCAGATGTTAACCGTTCGCCGCTTCTTTAACCGTTCGCTGTACCGTTGAACATGATGAATACAGAAGTATAGGCCTCTTCTTATATTTTATTAAATTTATGTTTTGTAGCTTTCAAATAGAATAACTTCTGAAAAACTAATGAATGGATGAATTCCAATATTGTTGACCAAGAGCATGTAACATGACAAATCGTTTAATTGAATGATTTCATTTAAAATTATAAACATCTTATCTTTTTATACTAATGATTAGTTTAATTAACTAGGTAATCATAAATTTATTGGAATAGATTCGGTGAATTCCATACTCTGATTTATTTTAATGAATTCTCCATTATATTTAAAATCAAAAAGCGGGTACATGATTGAAAATAAAACATTTAGCCTCTTCTCGGTTCAAATTGTTTAAATTCGCTGTGCGGTTTGCTGCACGGCTGATTGTGCTGGTTTTGCTGCATTGTTCGAGTTCGGTTTGACATGTGTGGACTGTGCAATAGGCTGAAAAACCTTTTTACTAGTGATATTTTTCGAATTTTATTGATTTTTATACCATCAAGCTATCAAAATAAAAAAGGTTTATCAGAAAACAATTTTTCCGATCCTTACTTTTTGAGATATGAGGGACTAAAGTTTAAGCTTCTTGGTCAGATCATTTTAAATCCGGTAAGAGATAAATCCATGAAATTGAGGATAAATTCTTCATGATATCACTAATTTATTCATGATATTTTTGAGGCAGAGCTTACAAACTAACAAGGAGCTCCAATACTATAATTGTATTGTTGTATAATAGTTCTGAATGATTCAATAAATAAATAAATGATTCAATAAATACAACAAAATAGCTCACTTGAACTCATTTGGCGGCAGCATTTTATGAAGAGGGGTTTGGTTGGCTGGTCCACTGCTACGACAAATGCCTCAACCATCACGGCAATTATGTTGAAGAATAATCTATATTATATTATAGAGAAAAGAATAATTTATTATTAAACGAAAATCCAAATTAAATGCTGTAATTCACTCCGAATTCTTCTGCTACTGCGAATATTGACAACAGGGTAAACAGCTAGATGGAAATTCGATGAGCGCTACTATTCAAAAAGTATTTGTCAGCCCGGGAATCGAACCCAGTACCTGCTAATTGCCGGTCAGGAATGCTTACCCTTGTAAGGGAATGTACTCTTAGGGGTAAGCTGTTCAGCACAAGCAGGTAATGTTTTCTATTTCCCGATTATTCTTCTTTAGATTATTATGACAAAAAATAGTGTACGTTACTTGGACGTGAATGGTCTCTTGCAGGGCTCAAATGAAATTCTAGTCTCGGCTGACGCCTCAACTAGAAACATCATTCTCGCCTGCAAAATGCCACTTCCCGTCCTTGTGACGTAAGATACGATTTTATTCTACGTATTTTTAATTTCATAAAATACTTTTCACTCAATGAATTTCAAGCGTAAATTTGTTGTTGTTTTGTTGTACAGGCCACCAGAAGACATTCCAAAGCAGATCTACACCAATGTACCATTGAAAGAGCGCAAGGTGTCTCCCAACTACAATGTGGGCCCGACGATACCCAGCTTTGCACCCCCACCTCCGCCGCTGCCTAGGAAAACGTGACCCCACCCCTCCCTACAAAATGGCGGAAACTGTCATGATGACGCTGCTTCTTCTTCCTCCTTTCCATCTTCGTCTAGCTGTCGTCAGCAACAAGCACTGCTATCACTGCAACACTGTCAGACCAATTTACCTAACGATAGAAGTCGGATTTGAAATGTTGACAAGATGGCCGCCCTAAAAACTGAACTTGGAATGCTGACGAGATGGCCAACTTGATTTGTTTTGTTTTTCTAGATTATGGGTATTTATATTGAATAATTAAAAATTGTTCCAATCGATGATTGCTGAGTGAATTTTGTTTGAAAAAATAATTTATTGAAAGATTTGCTGTCGTTTCATCATTATTTTGAAATTTTTCTAACACTATCATGAAGCTCGCTCAACCGGCAAATTCAAATTCAAGTAATCAACCGGCAAATTCAAAAGCTGTTTTCTATCTATAAACTGAAATGATGTACTATTAAGGTAACTATAATAATAATATTGAAAATCTATCAAGAAACTGGATATTTTCTTGTTTTGGCTTCGAATATTAAAAATAACTAACAAATAGATGTATCCAAGCAACAAGAATTTGTAGTTTTGAAGAATTTCAAAGCTTTCCCGTACATGTTCAAGTCGATTGATATTAAAGTTTATTTGCCAAATAAATTCACGGAAATTTCTACAATCACAAAATAATAACAGTAATAAACTTAACAAAAGTACAAAATTTTAGAAGTATACAGTGAGCCTACAATATAATTAACAAGATTATGTGAAAATATTAAGTAAAGTGTACCTAATAATAAAATTTGGCTCTACTGGCAAAAGTAACACTTGAGCGCCAGTAAGTTAGTGAGTTCAATTAAATATTAATTATATAATATTATGTACATGTACAAGTACAAGAAAATAAGAGTACAAGTTGAAAGAGTTAAGTTGCTATTAAACAAAATTAACAGAAATAGAATAAAAAAAGAAGAAAGAAAGACATTGACAACAAACAAAGTAATCAAGTAGTATTGACGAAATAGATATTGTTTGCTCTCACCAATTTATCAAATCCATTTTTGAGTTTTTTTTTTTTTTTTTGAAAGGACAGGCAATAAAATGAATTGGGATTTTATTTGTGAAGAATTCCATAAATAATGCTAAAACTGAGGTTTTTTTGACTGTCAATCTAAAAATGATCTATTATATTATGAGTTGTTCACTGTTGGGCGTAAATTGCGTGGGTTTAGTATTAAACGTACGGTAAGGCTTTCTCTATTTTTATTGATTTGAAAATATTATGCTCTTGACAAACACTTGCCATATCGTTGGTACTTCAAACTGAATAAACAATTTTTTCCTGGGATACAATCTAGATCTCCCAAGGGCTGCCCTGATTATATGCTTTTGCAAAACAAATATTCTATTGAAGTGGGTGTCAAAAGTGCCTCCTCAAATTTCTGTACCATATTGGAATAGAGAATGTGCATGAGCATGATAGATCGTCCTTATTATGTTTACGGTATGTCATCGAATTTATCTTATAAAATACAAATGGCTGGTATCAACTTTGATACTAGGTAGTTAACATGAAAATTCCATTTCAAGTGACTATCAACTATATTCCCAAGTATTTTATAGATTTCTTCTTTTTTCATTGCTTGGCATATATCTGTGCATAAAGGATTCTTTCCTTTATTATAATCGTGTACCGGTATGTGTTAATCGTGTTGTTCTTGTCATGAATAAACATGATCTGGCCCTACATACTAAGTAAACTTGGTAATAGACTATCAACTGAATCTCGGACTGTGAATGCAGTGATTGACAGCATACGGTACTTGCATATAAAGGTATGTCCACTCATGCCGAACCGAACCTCGAACAGCGCAGCGAACCGCGCGATCCGAAGTACATCGCGCCGTGAAGCGAACATAAGCAGTTCATAATGTTAAAAATCAGATGTTAACCGTTCGCCGCTTCTTTAACCGTTCGCTGTACCGTTGAACATGATGAATACAGAAGTATAGGCCTCTTCTTATATTTTATTAAATTTATGTTTTGTAGCTTTCAAATAGAATAACTTCTGAAAAACTAATGAATGGAGAATTTATTCCAATATTGTTGACCAAGAGCATGTAACATGACAAATCGTTTAATTGAATGATTTCATTTAAAATTATAAACATCTTATCTTTTATACTAATGATTAGTTTAATAACTAGGTAATCATAAATTTATTGGAATAGATTCGGTGAATTCCATACTCTGATTTATTTTAATGAATTCTCCATTATATTTAAAATCAAAAAGCGGGTACATGATTGAAAATAAAACATTTAGCCTCTTCTCGGTTCAAATTGTTTAAATTCGCTGTGCGGTTTGCTGCACGGCTGATTGTGCTGGTTTTGCTGCATTGTTCGAGTTCGGTTTGACATGTGTGGACTGTGCAATAGGCTGAAAAACCTTTTTACTAGTGATATTTTTCGAATTTTATTGATTTTTATACCATCAAGCTATCAAAATAAAAAAGGTTTATCAGAAAACAATTTTTTCCGATCCTTACTTTTTGAGATATGAGGGACTAAAGTTTAAGCTTCTTGGTCAGATCATTTTAAATCCGGTAAGAGATAAATCCATGAAATTGAGGATAAATTCTTCATGATATCACTAATTTATTCATGATATTCTTCCAAGTTACAAAAAATGATGAAAATTAACTTTTAGTTGAGTTATTTTTGGTAAATTGAATAACTTTCACAAAGATTGATATTTTTAGAAAAGGTTTGCTTTATTTAATCAACAAAACAATCAACATGAAGAATTTATCCATATAGTTTCATGAATTTATCTCTTACCTAATTTGAAATGATCTACTATGAATGTTTAAGCACTGTAATGCTAAAGAAATGTTCATTAGTGTAGACGTTAGTTGGCATGACTCGAAGATATGGAGGAAAGTAAAAGCCAACCTTTTACTTTTTTGCTAGAAGCATATCCTTCAAGTAAAAGGTAATCATAATGAATACTGATAGAAGGATATGCAATATACTTCTACCTTTTACTCCACCAGGATAACCTTATACTCCTACCTTTCACTTGGAAGGATATCCTTCAATTTTATGAATACGGCCCATTATGTTTAGTCTGTTGGTAGATATATTTATTCATTAAATGTCCAACGATACACACACCACCTTTACAAAATTGAAAATAAAAATTACCTTGAGAAGATAAACCATCACACAGCTCTTTAACTCTCCGTGAATGTTGATAGATCTAAATCTGGGTTTACACCAAAGTTATTAACAAAATATTAATAACTTAATCCTTATAGATTCTATTAGATTAAACGGAGCTTGACGAACACATATATGTTCATCATGTGTATGATAATAATAATAATAATAATAATAAATTCATTTATTCTTCCAATTTATACATTTCACATAATCAGAAATTATGAATAGTACAGTAGATATATGACAACAACAATCTTGCAAATTATAAAAAATAAAGATAATAAAAATAATACAATTACATGTTGTAAAAAGAAATCACAATAATTCATTTACATCAAAAGAAGAATACATAATTTCAAGTACCCAGAGGACTAAAAGTACTGTTTGGGGCACCTTCATATTTTTAATTAATAAGAAAGAAAAAAGCAATGAATTATTTTGCCGAGTCAGAACTTGCATAATATGACAGGGTGAGGAATTTTAGTTTAGAAAATACATGTATATTAAATTTTTATCTACTTTCCCTTCATTTGAAAAGAATAACCTACAATCAATGCACATTCCAGGCAATTAGCAGACTAATAAATTTCATTTTATAAATTTCTGTCCATATTATCAACATTTTAGGAAAATTACTCATGTAGCTTGAATAATAATAATATTATCTTCACACAATTTCCAAGAATAGAATAGAATAGCTGCCTTTATGTTTACCTGGGAGGGCGGAGTTAGGGCGCAGCCGGCCCTAGAGAGAGAGAGAGCGAGAGAGAGAGAGAGAGAGAGAGTGAGTGAGAGAGAAGACATTCATCCAATGAAACCCGTAAATTCATATCTATTCTATTCTTGAGAATAAACTCTCCACATCATTTTGTAATAGAAGCCAAGATTTTACTTCATTTTTAAAATGTTTTTTATTATTGATTTGCTTCAATTCTACCGGCAAGTTGTTCAATGTTCGGTTATGCAAGTTGAATTGCATAATTTTTGTTTTGTTTATGTTTAGTGTAAGAGAATTTCTATCGAACCAGTAAGTGAGCACTTTTAAATCTGATAAGTTATGTTCAATCTAATAGAATATATAAGGATTAAGTTATTAACATGTAAACGCAGCTTAAATTTTGCTCCCAGCTAATGGAATAGCCAGGTGCAACATAGGTAATTATGAGTGTTAAGAGTGGAGAGTACAGTATAATTAGGTATAACAAATAATATACCGTTATGATAATTTTATGGATAAGGACATGAGCTAAAGCTGCTGTGTTAACACCAAAGTTGTCAAAAAATAGTTTTCTACAATAAAGTTGCTGTTTTTTTTTTTGGAGCAACAGCAGAGTGGAAATCTTGAAGCCACAGAATTTGCCTAATAACGTATAGTCGGCGTAGACTTGTAGAGGGGGAAGATTTTGTTCACAACTTTTTCAGTTTTTCTCATACTGTTGGGAACAAAACTTTTGCTCAAAAAAACAAGTATTTCGACAAGCTAAAGACGAAATTTAGCTGTGTTTTCTTGAAATATGACAACAAATTTCCGCAATTCGTTGCCATTTCAGTTGGAAACTCTGGTGTGAATGCGGCCTAACAGTAAATGAAACAACTAAATTATTGAGTAATTTGATTTTATTGCAAAAAAGATTTGTAACAAACATGAATTTCGCATTTAGTTAGTTACCTATTAGACTTCTAATCATAACATAACTAGTACAGTATTTGGAAACCTAATTGAAAACAGTTCATGTTTATAAAATATAATTATAGTACCTTTTTTTGAAATTAATAAAATAATAAATTTAAATCAAATTATAACAACTAGTTTCTGTGTTCCACACCATTTTATTAATTTCAAGAAAGGGTACTATAGTTCTATTTTATTAAAAAAATGAAGTAGCCCTCAATTCATATATTTTAAATAAATAGTTCATAATATTATTATACAAGCTTATTCGGGTACAGAATGGCCATCACTCTTTTTTGCCTCTTGACACATAAGCTGACCATGATAAGTTACCTGTTTTTTTTTTTTTTTGCATCAAAGCAAATTAGAAATTCACATAATTCACAAACTCAATAATACATCAATTTCTTATAATGCTTCAATGAAAAAGAAATAGGAAACTCATGGTGTTTTGCTCATGCGAAAAGGGGTTATAGTAGTAATAACCGTGCAAAGAGAAAAAAAAATTGAACTTGGCCTACGTATCAGCAAATACTAACCCATTTTAGCACAGGCGTATACCAAAGATTATCTTTTCTCTCTACCTGGTTGGTAGTTATGTTATGTTGTTATGTTATGTTATGTTATGGTATGTTATGTTGGTAGTTCAACCAATTTTTTTCCTTGCACGTCAACTACATTATTCGGACTTTTGACCGACACTATTGAACATTTTAAAAATAATAATGTTCAATGGTGGTGGTTTACCATTCATACCCTTACTTCTACTGTTATTCATATCATACATTCTTCACAAACTTCCAACTCGCACACTTAATGTTCACAATCTTACAACTCTCACACTCTCGCACACTTCACACATTACCTTACACTTCACACTTTTCACCTTACTGTACTTTACTCTCTCACCTTACATACTTCTCACACTTAATTTTCATAAACTTACAACTCTTACACTCTCGCACACATTACCTTACACTTCACATTTTCACCTTACACTGTACTTTACTCATCTTCATTTCTTCACACTCTTATAATCATACTCCAAGTATTAATATATTATTCAATTAAAATTATTCAAATCACTAAAATCACTCTAGCTAGACATAGTTCTTTCAGAAACACACAAATCACATTCACTCTAGGTACTCATAATTATTGCACCAAACATTCACTACAGGCCGCGTTTACTATGGCACAGTCAACTGGTTGACATCATCACACCAATTACTTAAAAATCACAAGCAGACAGACAAGTAGACACAATAAATTACGTGTGTTTTATTGCTGTATAATAGTTATTTCAAATATCCAAAGAAAGCTTTATAAATAAAAATATGCAAATATTTGTTTTTGCAAATAATGACCGAATATTAAATTATTAACCAAATATTTATATTTATATTTATATAGCTGTCATTGGATATTTGAAATAATTATTATACAGTAATAATGTTACAGCGCAGTTGGTTTACTAATCAAATCTTCCATCTTAGACATGTTGAAAATGCGTTCACACCTCAGATGAATTCAATATTGTATGGAAACATCTTAGTTGTGCATCGGATATCACCCTGAGAACAGAAAAAAAGAGAAGCAGAAAAACGAAAAAACACAAATAAACACAATACAAATGATGATGATATTACTAATAAAACAGTCATAATAAATACTAATAATTAAAATAATTCTACTCTGAGGTGGCTTCCCTATCAAATGCAAATTTATAGCTTCTATTGAGATTTTATTACATGGAATCTGGTAGAGAAACTCAGATTGATTGATGTTGGTGTCGATAGATTTAGCCTATTTGACTATTAAATGACAAAAATAATTGGCAAAGTGACAAACTGGATGTTGATAGTAAATGAAAATAAAACTAAGTAGGTATATTAAAATATCAAGGAGTCAAGCAAGAAGAATTCTACAAAATCTCAGAATTGGTCAGAAGGTCTTTCAAGGTGTAAGGAACTTCAGCTACTTGGGGATGAATTGAATAACCAAAACAAGATGAGTTACAACATAAAGCAAAGAATATTGGCTGGAAATAGAGCATAATTTAGTAACTTGAAACCTTTGTAGAACAGGCTCATTATGTAGAAATACCACAAAACTTAAAATATATGATAGCAGCCTAATTCGACCTGTTGTAACGACGGCTGTGAATCCTGGAAGATGCTAACAAAACAATCTAGGTGTTTGAGAAAGGAAGATTCTAAGTATAAAAATTTATCAATGTATGAAAAATTAGTCAATGAGAATTAAGATTGAATGCAACTAGAATAACAATAGTATAATACTGTTATGTAACTTCATAAATCGGCTGTGTTTCAACAAATAATTATTGTCTATTCTCTAAGAAAAATATGAAATAATTTCCTTCCCATCAACACACGACCGGGAAAGAAGAGGAGTGGAGGAGAAGAACCAATTCAGAGCTCGAGGCATTGATAAAAAGCCGAAATATTGTAAAATTTATAAAGGCGCAGCGGCTTGGGTGGTTTGGACACATCTGTAGAATGAATGAGAGCAGAATGCCTAAAATAATATTCGAGGAGAGGCTACATTCAAGAAGGAAGAGAGGAAGACCGCGAATAAGGTGGGAAGCTGAAGTGAGTGACGATCTCTAAAAAATGGGATGTAGAGACAGAGGATGGAGACAAATGACTGAGGACCGAGAAACGTGGAGAGCTGCAGTGGAGGCGGCCAAAACTCAAGGACAGAGATTTTTATCATAAGTGTGTATCGGTATAGTTTTCTCTTGAATTGTATTGTGATTTTTAAGCAATTTGAAGACGGGAAGAGATGGTATCAAAAATAAATTTTCTGAATAGATTAGCATCAAAATTACTTTCAAGACTTTCCCCCAATAAAACTTTAAACGCATAAAAACAAATCAAAGGACCACAATTTACGGCATCATCTGCAGGTTGGAGAGTATGAGGTGGTGAGTATGGGGGAGTCCAGAGATGAACGTTTTCATTCAAAATGTGTTCACTACTAAGAACTTGAATCCAAATTTCCAAAAGACGCCTTTGTAAACTATTTATACCTGAGTTATATAGATCAAAGAAAAGAATTTCCTTCTCCCTTACTTTAACTACAATGAGAAGCCAATGTGAATTGATGCAGCAAGGAATGAAAATATTACTGTAACTCCTATAATCTTCTATGGGAAATCTCTCAACACACTTAGAAAGTTCGATTTTCGAATAGTTTGAGAATTTCAATTGTTCTTTTATCAACTGGGAATATATGCTACTGATTAATAAACTATTATTATTATTATATTTTACGTTTATGTGAATGAACAAATCGATAACTGAATCAAACAGCCATCCTCTTGTGAAAAATCGATCAAATTGTTTCAATTTTATCTCTTCATCTTCTGAAATATGTAGATCAAGAGATTTCAGTTCCAGCAAAGTGACATAAAAATTATCAATATTGAGGGGCTTTCGGGCTGATTGAATATTAGTTATTGGTTCAGTAAAACTAGCAGAATGAGCATTAGCTTCAGTCAAGGTCAATAACTGAAAATAGATTAGTAGTAGTAGTGTAGTTTGAGAGTTTAGTGCTAGTAGTGATATATGTGATTTTAAAGATTTTAAATGTGGGGATATTTTTAATATGCTAATCAGGTTGGCACCACTTAATTGCTGAAGCAGGTGTTAGGATGACTGGGGCAGATGTTTTTGACAGTTGCAAACACCTGCTACAACAAAGATGGCCGTCGGGGGCACTTCCTGGGTAGGGGAACCTCTTCCTATTGGTTGGGGGCGGGGACTTTGGTGGGGGATGACTGGGGCAGATGTTTTTGACAAAACACCTGCTACAACAAAGATGGCCGTCGGGGCCTGGGGAACCTCTTCCTATTGGTTGGGGCGGGGACTTTGGTGGGGGACAAAATGGCCGACACTAGGAAGGGGTGGTGGAGGGGGAAGGGGACCGCCATTTTGGCCACGCCACCTCGCTTCCTATTGGCTGGGGGCGTCAGAAATCTATGTTCAGATGTATGGCAAAGCGGAAATCATAGTTTTATTTCAATTTTCACTGAGTGTAAACCAGATGCTGGTAAATATCGTAATTGTCTTGGTAAGTATATTGATCCAAGTGTGTATAGCAGCAATTGACATGTGTCAATTCTCATCATTTGTTGTTGAGCCAGTGTAGGTGAAAGAACTAATTATCGTTCTACTACTAGCAATATGCGTAAAATTAAATTAAAAAGAAAAAAAACAAAGAGGAGGGCGAGGACGTGGACGAAGACGAGGACTAGTGCAACGTGATCATCATCATCATCGTCATACTAGTAAAGTAATTGACAGGATTAAAGGTTTGCGTAAGTCAATTATTAATAAACATAGATCATTAACTAGTATGATTAGGGAAAATGATTCGATTAGACAAAAATCATTAGAACCAATTATCAATCCACTAAAACAATTGAAAGATACACTTGTACAACATGCACACACTAGTAGCAGACTTAAGAAGAATCAGAGGACAATGAGGAGGAGGAGGAGAGGAGGAGGAGGAGGAGGAGGAGGAGGAGGAGGAGGAGGAGGAGGAGGAGGAGGAGGAGAGGAGGAGGAGGAGAAAGATACGGGCAAGGAAATGGATGTGGATGAGGGTTTGAATAGATCTAATGTAAGTGATATTTTGAATAAAACAACAATAACAGTGGATTTTATTGATGAGTATATACGTGAATTTCATAATGAAAAAATAAATAATTGTATATCTTATGGTATATGTTATGATAGTAAAGTAAATGAATACTATATGGGTGTAAAGGATATTAGTATTGCCAATGGTTATTTAATTATCGACAATAATAATAAGTATCGTTTAACAGTTGGTTTGTGTGAACTTCTATTTAAAAAACAGCCTGACCAGAAACTGTACACAGAACGTGATTTAAGAAAATATCGTAATATATTGCAGCTTACCGCTGCTCATTTAGATAGACGCGGTTATGGAAAGGGAAATACAGGCTATAAATCACAAATTATTCAATCTTTATTTCCATCGAGTAGTAGGAAAACAAAAAGATCTAGGATTGATGATGCAGCAGCTGTTAGTGGTATGGGTTTTATAAGAAATGAATCTACTAGTCGACAGTATGTCTACTGGGATAATCCAAATGAACTGATAGACAGATTAAATATTCTGCTTTCATCACAGCAGGCGGGAAATAGATCACATTCAGTTGAAATAGCTTCTATTATTGAAGAACTGAAAGAAAGTGGTATTATATTAGGTGGCAATGTTGCTTTTAGTCGTTAGTATGTGTTTAACACTTGACAAGGATAGAGATGTCGGGCAGTAGCGCCACTGCTGTGAGTAGTACAATAGATCGATTTGGTAGGACACATCATGTGTTTAATACAACAGCACCGCCACCATTAGTTTTAAACAGTGGTTGTGAATCATCAGCAGCAGCAACATCGTCATTAGTGGCAGCAAGTAGAGAATATTTAGACAGTAAACTACTTGAATTATCATCAAATATATTCAATAAACTTCAGTCTGATCCATTGTCACCGCTAGTTAACAGAGAATACTTGGACAGTAAATTGCTTGAAATATCATCAAATATATTCAATAAACTTCAGTCTGATCCATTGTCGCCGCTAGTTAACAGAGAATATTTGGATAGTAAATTAAAGGAAGTTTCAACTAGTATAATACAAAAACTACAGACTGATCAATCATCACCGCTAGTTAACAAAGAATACTTGGACAGTAAATTGCTTGAAATATCAACAAATATATTCACTAAATTGCAACTGAATCATCTGATTTAGTAGATAGGAAATATTTAGACAGCAAATTACTTGCAATATCAACTAGTATATTCAAAAAACTACAGTCTGATTTAATTACTAAAAAAGTGTTTGAAAGTAAATTGCATTCAATGTCTGATATATTGAAGGAGATAGCACAACAAAAACAGTATTTCGATTCACAATTGAAAACATTGTCTAAATCAATTAGTGATGATATTGAGCTAAAGTATGTTAGTAGATCGTTGTTTGATCAGAAATCAGACGAATTGAAGACATTATGTGAACAACAAAGTGAAAACAATTGTTTAAAACATGTTGATACAGATTTGCTAGAAACTAAATTGAAAGAATTAAAAGACAATCTAATTGCACAAAATAAACTTAACTTTATTAACAGGCAAGATTATAATTTGAAAGTAGTTGATCTAGAATCAACATTCAATATTATGTTGGCTGAGGTGCAAAAGAAACTTGATGAAAAAAATTCAGCTTCTCACCAAAAGCTAAAAGATGACATTATGCAGATGATTATGAAAGGTGAAGATTTTCAGAAATATTAAATGAACAGTTGTTCAACTTTTCATACTATTTGATTGCACAATATGTAAAAAAGAGGTACATCTTTGACATGAGTGAAGCTGTACAACATAATTTGAATTCTGATCAGGTGCAAGAGTTGTTTTTGAAAAGAATGTTCAGTGATAGGCGACCAAGTGATGCAGGAAAAAAAAGAAAAAAATATGACTGGGAAATAGATTAGTAGTAGTAGTATAGTTTGAGAGTTTAGTGCTAGTAGTGATATCTGTGATTTTAAAGATTTTAAAGATTTTAAATGTGGGGATATTTTTAATATGCTAATCAGGTTGGCACCACTTAATTGCTGAAGCAGGTGTTAGGATGACTGGGGCAGATGTTTTTGACAGTTGCTAACACCTGCTACAACAAAGATGGCCGTCGGGGGCACTTCCTGGGTAGGGGAACCTCTTCCTATTGGTTGGGGCGGGGACTTTGGTGGGGGATGACTGGGGCAGATGTTTTTGACAAAACACCTGCTACAACAAAGATGGCCGACGGGGCCTGGGGAACCTCTTCCTATTGGTTGGGGCGGGGACTTTGGTGGGGGACAAAATGGCCGACACTAGGGAAGGGTGGTGGAGGGGGAAGGGGACCGCCATTTTGGCCACGCCCCCTCGCTTCCTATTGGCTGGGGGCGGGGCCAAAATGGCGGACTGGGGGGGCATGGCCACGCCCCTCGATTCTATTGGCTGGGGGCGGGGCCAAAATGGCTGATTAAATGGCGGACAAATGGCGGGGGGGGGGTGGAGGGGGAGGCCACACCCCTCGATTTCTATTGGATAAGCAGCTCTCTCAAAACACCACTACTCTACTTACTGACTGTAGTACTTACGACCGTCTCGCAAGACTTTGACAAAAAATTTTGATTGTTTACTTGAATATTTTACTGCATGTCGTGTGAAATACATAGAAAAAAGTGTTAAAATTTAATACATGTCTATCATTAATTTAAGTTGGAATGATGTATTTGAGGTAATCTAATCCAATAAGTAAATAATGAGCAAGATATTTATCTCGAGCCACTCCCGTGTTTCGGATGGACACATTAGGTCGTCGGTCCCGGCTGCCTAAAAAACAGTCGTTAGGTCATGTCAGAGGACATTATTGATCAGTTACGACCTGAAAACACTGACACCAGACCTGAGCCAGCCAGGTTACTCGATATTATTATAATTAAAGAATATTCTTATTTTTGAATCTTCAAGGTATAAGATTGCTGTGAACTGTGGTTTGGTTTGTAACAATAGCTGACCTTAAAAATTGCAAGCGTCAAGTGACTTATTAGAGGCCATATTGTGTGACACATACTCAAATAAAAAGTGAGAGAGTATAAAGGGGTAGAAGAGAAAAAAGGAATTGGAGCAGAAAAAAGAGGATTATGAAATGATGGAGTGGGGAAAAACAAGAGAAGGAGAGAAACAAGAACAAGTGGGATGAATGAGGTGAAGTAGATGAATAAGGTAGAGGAAAGGGAAAGTGGGAGAAGAGGAGTAGGAGGATGAGTTGCATGGGGTGGAGGGTGAAACTATGAGTAAGAGAAGGTGGAGTAAGAGTAAGAGAAGAATGTTTAAGAATTAGAAGGAGGATAATGAAAATAAAGGAGTTTTCGATTAAGGAAGAGGATGAATGGTATGAGAAGAGAAGGGAGAGAAAATAGAGGAGTAGTAGAAGGATAAAAGAATAAAAAAGTGGAGAACGAGAAGGAGTAGGAGGAGAACGGAAAGAAGGAGGAGATGGAGTAAAAGATAGAGGAAGAGATGGTGGAGGAGGAGTTTGAGGAGGAGGAAAAAATAAGAAGAAAGTGGAGAACGAGAAGGATCGGAAGTATAAGGAAAAGAAGGAGATGGAGTACAAGAGGGAAAAGGAGAAGGTGGAGGATGAAGTTGAGAAGGAGAAGAGAATGATAAAAAAGAGGAACAGAAAGTATCAGAAGTTGAAGGGAAAGGAGGTACTTGAGTAGAAGAAGGAGAAGGAGAAGTTGGAGGTGGAGGAGGCAGTGCAGAAGAAGGAGAAAATGATAAGAAAAAGAGGGGAACAGTAAGTATCAGAAGTTGAAGGGAAAGGAGGAGATGGAGTACAAGAAAGTGAAGGATGAGAAAGTTGAGAAAAAGGAGAAAATGAAAAAACGAGAACGAGAAGACGATGGAGGAGGAGGAGGAGAATAAAGAGAATAAAAAGAAGGAGTGGAGAAGTTGGATGATAAGAAGGAGCGGAGAAGTTGGATGATAAGAAGGAGGCGGAGTGGGTGGAGAAGGAGAAAAGGAGGAGAACGAGAAGGCACAGAAGGAGCAGGAGAAGAAGTAAGATAGGTGGAGGAGGTAGAGAAGATGTGGAAAGATAAGAAGAAGAAATAGAACAAGGAGGAAGAAAAGAGCAGGGAGAATAACGAGGAAGGAAAGAGGAACAATAA
Organism: Nilaparvata lugens; assembly: GCF_014356525.2. NCBI lineage: Eukaryota > Metazoa > Arthropoda > Insecta > Hemiptera > Delphacidae > Nilaparvata > Nilaparvata lugens. The sequence goes on from NC_052519.1 coordinate 7,655,453, forward strand.
TAATGAAGAAAAGAGGAACAAGAACAATGTAGAAGAAAAAGAACAAGGATAACAGAATATAGAACAAGAAGAAGAAATACGTGAGATAGATTGTGATTGGTTTTAGATTGCATCATCAGGACTCGTATGTGAGCTCATCTTCTTTGTATTGTCAGAGTGCCTTCCTCAGCAATAGGAGCTGATTCTCTTTCTCCATTTGATTGCCGAAATTTCGAATTCTCTTTGAAGAATCAAAGCAGGAATAGATTGATCATTTCTCCAGCTGCAATATAATCTCACATAATCGTTTCACTGATCTGCTACACATTAGGAATTGAACACTGTAGTCGGAGATAGATAGAGATTTATTTATTCATCTTATCATTGTCATTCTTTCATTCATTGTCAAGATTCAAATCAAATCAAAATTTTATTCGAAATTCAAATAATTGAGGGTCCTGCCAAACCCGAAGATCTACGGCGGTGTCCCGTTACAAAAAAAACAAGTTACAAAAGTTAAATAAACTTGGGAAAAATAAATATGACCCTTCAAAGATTACAGTATAAGATGAAAGAAAACAAATACAAAGTGCAAAAAGAATAATTATAAGAAATATACATCAGATTTTGCTAGAGAAATAATAAATAATTTGATCTGACATTTAAATTTTATGCTACGTCTTGTGAGAACTGAGAAGCTTCAAATTTGCAGGGCTGCCAAAAACACTCCAGTTTTATTGGTAAGGATAGGGCTTTTTGAAATATTTGGGATATTTTTGATATTCTTTACAAAGAATGGACATTGATATATCCAAAGCTCCGTCAATTTATGTAGATGCATAATAATATAATTATCTACAGTTATTACAGATTTTTTTATATCATATACAGTTCAATAATTATTTTCTTAGTCCATATTATGTAAATTCATCTATAATTTTGCTGTATTGTAAACTATTGTATATAAGTGTATAGGCCAGTATATATTGTAATCTACATAAATAAAGTACTCAATCAATCAATCTTCTTCTTTTGTCTTCTGTCTACTTCATCTTCTGCTCTTTCTCTGTCCACTTCTCCTTCATCTTCCTCTCCTTCTACTTCAATTTCTACTCATTCTTCTCCTCATTCTCATTCTCTTTATTTTCCTACTTCTCTTTTTCTTCTTCCTCCAATCCATTCTCCTCCTTCTTCCTTCCTCTCTTCTCCTCCTCCTAATTCTCTCTCTCTTCGATCACCCTCATCTGGAGCATCCATCAGCATTCACTAATGATTCATTAAAACTTGCCTGATGAATTGTGAACTCTCATCAAATTGACACTCGCCTCTCCCTTCCCCCACCACTCCAGACCTTTAATGGCTGACACTCATTAGAGCAAACCATGCTCAGCTTAGCTCTGCTCCACTTGTCCCAAATATAATTGTTCAACTCGGATAAGTTTGGCTTCATTTTTAATGATAGAATAATCACTGCAGTCAAGATCGTTCGTCACTTGCAAATTCGAATCTCAAGATTCATTTTAATCACTGATCACCCAATAATCATAGAAATATCGGGGCACCGAGCTTCGCTCGTTATTTTTATTAATTGATGAATAGAACACAATATTCTGTAAAATGATCGTGTTTATATTTCGGGTCGATGTCAATCGAGGCAAACGACACAAGAGTCCTGCGACAGTCGAGACCAGCAACGGTAGAGACCGGCGACATTCGAGGCCAGCGACGGTAGAGGACTCCTGAAAAAGTGGCCTCAAATGTCGTCTGCGTTAGGCGACAGTTGAGGCCACTCTAATTTTTGTACTAGGGATGGGTATCGATACATCGATGTTTAAAAACATCGATGTTTACTGTTCGATGTTTTTCACTTATCGATGGTTTTACCTAGACATCGGTCATCCGATGTTTTTCCCAACTAAAAAGTAAAAACAATTCTAATTTTTTAATTTGATACAAGTTTTTTTTATTTTTTTGTTTGAAGAGGATTATCTTGAGAGCAATAAGCAATAGTAACAGAATTACTAATATTCAAGATACAGAATTACTGTATCAAAATAATTTGATACGAGTTTTTTTTATTTTTTTGTTTGAAGAGGATTATCTTGAGACCAATAAGCAATAGTAACAGAATTACAATCATTATCTCTATCATATTTCGTGTAGTATATTCTGTTTAGTGTTTTTTGTGAATATAGATCACTCTTGTGAAAGATCTTGCATAAGTTTAGATTTCCTGCAGATTGCTATTTTTATTTTTCAATCAGGCTCTCTGTATTTTTATGTGAGACTGTTGGATACTCTTGAAGATTTACATTACTTCTTTGGCCCGTGTCAAGGTTAGATAATTAGTTATTTAGAATTGAATAAGAGGTCGGATTCTTCGTTTCTTAGGAAGAAAGAGTTTTTTCTTACTACAATTATTTCCTCAACATGTGTTTAACACTAATTAATCTAGCTCTGGAAAAAAGGTCCTCGTATTGTAAGGAGTGCAGAGATCCATATAACAAAACTTAATCCATTTTCATTTCCTAAAAAATCTATCAGGGTTTGAATGAATACGATATGAGTATCAATGATTGCTAAAATTAGCTTAGGGTGAAATTTCAAGACCAAATCCTCAAGGATTTCCCGAGAGGTTTCAGACTAAACCATGAAGATGACAAATCTTGTGAACTAGAGTTGATGTATCTTTCAAGTCACAACCTGACTTCAATTATTGGAAAGACTGTTACTTGAATACCAGAAGTCCAAAATTGCTGTTAGTAACTGTTGAAATATTGGAACAATAGCTCCAGATAAAATTGTAGTCACTTTAGAAGCTCTTTTTGTGCTCTACAATCTGAGATCAGGTAAAGCGATCTATCTCATATTCAAGGTACACCTGACAACAATGCTCCTTGTATTGTGAAAAACACCTAATTTTCAGCTTCAAGCATCATCAACAACTACATTGTCCTCACATTGATATTTCGCACAACAACATAAGTTCTTGAGATTATGTTCTATGAGAATCACCCGTAAGATACACTTCATTTCAGTATTTCCTAGTGGAGAGGCGCGCCTAGTGGACACCTCAAGGATCAAAATTTCAAACACATAACTTTTGACACAATGCTCAGATTTCATCGTCCTACACTTCATCCTTCTCGGTTCGTCACGGCGGTTCAAAATCATGCATATTAAGTCAAATTCGGTCGAAAAATGGAAAATTTATTGTTGAGTGTACTTAAGCCCATATTCCAATACACAGAAAATGACCAATTTCTATATTCAAAGTTGCATGTCTTGTGAAATACTTTTGATAAAATTTCCAAATCTAGTGAGAATGTGAAAATTGTCCCCCTCCAATAAATAATACTTTCGATTCCAAAACAATTTGGAAGTTAAGATTTTAAAAATGGCGATTTCAGTTTTTACATTTTTTTCGTAATTTTACTGTTGATCAAGAGTGTCTAAAACGAGTCTGATACATCATAGAAACTCACAATTGATTACAAATTGTAGATAAATTCATCCTCTACGAGCTCAGTTGCCTGAAATCCATCTTGTATTACTTTTCGCTATCATAGAACTGCCAAAACCGTTAATATGAGAAAAATATCTACAATTTCCGGATATTTTCAACAATCAAATCTCACTTTACGAACATATTTTTCATGAATTGTTCACAGCAGATGTAATAGAAAATTCTATTGTACATTTCAAGATCATGTGATAATTTTTATAATAAGGGGTTACCGAGATACATACTTTGAATATAGAAATTGGCCATTTCTTATGTATTGAATATGAAAGTACCTACACTCAACAATAAATTTTCTATTTTTTGACCGAATTTGACTGTTGATGCATGATTTTGAACCGCCTTGGCTAGCCGAGAAGAATGAAGTGTAGTACGATGAAATCTGAGCATTGTGTCAAAAGTAAATTATAAGTGTTTGAAATTTTGATCCTTGAGGTGTCCTTAAGCGTGCCTCTACTAGGAAATACTGAAATCAAGTGCATCTAATGGGTGATTCTTACCCATGAACTTATGTCATTGTGCGAAATATCAATGTGAGGACAAAGTAGATGGTGATGATGGTTGAAGCTGAAAATTAGGTGTTTTCCACAATACAAGGAGCATTGTTGTAAGGTGTACCTGGAAATCTATATGACATAGAGCACTCTACCAGATCTCAGATTGTATAGCACAAAAATACGCCTAGAGGGATTTTGAAATATACATCTAAATTGTAACAATCGGAAGATATTGTTGATTAAAAACTAAAATTCATCAAAATTGATTTTTTCTTCAAATTTTACTCATTTTTGAAAAATTATAACAAGGTACTCATTGGAGATAGAGAGTTCCGAGTGATCTCATTTTTTTTCAGAACTATATAATCTGGGAGAGATTTGGCAGAAATAGCTGAAAACTGGAAAATGAGCAGAAAATACGAGGTTTTTGGGCTATCTTGTATCTAGCACAAGGAAATCTTGCATGAAGAAATTGGTCTGGACTTCTCTTATGTACCCAAATAATATATTAAAAAATCAGAAATACAATATAAATTGCAAGCACACCCCTTTTTTCATGTCTATATTGACTGGACTAATAGTATCATCCATAAAAACGTAGGGCGATAAACAATGTTTAATAACATCGATGTTCAAAAACATCGATGTTTTTCACTTATCAATGTTGGAAAAAACATCGATGTTCAAAACATCGATGTTTTGTCTTTCGATACCCATCCCTATTTTGTACAGCCCCGACAGTCGAGACCTGCAATGGCAGAGGACTCCTGAAAAAGAGGACTCCTCCAATTGCGTTTCGTCAACAAAGGTGGTCAAGTCATATACATTCCAGTACTTGGATGATGGTCCCTAAACATATTTTTAAGTAATGGGAATCCATTACTACTGCATTATGCATCCTTCATTGACAAATCTAAATATTTATCTATCTTCTATCCATCTATAAGACGAGATGGTGTCTGTCTTTCTGTCTGTTTGTATGTGAGCTCATCACGCTTGAAATACTTGACTGATTAAGCTGTAATTCTTCACAAAGATGATCATTCTGAGAATCCTTCAAGGATAAGCACTATCTACCTTTAAAGTTAATATGTTTTTTTTATGAAGGAAGTTTCCATTATTTAGTTTTCACAAATCAGAAGTTATAATCATTATAAAATGTATTTTGTCTGGAATCGCAGTAGGATGTGTCCTCAACTGTCGTCTGCTGCAAGCGAGTCTCTAATTTTTGTACAGGCCCGACAGTCGAGACCTACGACGGGAGAGGACTCCTGAAAAAGTGGTCTCAAATGTCGCCTGCGTTAGGCGACAGTTGAGGCCACTCTAATTTTCGTACACTCCTGACAGTCGAGGACTGTTTTACAGTCCTCTACGGTCGTAGGTCTCGCGGTCTCGACTGTCGCGCCCCATATATTTCACAGCTGGCTATGTAATCTTATGAATTTCGGGGATGCTATATTTTGATTCCTCACATACTCACTCGCTCACTCACTTTTTACTATCCACAGCTGTTTCAGCCAAGGATTAATTATCCTTCTAATGTCGTTCAGCTTGTTTTCCCAAGTATGAGACCTAGTGCAATCGATTTTTATATCATAAACCTACTATGTTCTAAATTTCGTGAAAATCGTTAGAGCCGTTATGAGATCTGTTGAACTAAATAACCAGATATATTAATACAGAAATG
>NC_052519.1:7661238-7867347 GCF_014356525.2 Nilaparvata lugens
TAAATGCCGTCGTCGACCATGACAGGGAGAGAATCTCAGATTGGGTAGATTTCAATCTGTCTACATAACTTAAAAGATTATGTTAAATTATGTTTTAATGGAGCAGGTTGAGCTTATACTTTTTTATACTTTTAAATGGCAATATTTTGATATTATTGAAAATGTTTATTTCTTTATTAATAAAGACAAATAATGAAAAAGTTATTTAATCAGCTGTTTTAGCACACTTGAAATTTGGACAATATGAATGTCAACAATGCTTGCCGTCGTCGACTGCGGAAAAGTTCGCATAAACGAAAACGTACCTTTAGATGAACGCTCTCGTAGAGATGCCGATGACGTTAGAGGTGTGTACTTTTTCATATCCACCAACGGTTGAACATAACCTAACAATCGAAATAGAGCTACTTATTTCCTAGAGCTAAAATATTCCAAAGATCGAAATAGAGCTCTTTTACTTTTCCTCTACCGACCACGACAGTGTTGCCACATTCCTCATTCTTCAATCGCGGCGTTGTCGGACTTCTTCCCATGTTAATCTTATGGGTTTATTTTTACTCCCTTGGGAGTAAAAGTGATCACTTTTCCCGCTGGGAATTATTTTTAGTCCCATGGGAGGAAAAGTAGTACTTTAGTATTCGATTCCAGGGTGTAAAATGAGACTTTTGATAGTAGGTGGAGGAAAAAGTATTTTTCGGTCATGATGTACACAACATTTTTCCTCCATCTACATTTTCTTATAGAAACTGCAAATAAAATCATTCTAATAACTTATGTATTGGTGACAATGATTCCTAACAACATAACCTAAATCTAAAACCTAAAAACCGGTCGTCTGATTGGCACTGCCAATTGCACTATCTATCGGCAAAAGTTGTAGCAATTAAAAAATATTATAGAATGAAATATTTTTAAAATTGTATTAATTTTTATCGTCTACTAATATTGAGAATATAAAAATTATCATACAAACATATACTTCATGAGTTGATCAAATTTCTGGTTGTGGTATTGAATTTAGTTGACTCAATGACAGACACCTCTATTATGCTTTCTCATCTGAGCTTAGACCTTCTAACCTATTACCATGTAAGTTTTTGAAATAGAGATGCTTCCCATGTTATTTAAATGGAGTCACTTTTACTCCCTAGGGAGTTTTTCTGTTTTTTACTACCAAGAGCGAAAAAGTGACACTTTTGTATTAGGTTTCAGAGAGTAAAGTAAGTACTCTAGACAGTTAGTAGGTGGAGGAAAAATAATTTTCAATCAAAATCAATATTTCTCTTCACAAATTAAGACAAATATCCACAGAATGGAATTATCCACAACAGTGTGTAGTCATTGAATTGAATAACTGCCTTAATTTTTGACATAGGAGGGCGACGTTATGGCGCAGTTGGCCCTCTTTCAAACTCAACCCTCATTGCTTTTATAGTGAGTTTGTAAATGCATTCTTTATTTTGTGGATCAAATGCGATCCAACACGTGACCTATGAGGATTGTATTTTTTTGGATAGCTTCATGTTGTCTTTTTGCATATCTTTCAAGGTCTTTGTTATATTTATCAGGGGTTCCTTGACAATGACTGAGGAATGATTTTCGAAAACCAACTTTAATGTACTCAAATTTGACAATATTTCGAGTTTTTGATATTTTTCAAATTCTAACTGGGAATAATGAGAAAGAGGCTCTACATCAAATTCGCACAAAACTTTAAGGGGAAAATGTTATGGAAATGAATGAAAAGTACTAAGCCTGTTACTTTGAGTCTTGATAACTGGTCAATTGACTGAAAAAAAAACATGAATAGTATGGAAATACAACATTCCAATCCATTTCTCGTTTAGGAGGTGGTACACCTCCATGAGGGTTATTGGAGTGCTCCATCACCCCTCCAGTTGCCTAGTATTGCCCCAAATAAAATGAGCTACAAAATCAGCTCCTGGGTTTGGCATGCCGATCATTGGAGGAACATAGGGGTCCAACCTCCCCATTCCACTCTTTGAAACTTGTAAAGTTGAAGAAACTTGGATACTTCCCGAGCTTATCTTATATAGTTTTCTGAAAACGGCCCCCTCCTATATTGTTCTCTCACCTTATCTTAGCAACTGCTATAGCAACTTTTTGGCCTTTGGTCATTTTTAAATTCAACTGAATAAATGAACAAAAACAATGCATTCAAGTCACAGCCAATGTTGTGACCTATGATGTGTTATGTTCCTCCACCGACTCCTGTCTATGCACAATGTGTTCGTCAGCTATGCACAGTTTTCTACAGAATGGATACTCTGTGTTCTGTTTCTCCACCAACTCGTGTCTATGCACCACATGTTCGTATGATCCTAGAGGCGTTGAGTTCATTGTCAATACCTTTAAGAATTGTTCTCTCATTTAATAGTTTTACAAGTTCTTTTTGCACGTCTTCAAGTGTTTCTGTCACATTGGTCAAGCGTTTCTTCTCAATCATGCTCATCATGATAGAGTTTACAGTTCTTTTTTCATCCTTCAACACATCTTGCAACCCATTTCAATCCAACCACATGGACAGCCTCAGTGAAGTTGAACCCATGGTTGAATCCTGAGTGGTGGGTTCTTGGAATTATTCTCCCACTCCATGATCAAGTTTTTACACTGGAATTTTTTTTCGCCACACTTGGGTGTAATGAGCTGGTTTACGTGCATCATATGGAGGCCGAAAGTGATTGTTTTCCGACCAGGCCGGTAAAACTTTACGGCCCTAGGGCTGTAAAATGACCTTGAATAACAGCTGATCGTGTCCGATCTCACAAAAATCATAGAGATAATCTCATAACGATTGTAATAATCTATATAATTATGTATCATGAATTGCGGTATCATGTTTATAATATATTTTATAAATTACTGTTCCATAATTTAATATTTATTATTGTGTTCTTGATATCAAACAATAGAATACGATGATATCTACATAGCCTCAACAATATAATGTTGGCTGCATTGTCCATTGTCAGAAAGGTACGTATCGCAAGTATTTAAAAGTGAAGAATCGAATTTGAAATCAAAGTACAATAATAAATTGTATCAATATTTAAAAGTGAGGTAGAGTAATAATTGTTTCTTTTTTATTATCGAATTCCACTTCTTAATGCAATACAATCAACAATTATAATAGGAAAATACAGCAGAGATCTAAAGTTTAAGGTAAGCCTACTGGTGAAACTCAGCCTTGACTGAAAAATTCCTAGTAATTTTCCTGTAATTATTCATAATTAAAACTTTTAGATAATTTTTCTCCAATATCAAACCATATAGAGAAAACATTAGGCCCACTCAAGATTGAATCTTCGAATGTTTTCTCTATGATTTAACTATTTTCAGAGCAATATTTTGTTGTAAAAATGCCGGCAAACCGGCTTCAAGTTTGCCGCTATACACTATATTATAGTAGCCTACATATGTTTCCTGACTTACAGGCCCCTATGATCAACAATACACAATGGCCGAGAGCGTAAAGGCATAATACATCAGAACTCAGAGCTCAGTGAATAACAAACATGATCTAGGTTCGAACCTCGGTCAATGACATTTTTTTTGTCGATGAATTTCGACTTTTATTAGCTATTTTTTATATTAGTTACCGTAATTTAAATTTCAATCAATTTTTTAGATATATTTTGAGACAAAACTGTGAAATATGCAATTATATTAATTTTTTAATCACATTATTTCAAAATAGTAATGAAAATTCTATTCATCCATCTATCCATGAGATAATTATTGCACCAGGTGCAAAGTGCGAGCTATAAAAATTCAAACAATTATTCTAAATATTAATAGTATGAAAAATATTATCACTATTGTAAATTATTAATTAGTAATATTGAAATTAATTGACAGTGAAAGTTGTCATAACCAAGATTCAAACTATCAAAATAGGCTGTTTGAATTTTAACTATTTTTCAATTTCTTGTATATTGGGAAATTTTTTTTTTTTGGTGTGGCGAAAAATAGCGTTAGCAACACGGGCAAAAATGTTTTTCCGGCTCTCAAACGCTTCAAGTTCTCGACTTAGTCTCGAACTTGAAAACCGCGATCTCGAGCTGGAAAATGTACATTTTCGACCCTAGGTGCGAAATATACTATTGCAGTGTGTTGGGTTTGATTAGTTGCTTCCAGAGTTTCATGCTTGGAATAATTTTGGTGCAAGTTCTTTCACAACTCTCTCATACTTTTTATACCATCCTCCAGTCACTCCAACTTTTTGTATCTCTTATAAAAAGTGCAAATGATTGATGATGAAGCAACCATGGTTCTCAAGTAGTGTTGATTGCTGCTTTGCTAGAGCTCGCCTTCACTGACCTTCATTGGCCTTTACTGGCCTTCATTGGCTTCCACTGGGCTTAATTGGCCTTCACTGGCCTTCCTTGGCTTACACTAGTCTTCATTTGCCCACACTGGGCTGGCCTTTCCTCGGCAAATATTGTATCCATTGGCAATGAAGGCAAGTGCTGGCAAACCACCCATTCACACACTTGAGCGATCATTGATATTCCAGAGCTATTCTTAGTTATAATTTGAAGGGCACAAAGGAAATACAAACCATATTTTCAGCTTGGAAGAATTGCTGCTTAGCAAGTTCTCACCTTCAATGACCTCCATTGGCCTTCACTGGGCTTCAATGACATTCATGGCTTACATTGACCCTAATTAGCCTTTACTAGGCTGGCCTTTGCTTGACAAATATTGCATCCATGGACAATGAGGGCAAGTGCTGGCAAACCACCCATCCACATTCTGGAGTGCTTGTTGATATTCTAGAGTTATTCTCAGTTTAATATATATCCAACATCCACTATAACATGGCACAAAACACAACTGTCATATTAAAATTCAAAACAGATTCAGTAAAATCCTTTTCACTAGAAATTAATATTTTTCTTTACAAATTAAGACAAATATCCACAGAGTGGAATTATCCACAACAGTGTGTAGTCATTGAATTGAATGACTGCCTTCATCTTTGACCTAGGAGGGCGACGTTATGGCGCAGTTGGCCCCCTTTCAAACTCAACCCTCATTGCTTTTATAGTGAGTTTGTAAATGCATTCTTTTTTCTTATTTTGTGGATCAAATGCGATCCAACACGTGACCTATGAGGATTGTATTTTTTTGGATAGCTTCATGTTGTCTTTTTGCATATCTTTCAAGGTCTTTGTTATATTTATCAGGGGTTCCTTGACAATGACTGAGGAATGATTTTCGAAAACCAACTTTAATGTACTCAAATTTGACAATATTTCGAGTTTTTGATATTTTTCAAATTCTAACTGGGAATAATGAGAAAGAGGCTCTACATCAAATTCGCACAAAACTTTAAGGGGAAAATGTTATGGAAATGAATGAAAAGTACTAAGCCTGTTACTTTGAGTCTTGATAACTGGTCAATTGACTGAAAAAAAAAAACATGAATAGTATGGAAATACAACATTCCAATCCATTTCTCGTTTAGGAGGTGGTACACCTCCATGAGGGTTATGAAAAGTACTAAGCCTGTTACTTTGAGTCTTGATAACTGGTCAATTGACTGAAAAAAAAACATGAATAGTATGGAAATACAACATTCCAATCCATTTCTCGTTTAGGAGGTGGTACACCTCCATGAGGGTTATTGGAGTGCTCCATCACCCCTCCAGTTGCCTAGTATTGCCCCAAATAAAATGAGCTACAAAATCAGCTCCTGGGTTTGGCATGCCGATCATTGGAGGAACATAGGGGTCCAACCTCCCCATTCCACTCTTTGAAACTTGTAAAGTTGAAGAAACTTGGATACTTCCTGAGCTTATCTTATATAGTTTTCTGAAAACGGTCCCCTCCTATATTGTTCTTTCACCTGCCCTTAGCAACTGCTATAGCATCTCTTTTGCATTTGGTCATTTTCAAATTCAACTGAATAAATAAACAAAAACAATGCATTCAAGTCACAGCCAATGTTGTGACATATGATGTGTTATGTTCCTCCACCGACTCCTGTCTATGCACAATGTGTTCCTCAGTTATGCACGGCTTTTTGCAGAATGGATATTCATTGTCAATACATATTAGAACATTGTCCTTTGCTGTCTAACACATCTAGAAATAGCACTCAATTAATAAATGTAAACAATTTGTGTTGATGTCCATAAATGGCAAATATGTTTAATATGTTATACAACAAAGTGAACTGGTCAGGGTCCTGTTCTATCCCAGATTTGCAGAAGATAGTATTTTGTTTAGAATCAAAACCGTTTCTGCCAAAAACCCCAAAATCCTATGGAGACCATCCTAACTAATCCAAAACCCAAATCCTATTTGGAGACCAAAGCTGCCCATTGTGCCTTTGATGTCCCAGTTCATGCATGATGCTATAGTGTCATCTAGGTAGACCACCAGGCTTTTAAGTCGTTGCCTATTCCATAACCAATTAAAAACTGAGAGCTGTCACATCTACTTCTTCCTGCTCGATATGAGATCCTCCCCCCATCTTAACAATTGCTTTCAATTTTGTCATTTAATATAAGAAAAATTTCTCATTAGAAGTTTATTATTCTTCAAACATTTATTTTAACTAATAATACTTGAGGTTACTGAGTACTTCAAATGCCTAACGTGGATAATTTGGAATCTATATTTTTCCAACAGTCATTCAATCTATATTTCAAAGGAAGGCTGTCTTAATTATCACAAATTGAGTTTTTAGGAATACATAAAATAATTGAGTCTTATTATTCTCTGATCAACTATTATCAGAAATTATTTGCTGTCTTTGAGAAACTATTTTAATATTATAATTATTAATTATTTCATAAAATCTAGATTTCAATAAAGTTAAAGTTTTTGAGCCAAAAGATTCAGTTTTTATTTACTGATATTTGTGTGAAATTGAATTAAATGTGACCTTTTTGTTTTTCTATAAAATTTATAGATTGAGTTTATCTAGTCAGTTTCTAAAAAAACATTAATATAAAAACAGGGTATTTTCCATAAACTATATGAGATCAAAATACTTGTCATAATGTATTACACTTAGATTGATTTTACACAAAATTAATTTGGTAAAAAGTTCTCAATTCACAATTCCCTACTGTATGAAAATGGAAACCGAATTGGCAAAGTTCTATGGCTAAAGAAACTGATAATAGCTAGTGCTAAACTGCTACTGCTATTAGAAGGTAAGGCATCCCTCTTCTTGCAAAGTGGTCCACCATTGACATCCTCTTTGTCATCTTTCCAATTGCTTCTAATAAATGTGAAACGAAAAATATAGATAATTATACTAAATAGATAGGGCTAGTATATATAGTGTGATTGACACACTTAGCATGATTGCAGCTAACTGCATCACTGTTTGTATCTTGAACTGATTTGGAACATACCTTGTCAGACATTATTGTCTCAATATTTACCTTGCACTTGTACTTTCACTCGCTCTTGCACTGACATGATTTATGTAGTCATTTGTTGAGAGTTGTCTTTAGAACAGCGCCCCTGAAGCTGGTGAGCTGGTGATTTCACCCTGCTTGGGAGTGGTTTCTTGTAAGTGAGCTGTCCATGCCCAGAGATTGACATTGCTTGGTGTTGCTGCTTGGTCGGTAAGACACTATCAAGACTAGTCAAGCTTCTCTTTTGTCAGAGACAAATCTGCAGCAATGTCTCTGGGCTTAGTGTAGAGTGTTGAATTGTAGAGGTACATCTCCAAGCCCAGATGTGCATACTGGACTTTGCATTATGAAAATATTCAACAAAATATTGAGACCTTGATATCACGTGGTTCAGGTTGAAAGGACACACTCTCAATAGCATTTGCAATTCTTGTAAGTGATGAGATATTTCTAATATCCCATACAGAAGTCCTCCTTTTAAGGAGGGATAGGTATGCCTTGCTTGCCTCAGCCTCCTTGTGCTGGATTTCCAGGAAAATGTAGGAAAATATTCTAGGACATGCAGGAAAAAATATCTTCAATGAGGAACTCTGCATCTTCCCACTCGGCAACTTTTGCCTCATCAGCCATTTGTTCAGGGACCGGTGCAAATAGTTGCGATAAGAAATTTCCCATGTTGAAATCCGTTAATAAATGCTTTATCTGTTAATGAAAATGAAATGGTTATGTTGAATATATATTGAGAAAGTCATGGTTTGGAGAAGAATGGACACACATCAGAACTGCAATGCAATGAATTTATGATAATTCACATTATGATGGTTTACAAAGTGATGTTAGCAATCACTCATTCTACGCTAGGCCACTCATTGATTTGCTATTTCCCATTGTATTTTTTATAGCAGTTTCATACTAAGTTATTCTCTTTCCCTACTTTTGAATTGGGAAAGTAGGTATATGTTTTGGCTCTCCAGGTACTCTCCAGCCAATCATTGTGCTACTATTACTTTTTAACAATGTTTGTGCTACACTGTATAGGGCTCCACAGTTTATCATAAGTACTTGTTATATCCTAGAAATATCCATTTCTGAATTGAATTTGTTTCTGTTTGGACTAAAAAAGAATAATAAGCGTCAAGCACATGGTATGATGGAAATAATTACGCTATTGTAGTACTTGTTACATCCTAGAAATATCCATTTCTGAATTGAATTTGTTTCTGTTTGGACTACAAAAGAATAAGCTTAACTAACCTTCACATGGTATGATGGAAATAATTACAGTATTTTAGAACTTATTGAATTGCAGGTCTTCAGTTTTGTAAACCTAACAAACTCAAACCTGATTAAGATTCAGAATAGTTCAGGCCTCTGTCAGATATACTTTTCACTTGAAGTATTGTTTATATTACTTCAAATTAGCACTTGGCTGAAGTAATTTAATTTGTTTCAGAGTATTGTGTGCTTTAGCCCAACATATTCCAGCCCTCTGACTGGAAGTACCCTCAGTTTGTGAGGGATTATTCACTCGGAAGACATCATCAGATTCAGAAGGTGCCTCCTTCCTTCTTCCTGGATCTAGATGATTCCTTGTTGAAGAATGTCAGAAGTTGATCTAACAAGCATACAACTGTTGTTACAATCACCTATGTAAGAATTTTTTTCAAAATACATTTTTTGAGTCAGAACTGGATTTTTCAGTTTATACAGTCCAATAATATTGGTCTAGTGACTCACATAATCCTGAGACTTTTCCAATATCTGTGTTCGTCATTTAAACTCATGTAAAAGAAGCAATAAATATAAAATTCAACTATTTGAAACAGTGCATTGTGAGTGGAAAAAAACAGATAAAGAAATCGTTTGCTCCAAATAATGCTGTTTAGTGGGATTAACTTAAGTAAGAAGACCAAAAACAGATTGCACCAAATTTAATATGTTCATTTCATTTATTGAACATTTATACATACCACTCAACAGAGCCACAGTATTACAAGAAACGTATACACTTTGACATTGAAATCAATAATATTATTGAATAATTTACCTACTGAATATTATGCAGTCTACGTCTCATTTACTAGACGTGATAGTGATATCTATCACTATGTACAGGGGTGCCCACAACATGTTTTGATGTTGCAAGTTGCGACATGAGGCTGAATTTTGGGGGGGATTTTTGGAAAAAACTAGGGAAAATTGGGGGAATTTCTCAATATACAGTTTTTAAGTACCTAAATGGATACCAAATTTTGGGGGGGAATTTCGCGACATGGACCATTGGGGGGATGCACCCCTGATGATGTATGTCTTTGCTCTACATTCATGCTCTGGTAAATCTATCTATGCTCGTAGCTATGACATTCTCATTTGATTGAGTATCTCTGAGGAAAGATTTATCAATTGTTGTAGAAGTCTTTGGATTGATTCACTACTGGTGATTGGTACCACTCCATAGGATCTAAATTTAATCTCTGATTGGTCATCATTTTCTGTACCAAAAAATGCATTCATTGATGAATCTAAACTTGTCACCTTGATTGAGTGTCTTCATAAAACAATTACACATCCAACTGGCTATGCATGATACAAACATTTTCAAAAATTCAAGTTCTCCTGTTAACACAGAAGAAAATCAATTGATAACTAAATTTGTTTAATATCACAATAACATTTTATTGTGAATATTTAATATGTAATAATGATTGTGAATAATTGTGATAATTATTGTGATTATGTAATATATGTAATAATAGTTTTATTGTGAATATGATCTATGATAGTTTTCCTCAGTTTGCTATGGTGAACTCCCCTTGTTGGTATGATTCTGCTAGCAATACTAACCAATACCATAGCCAAAACCAAAATGTAGCAATATCTATAACTGTGCAGGATTGCATTGTTATGTGCATTGATGATGTGAGAGGCTGTCATTAAGGCAGGCCTCATATGTATTTTCTTGTTAACATAAATGTTCTAATCTAGTCATAAATATGTTTCTACTAAATTTACAAAAATTCGCATTTTGAAAACTGAAATCTTTCCACAAACATCTAATTTTTCAATGTATAGCAGTTTATGATAACATATTTTTTATTCATTATTTTACAAATGCGACTTTATAGAAGTATTTTAAGCCTAGGTGATGATGATCGGATTAATGATAGATAATACAATGAATTTTTTGTGTAGTTGAGAAGTTGATATTGTGGTAATTATTCATATTGAATGAAAAAGACTGAGAAATTGTCCTCTTGTATCTTGAATTGTATTCTGTTGAGAATCCGAGAAATCTTGAATGTTTCCAGGTTGTTAATAAATAATAGAAAAATACATTCAATATTGGATAGTTGTAACAATTATAATTGTATTCACTTAGAGTTTATATTAATGTACAATATAAAAGTCTGATTTCTACACTTTTTACCCACCAATACCAGTTTCATTTTGAGTTATTTTATCATATTTATATTTTCTTTTTCTTGGGTAACCTATATTTTTATATATTTGGTTTGAATTTATTCATAAATTTGAATAATATGTACAACAACATATATTATATTATTATTATAGAAACATTCATATATTTGACTTTATTTGTATTGATTTCTTTTTCATTGTATTTGGTTTTGAGTTCTCTATAATCAGATAGGTAGGCTACTTTTATATATTATTTGGTTTAAATTTACTCATAAATTTGAATAATATGTACAACATCTATTATTATTATTATTATAGAAACATTCATATATTCGACTTCATATTGATTCCTTTTTCTTTGTATTTGGTTTTGAGTTCCATATAATCAGATGACTCTAGCTACTTGAATTTTATTGTTAACATATCTTTATATTATATTGATATTGTAGCTGTGTCATATTGGTGAATGATACTATCATTGAAATGGATATTAATAGCATTGGCTATTGATTTTTCTTTGAATTTGTTATTTCTTTCCAAAATAGTATTTATCATTACATGAAGTAATATTGTTGTACTCATTGGTCAATTGATATTGAGAGATTTTGTGAAATAAATGTTGTTACTTTCCACAATGGATACTTGTTCATACTTTTATGCCTGCATCTCCAGTAAATTATAAGCTCATATCTTAAAGTTATATTCAGTTCAAAATTAATTGAGGAAATATTAAGAAGTCACAGTTTTATTCTTGTCACATTTATGTGGATATAACAAAAATAATACTGTTTCCTCAATAATTATGAAGCATAATTGCTTCAATTAAAATTTTAATAACATTATTCTTCTATTGTCATTAGATATTTCAATTATTATTTTATTAAGTTACCAGTTATGGAGCTGTATCACAGTTTAAAGCCCTGTCAATCCTCAATTATTAAGAAATTCCACAATATTAGTTCAAATCAAATAAAGTTTTATTCAACATTTATATAACAAATTCCGTTACATGAATGATATTACAGATCATTGAAAACAATTTGCTTAAGAAAATTCTTGTCTGCAAACAGGAGTAAAATTATACATGGCCTTAGTTCCATGGTCCCTTAGTTCTGTGGCCATAGTTCTTATTCAACAGATTTTATCATCTTTAAGGAGAAATATTGATACAACAGCTATCATGTTTCTATAACAATATTCATAAACTAGACAACTCAGCAGTCTAAATCTGATTAATTTCTTAAACTGTTTCTTTTTCATTGGGAAAAAATTGATGTTTTTTTACACTTATTGTGAAAATTGAGTGATAACTCAACTAGAATTATCATGATCACAAAATTAAAAATATATTAGCCATCAAAAATCATAAATTTCATGATTATTTTTCTATTGTCATTAAATATTTCAATTATTATTTTATCAAGTTACCAGTTAGAGACCTGTATCATAGTTGAAAGCCTTGTGGTAAATAGTAAAAAGGATGAGTCTCCCACATACTAGAAGTGAGTGGTATTGTGAAATCTTAGACCAGTTATAGAATAGACACGCTGGGAAGTCTAGCCTCTGAAGCCAACATCTACTGCCATATCGCCCCATCGTGACGTCAGCATCAGATAGAAAACTTTCACATTGTGTCTATTTCAGATGGAAGTAAATTATTATTTAGAAAAATGGTAAACTCCCGCTTCGCTCTCACTGAAATAGGTACATTCTGCTATGGAGAAAAATGTAAATAAACTACAGAAAAGTTTTCTGTCCGATGCTGACGTCACGATGGGGCAATATGGCAGTAGATGTTGGCTTCATCGACTCTCAGTATGAATATACAATTGGGCGTGTCTATTCTATAACTGGTCTAAGTGTGAAATAAGTATACACCCCTGCATAAATATGACGAATCCACATGTTTGGTGTGTGGTAGCCTTTTCAAATTTTGAAGGGCACTCAAAGAATTTATGTACCTATGCAGAAGGCTACTGTACAGTATTTATGATAAAAGCAGACGTCACTTTAATAAGTCTATGATAAGACTTTTAGATGGTTCAATCAGGAGAATAAGTTTAAAATATTGCCAATTGCACCGGGCGTAAAGGCAGCCCAATCCTATAGTGAAGTCCACGTTATAATGGCAGTGGAGAAAGATAGAAGAACAGCGATGCCGATTCTTTTTCTTGCCAGTGCCTTCTATAGAGGATAACTGATACCGGTATATCTGATATACTATCTATTGTTTATTCTTGTTTTAAATAATCAATGGGGCCTATATTTTATTCGTCAAGAAAATATATATTTTCAGTGATGAATTTTCATGTTTGAGATTAAATTATATTCACCATTGTTGAGAAAATATCTGGAAACGTTGCAGAGCTAGAAAAGGATGGCGTTATCTGCTTTGTCGAATGATAGACAAGGATAGCAACAACAATCCGGATCAAATATTGCCATTATAACGTGGACCTCTCTTCAGGGAAATTCTCGTTTTGTCACAAATCTAATAATCTAATTACTTGTGAGCCCAATATTTCATGTGATGTAATAACATTCATCAATAAATCCATAAAAAAGCACGTTCATTGGTATCCTATTATATTGAGCGAACCATTTCTGTATTAATATATCTGGTTATTTATGTTCAACAGATCTCATAAACGGCTCTAACGATTTTCACGAAATTTAGAACATAGTAGGTTTATGATATAAAAATACGATTGCACTAGGTCTCATACTTGGGAAAACAAGCTGAACGACATTAGAAGGATAATTAATCCTTGGCTGAAACAGCTGTGGATAGTAAAAAAGTGAGTGAGCGAGTGAGTATGTGAGAAATCAAAATATAGCATCCCCGAAATTCATAAGATTACATAGCCAGCTGCGAAATATAGGGGGCGCGACAGTCGAGACCGCGAGACCTACGACCGTAGAGGACTGTAAAACAGTCCTCGACTGTCAGGAGTGTACGAAAATTAGAGTGGCCTCAACTGTCGCCTAACGCAGGCGACTTTTGAGACCACTTTTTCAGGAGTCCTCTCCCGTCGTAGGTCTCGACTGTCGGGCCTGTACAAAAATTAGAGACTCGCTTGCAGCAGCAGACAGTTGAGGACACATCCTACTGCGATTCCAGACAAAATACATTTTATAATGATTATAACTTCTGATTTGTTGAAAACTAAATAATGGAAACTTCCTTCATAAAAAAACATATTAGCTTTGAAGGTAGATAGTGCTTATCCTTGAAGGATTTTCAGAACGATCATCTTTGTGAAGAATTACAGCTTAATCAGTCAAGTATTTCAAGCGTGATGAGCTCACATACAAACAGACAGAAAGACAGACACCATCTCGTCTTATAGATGGATAGAAGATAGATAAATATTTAGATTTGTCAATGAAGGATGCATAATGCAGTAGTAATGGATTCCCATTACTTAAAAATATGTTTAGGGACCATCATCCAAGTACTGGAATGTATATGACTTGACCACCTTTGTTGACGAAACTCAATTGGAGGAGTCCTCTTTTTCAGGAGTCCTCTGCCGTCGCAGGTCTCGACTGTCGGGGCTGTACAAAATAGGGATGGGTATCGAAAGACAAAACATCGATGTTTTGAACATCGATGTTTTTTCCATCCTAACATCGATAAGTGAAAAACATCGATGTTTTTGAACATCGATGTTATTAAACATCGTTTATCGCCCTACGTTTTTATGGATGATACTATTAGTCCAGTCAATATAGACATAAAAAAGGGGGTGTGCTTGCAATTTATATTGTATTTCTGATTTTTTAATATATTATTTGGGTACATAAGAGAAGTCCAGAACCAATTTCTTCATGCAAGATTTCCTTGTGCTAGATACAAGATAGCCCAAAAACCTCGTATTTTCTGCTCATTTTCCAGTTTTCAGCTATTTCTGCCAAATCTCTCCCAGATTATATAGTTCTGAAAAAAAATGAGATCACTCGGAACTCTCTATCTCCAATGAGTACCTTGTTATAATTTTTCAAAAATGAGTAAAATTTGAAGAAAAAATCAATTTTGATGAATTTTAGTTTTTAATCAACAATATCTTCCGATTGTTACAATTTAGATGTATATTTCAAAATCCCTCTAGGCGTATTTTTGTGCTATACAATCTGAGATCTGGTAGAGCGCTCTATGTCATATAGATTTCCAGGTACACCTGACAACAATGCTCCTTGTATTGTGGAAAACACCTAATTTTCAGCTTCAACCATCATCACCATCTACTTTGTCCTCACATTGATATTTCGCACAATGACATAAGTTCATGGGTAAGAATCACCCATTAGATGCACTTAATTTCAGTATTTCCTAGTAGAGGCACGCTTAAGGACACCTCAAGGATCAAAATTTCAAACACTTATAATTCACTTTTGACACAATGCTCAGATTTCATCGTACTACACTTCATTCTTCTCGGCTAGCCAAGGCGGTTCAAAATCATGCATCAACAGTCAAATTCGGTCAAAAAATAGAAAATTTATTGTTGATTGTAGGTACTTTCATATTCAATACATAAGAAATGGCCAATTTCTATATTCAAAGTTATGTATCTCGGTAACCCCTTATTATAAAAATTATCACATGATCTTGAAATGTACAATAGAATTTTCTATTACATCTGCTGTAAACAATTCATGAAAAAATATGTTCGTAAAGTGAGATTTGATTGTTGAAAATATCCGGAAATTGTAGATATTTTTCTCATATTAACGGTTTTGGCAGTTCTATGATAGCGAAAAGTGATTCAAGATGGATTTTAGGCAACTGAGCTCGTAGAGGATGAATTTATCTACAATTTGTAATCAATTGTAAGTTTCTATGATGTATCAGACTGGTTTTAGAAACTCTTGATCAACAGTAAAATTACGAAATAAATGTAAAAACTGAAATCGCCATTTTTAAAATCTTAACTTCCAAATTGTTTTGGAATCGAAAGTATTATTTATTGGAGGGGGACAATTTTCACATTCTCACTAGATTTGGAAATTTTATCAAAAGTATTTCACAAGACATGCAACTTTGAATATAGAAATTGGTCATTTTCTGTGTATTGGAATATGGGCTTAAGTACACTCGACAATAAATTTTCCATTTTTCGACCGAATTTGACTTAATATGCATGATTTTGAACCGCCGTGACGAACCGAGAAGGATGAAGTGTAGTACGATGAAATCTTAGCATTGTGTCAAAAGTTATGTGTTTGAAATTTTGATCCTTGAGGTGTCCTTAAGCGCGCCTCTCCACTAGGAAATACTGAAATGAAGTGTATCTTACGGGTGATTCTCATAGAACATAATCTCAAGAACTTATGTTGTTGTGCGAAATATCAATGTGAGGACAATGTAGTTGGTGATGATGCTTGAAGCTGAAAATTAGGTGTTTTTCACAATACAAGGAGCATTGTTGTCAGGTGTACCTTGAATATGAGATAGATCGCTATACCTGATCTCAGATTGTAGAGCACAAAAAGAGCTTCTAAAGTGACTACAATTTTATCTGGAGCTATTGTTCCAATATTTCAACAGTTACTAACAGCAATTTTGGACTTCTGGTATTCAAGTAACAGTCTTTCCAATAATTGAAGTCAGGTTGTGACTAGAAAGATACATCAACTCTAGTTCACAAGATTTGTCATCTTCATGGTTTAGTCTGAAACCTCTCGGGAAATCCTTGAGGATACGGTCTCGAAATTTCACCCTAAGCTAATTTTAGCAATCATTGATACTTATATCGTATTCATTCAAAACCTGATAGATTTTTTAGGAAATGAAAATGGATTAAGTTTTTTTATATGGATCTCTGCACTCCTTACAATACGATGACCTTTTTTCCAGAGCTAGATTAATTAGTGTTAAACCAGTGGCGGCGTGTCCATGAGAGCACAAGAGCACGTGAACCCCCTATGAAATTGCTACAATAAATTAAAGTTCAAATCAATAGAAAATTGATTGAAGTAATAGTAATACTCAAATTTCTTGTAATATTAAAACAATAAGGAGCGCACCAAGCAAGGTACACGCATTGAAATAACCTTTTGAATTACGCGCTACAGCAAGCAGGATCACTGCTCCAAGCGTTAGTATGGTTTCAAATGGTAGCTGGGCGAGTTCAATTCCCTCCCCGTGGGGGGTGGGAGACTATTTACATTAGCTTTACGGTGAGCTGCCTTCGAAGCAGCTCATAGCTGTGATAGTGTGACTTTGCATTGGCGCCATTGCCTTCTAGAGCCGTTTCCACTTATGAACTGTTCTAGCTGGCACTGGCTACTATTTTGTTTACTGTTTGCAGTTTCGCGTTCGCGCTACATGTGTTGTCGATTTTGAGGTTAATTCTTGTTTCTTCTTTCTTGTTTCTTCTTTCTTGTGTTTTGAAAAGTGAGAATGGAGGGTTCAAGAAAGGTTTCAGTTAGCTATTTAAAAGAGATAGTGTTCTCTAATTTATCAATCGAGGAAAAAATATATCGATTAAGGAAAGTGGTAGGCCTACACCGACAATTGATATACATCAGACTTCTACATCGAAATCCAGGACATACAAGAGAGATTTCAAAGACCAACAATATGAAAAGACATCTTGGCTGTGTGGTTGTGAAGAAACTAACAAACTTTATTGTTTTCTGTGCTTGTTGTTTGCTCGCGAAAAAGGCGATCCAGCATGGATTAAGAACGGTGTGTGTGATTTAGCTCATTTGACTCAAAAAATTAAAAAGCATGGTGATCAATGTTTTCGCAGCAAGGAAGGAGAGGAGGATGGATTTTATTTTCAAAAAATGCTTTGTAAATGCCAACTAGAAGGAGGGTGAGTGTTAACAAAGTCTCTAAAAGCATGTTAATCCTTATTTCTTTGATTGGAAATTATCTTACATCGAGGAAAAATTATTGCTGTTTTCTGTATAATTTATGATTTGTACATGAATTATTCAATGGGAGTATGGGAGTACATCTTCTAGGTTGAGAATCCTGAGTATATCTAAATACTTATTATTATTAAACGAAAATCCAAATTATTATATAGGTACTTAATATAATACAACCCATTAGAATATTTTGTTACCTACGTAATAATATGATAGGCCTAGTACTCTTCTAGGAGTAAAAAATTACATTCTACTACTTGAAACGAACAAAATTCACTTGAAACATGGGGTTTAACAAATTATTAAAGATCTAGATCTTGTTGCTCATGTTAAATGTGAACCCCCCATTAGTATTTGCACGAGCCGCCACTGTGTTAAACACATGTTGAGGGAATAATTGTAGTAAGAAAAAACTCTTTCTTCCTAAGAAACGAAGAATCCGACCTCTTATTCAATTCTAAATAACTAATTATCTAACCTTGACACGGGCCAAAGAAGTAATTTAAATCTTCAAGAGTATCCAACAGTCTCACATAAAAATACAGAGAGCCTGATTGAAAAATAAAAATAGCAATCTGCAGGAAATCTAAACTTATGCGAGATCTTTCACAAGAGTGATCTATATTCACAAAAAACACTAAACAGAATAAACTACACGAAATATGATAGAGATAATGATTGTAATTCTGTTACTATTGCTTATTGCTCTCAAGATAATCCTCTTCAAACAAAAAAATAAAAAAAACTTGTATCAAATTATTTTGATACAGTAATTCTGTATCTTGAACATTAGTAATTCTGTTACTATTGCTTATTGCTCTCAAGATAATCCTCTTCAAACAAAAAAATAAAAAAAACTTGTATCAAATTAAAAAATTAGAATTGTTTTTACTTTTTAGTTGGGAAAAACATCGGATGACCGATGTCTAGGTAAAACCATCGATAAGTGAAAAACATCGAACAGTAAACATCGAACAGTAAACATCGATGTTTTTAAACATCGATGTATCGATACCCATCCCTAGTACAAAAATTAGAGTGGCCTCAACTGTCGCCTAACGCAGGCGACATTTGAGGCCACTTTTTCAGGAGTCCTCTGCCGTCACAGTAGAGTACATTTGACATTTAAGACTGACTTTTTTGCTCGAAATCCCCTCCCCCCTCTCCCCCCTCGTCCATCCCGCCTCCCCTTCCCCCCGCCTGTAGGGTGGGGGGTGTTCTAGAAATAGATTTCCTCTTCCCCTTGCCCAGTGGAGGTGAGGGGGTTGAAAAGAGAGAGATATATCTTTCTCTCTCTCTTTCTCTCTCCCCTCCCCTTGCCCAGTGGCGGTGAGGGGGTTGAAAAGAGAGAGATATATCTTTCTCTCTCTCTCTTTCTCTCTCCCCTTCCCCTTGCCCAGTGGAGGTGAGGGGGTTGAAAAGAGATATCTCTCTCTCTCTCCCCTTCCCCTTGCCCAGGTGAGGGAAAAAAAATTTCCCTTTTTGGAGGAAAATTCCCTCTCTATACTGACAGATTAAAGTGAATCCATATTTCTACATCTAATGCTATACTGTCAAATTAAAGTGAATGCTAGATGAGGGAAAAAAATCTCTTTGAGAGGGAAAAATTCCCTTGGTGACAGATTAAAGTGAATCCATATTGCTATACTGTCAAATTAAAGTGAATCCATATTACTATACTGACAGATTAAAGTGAATCCATATTTCTACATCTAATGCTATACTGTCAAATTAAAGTGAATGCTAGATGAGGGAAAAAAATATTTCTAATGCACGTGCGCTCACTCCTCACCCTCTCACCCATCTAGACACGTGCGCTCTGCTCTCTGCTAGCTTCCTCTAGAATAACTCCTGCATCAAAAACCGTTACATGAAAAAATGTCTAAATCGATTTATCATCTGTGACATGTGTTTAGCCGTTAAAGTTACTTCACTCTCTCTCTCATGATATCTCATCCTTTTACAAGATTTATGTAGAAAACCGATATAGTCAAAAATGTCTAGGGTGAAATTTGAAACTGCAGGTGTTTAAATACTTCACTCTCTCTCACACAAGTGTTTATACAATCAATCATGGTCAAAAATGTCTAGACTGAAATTTGAAACTGCAGGTGTTTAAATACTTCACCCTCTCTCACACGAGTGTTTATACAATCAATCATGGTCAAAAATGTCTAGGCTGAAATTTGAAACTGTAGGTCTGTACTTCACTCTCTCTCACACAAGTGTTTATACAATCAATCATAGTCAAAAAATGTCTAGGGTGAAATTTGAAGCAGGAGGTCTGTACTTCACTCTCTCTCACACATCCTTTTACAAGATTTATGTAGAAAACCGATATAGTCAAAAATGTCTAGGGTGAAATTTGAAACTGCAGGTGTTTAAATGCTTCTCTCTCACGCAAGTGTTTATACAATCAATCATGGTCAAAAATGTCTAGACTGAAATTTGAAACAACATATCGTTCACTCTCTCTCACACAACTGTTTACAAGATTTTATGTTTTCGGAGCCAATATAAAGTCTTTATATTTGACTAAATCCATTTTTTCTGTAATAATTTGCACTACCTGATTTTCGGAAAGGTTATGTTCCTTGGCCTCAATCCAGTTCATGTGAAAACTTACCTGGGCATATTTGGATACAATGTCGAGGGCGATTCTGTGGATGAATAAATTTAGATACTCAATGAATGGAGCCGAACATTGCAGTCTCATGACAGTACCCTCTTCCGAATTTTTAATTGCCTCAGCTATTTCATCACGAACGCTTTTCACAGCGACTCCCATCTCGTTTTTCTTAATAAAATCTCCTATATCATTTTTAGTTGCATACTTTTCTGCAATTTGCTTAATTAGAATAGCAATAGCATCTTTTGTAATGAACTGTTCAATACCTTCCATAATATTAGCTTTTATTGCACTCGCCATTTCAGATAATCGTTTTTCAAACTCTTCCTTTGTTAATGAAGAACTAATCAATTTCTGCAAAGCAGATTCTAAATATTGCTTATCAATTGACGATGGCTGTGTTTCATTTACTTTAGTAAACATTTCTGTACTAAGTTGTTTTAATTTAGTATTGAGATAGTTTCTGTCCAGCACCTCCAAATTCTTAATTTTATCTGATACAGCTTTTAATTTCTCATCTAAATAAGCTTTATCAACTTTATCGTTGTTAATACTGAGCAACTGAGATGAAAAGCTGTCTGTTAAAGTTTTCACTTCTCCTAGAGCGGATTCTAAATTTAGAGCTCTCTCTGCAATAGCTTTATCGATATTAGCACTGAAATTTTGTAATGTACTTAGAATTTGTTCTCTTTCAATTATGCTCACTCCAATATTCTTTGTATTTTCCGAAACGAGTTTGGTTATTTGCGAATCTAAATAAAATTTCAAAGCTTCGCTGATTCCTTGTTGATTTATCGATTCGATTATCTTCTGTGTTATCGAGTCAATATCACACGTAAGATTAGCAACAGCTCCGCTAGCACTAGCCGTATCAATTCGTCTGAATCGATGTAGAGTCATCGTAACACTAAACAATTAATTTTGCTTCTTTTAGCTCTTCAATTATAGACGCAATCTCAATATCATGCCCGGTGTTGCCACTAGCTTTTGAGGAATAGAGTAAATTTAATCTTTCCACTAATTCGTCAAAATTATCAAAGTATTGATAAATTCTATCATGAGAATTATTTTTTGCAAATTTCAATAAACCCCACCCCTTCTTTTCACTAATTTTTTTACTGGGAAATAACTTTTGAATCATTTGCGATTTAATTCCCTGATTTCGTTTAACATAGCCTCTTCGATCTGAATGTATGCCTCTAAGTGTTAAGATTTTTTTATACTTATCCAGATCTCTCTGATTATAAAGATTTGAGTTTGGTCTTGCACTGAATAATAACTCAAGTAGACCATGTGTTAAACGAAATCTTTCATTATTAATATCTATATAACCGTTATCGAATATTACTTGCTGATTTCCAATATAATACACGTCATCTTTAGAATTATATGAAATTCCATAACTGATTGAATTATTCAATTTTTCCGCATGAAACGTTTTTAGATATTGTGACAGCACATCATCGTTTCTGCTAGAACCAAGTAAACTGTTTTCAAATTTAGTCGAGCTTAAAAAATTGTCTGTTGAACTCTCATAACTCTGTTCATCCCCCTCCTCATTATCATCAATTTGCATACTCTCCTCTTTTACTTCTTCCTTTTTTGGTTTTACACCAGAGTGTGAGAATTTGTTTTTTCCCAGTTCAATTATGGGCTCTATCAACGGCAAGAGCGTTTTCCTATTGTATTCCTCCGATCGTTTTTCAAAATTGACTAAGCTTTTATGCTTCTCTCTAATTACTTTTCTCAATTTCTTAATCTTTTCGATTAAACCAACGTTCTTTCTATTCAGTTTTCTGCTGCTGTATGACAACATGACTGCACAAAGAATTAATCTCTACTGAATGGTAAGAAACGTATCAAGCGAATCTCGGTATTTACTGCTATTAATTCCACACTCGCTCATAATAGTTAGAAAATTATGAGGTTTACGATTCTAAACTTTATGACAAAGTTTAACGAAATCTTTATAAGAAATATCTCCTCCAACATGATCTCTGTGAATTAATTTCAGACTCAATAAATCTACCTTGAAGATTATAATCATATTCGCATTGTCCCTAGTGAAATGTTTCTGTGTAGCTCCATAACTCTCAATTAAATATGCAGCGTCAATATTACGATGTCATCCCATGGTAAAATATTCTCTTATTTGAGGTACGTGATTAAGTTGGAAGTCGTCGAATATGACAAGAGAAAATTGTTGAATTTTGTTCGGGTGAGGTATAGATTCCGAATTGCTGTTTATATGAAATTCAATACCCTTCATTTTTGAAAAGACTTTTCTCAAAAACAAGTACTTATCTTGATACTCGCTCTTCGTGTGCAAGTATATAGTTTTAAATCTCAACCCATTCTTTGAAAAAATTAAATTAAATTAAATTGGTCTTGCCACAGCCTGAAGAGCCTATTATAAGGATCCTTGCATTATGTGGTAACAACTTACCATTTTTACATCATGTTGGCATTTCTTTCTCTCTTATAACATTGTTGAAATTTACTATCGGAATCATGTTAGTCACGTGTACAGCATGTGATCTGATAAGGAACTGATAAGTTATCAGAGAGGATCACACCACATGGCTAGACAGAGGCTCCCTCCCACTGATAGAAGTTTCTCACTTCAACTGGCCCTCTCTTTCCCGCACCCTCTTCACGAGAATGCATCTGTTGCTTGAGCCTTAGCAAATTACAAAACTTCAGATTGAAATGAAAAGCAATGTTTGATGAGGAGCTATTATATTTTCAACGAATGTACATCATGATATTTACACTGAATGGAATGTATTTACAATAGATTATTTACAATAAATGTACATGATATTTACAATAGATTATTTACAATAAATGTACATGATATTTACAATAGATTACAAAAGATTATTTTTCATCCAATAGTTGATCTTTACTAATATAACTAGGTGTTGAAAACCCAATCCATTTCACTAGCAATCCTTTTTTATCACATTTTAATATTTTTTCAATCAAATACACTTGTCTCTCAGATTTGTTTAATTGTGTTTTTTTAATTTCTTCTGCATAAAACCTACCACTAATTACTTCTCCGTTTGGATCTCGCGAGCTATACGTTACAGGTTGAGAAGGAAATATAGAATGAATTACAAAATACTCTGCGCTCCAGTTTATGTTATAAGATTTATCGAAAAGAACCCTTTTCTTTGAGATTCGTACAACATCTCCTAGCTTAAATTTCGGTTTTGAATTTTTCAATTTATATTGTCTATTGAATGCAGAATTCAAAGACATTAAAACATGATTACGATCTTTTTTCCCCACATCTTTAGGTTTCATTCTAATGGATGAATGCATTGTGCATTATAATCACGAACTAAACTGTCTAGTTGCGATATCCAGTTTTTGGTTCCATGTTCAGTTAAATATCTATAAATTTTTGCTTTAAGTGTTCTATTAAACCTTTCAACTATGGAGGCTTTCTTATCAGTAAAAACATGATAATGTTTAATACTATATCTATCTAATAACGCTTTAACTTTTGAATTAAAGAATTCTGTTCCCTGATCTGTTTGGAACAGCTTAACTCCCTTATTTTTAGAAATAATTGGTTCGAGAGCGTTAAATACAGATTGGCTTGCCTTGTCTTTTAATGGTACACAATATGCAAATTTTGAAAAACAATTAATAACAGCTAAGATATATTTGTAACCCTTATTAAAACGCGATAAACTCGTCATCTCAATGAGATCTGCTTGAAGCAAGTCTTTTTCACTTTTCAACTCATATTTGCGAGTGGGATAGTTCACACGCGGCACGCTATGAAGCTCTAAAGCTAGCTTAGATCTAATAATATTCATGATATTTACAACAGTCAAATCAGTGGTGTTGGATGATTGTCATGAGACATACTGAGCAATCAGTTAGAGTGTTGGCACTCTATAATGTCCAAATGGGAGAGTATAAACACCATTCTCAGCAATGTACCTCTTATCATCATAAGGGCTCAAACAGATTTTTGCACATTCAACCTGATACATGGTGTGATTATAGGATCTTAACATATTAAATTTTTCTACATGTTCACTACGTTCAAACAATGATTTCTTATATAAATTAAAATTAAGTTTTCTACATTTCACTCCGCTCTGTACACCCTTTGCTATACATTTATTTACAGGTTCTTCATTCTCGTTACATACTAAAAATGAGTAAAGTTTCAATCTAAGGCCTACAAATCTATGGACAGGTTTTGAGACGGCCTCATCCTTGAACTTTCCTACAACTTTATTTCTCTCCATGGAAAAGCAAGGGTGGGTAGGTGGATAGTTAGAAGTATCGAAAAGGGTCAAATTTTCTCTAATCAACTGATACACATCTTTGACTTTTAGGTTTAGAAGAAAACTGTCGGTATCAGTCATACACAGTTCTATACGATCCCACGGTATAATTTTTTGTAATTTGCAATAGAAAAAATCGTACATATGGAATTTACTCAACTCCAGTACGGAAAAGCCAGAATAGACAGGCTTGTTCATTTTAAGTTCCAACTTGCGAGAGAAAACTGCGATCACGTTCGGACTAATTATTTGCCAGCGTTTACATAGTGGATTTGAAATGTACTTATCTAACCGTTTTTCATCCGTGATAATTTTAACATTCATTTGCTTACGACTACTTCGTATCGTCTTGCCAAATATTAGGTTACAACAGGCCTTAAAGAAGAAATATTTCAAATTTATTTTTCGCGTTCTGTCTATTCCGGATATTGAAGTTGATGTAGCTTTTCAGCCAGGGAGATAAGATAAGATAAGATAAGATAAGATATTTTTTATTGCCAATAAACATATACAGTGCAGTAATAGGCAAAAGTCACAATACAAACAGTACAATAAAAATAACATAATCATATCACTGGCGGAAATCACAATACAAACAAAAGATTACCAAGTGACAATACAACCAAAAACTGAATCAACCGAATACAATCAAACAATAAAACAAAACACAAAACCAACTAAAACACTCAACACTGTACCACAAGTGTAACATTATCACAATATGCTTATTTTATGAAAAATTCTTATACAAACTCAACTCTGCTAAACATTAATAACAATATCACCTTCAAGAAACTCTTCCACTGTATAGAAGGACTTAGATGTAACCCCACTTGCTAACGACCATCCTGAAACGACCAACTGGAAGCGCTCTAATTTCTAGCGGCAGCCTGTTGAATAGTTTTATTTGCTGGAAATAATGGCTTTTGTATGTTTTCCTCAGTCAAACGTTAGGCACTGTTAAATTCTTCCTATTCCTAGTATTGAAATTGTGGGTATTTGACTGGGTATCAAAACTGGAAATTTTTTGTCTCACCTGTAACAGATTTTGATAAATGAAAAGTGCCGGTAGGGTCATAATATTCAGCTGTCTAAAAGCTTCTCTGCATGAATCCCTAACACCAAGGTTGCTTATGATTCTTATCACTTTTTTCTGCCACAAAAATGCCCTGATGCTATGGGTTGAGTTTCCCCAAAGGTAAACTCAATGATTGAGATTCCTCAAAGATTGGGAAAAGCTAATGACGCAATGCACTTTCAATAATTTCAAACCGAGCTGGAGGTAGAGCTTTAAATTGACATAGTGAACAATGTACTTTTCACGGTTGAAAAGTGTGTTCATGAGCTTTTTGGTTCCAGTTTGACTGTTCTCATTTGTTTGGTAGTTCGACAGCAATTCGCGCGGTGGCGTTTGGTGGAGAGGTGCGAGTGGGAAGCTGGCATGCTTATCATGTAACTCTTGAGGGTACTTGAGATCACATTATATTATATATCCGGTTTCTGAATTGCTGTCCAAATTCGCGAAATCAAGGCTGGAAATTTCTTCCTCTGAGAGGAATTTGAAATTTCCAACAGGTAAGCTTCGGCTCATAGCTTCCGAGTATAAACTGTTTGCATCGATATAAAGCAGATAATTACTCGGTTTTGAAGGATCGTATGTTTCGGGTAGATGTTTGTTATTTGCTTCGCAATAACGTTTACCGATAAATGACACCCCACCCCTCATCCCTGCCTCAAACATAAGATGCATGTCAGGATGAGTAATCAATTCTAGTTCGACTTTAGTGTGTTTCAGCATGCAATTCCAGGTGAAGTGCGCGAGAGAAAGAAAATGGGTCACATCAAGGCCGTATGAGCTAAAAAGCGTAGACCTCATGGATTCAAAAACTAACGCTAATAGCATTACGTCCAAACATAAATAAAAATCATGATATTCACCCAGATTTTTCAGCTTGAATGTTGAGAACACTCTTTGCGCATGCTCATATTCTTTGCGAGACAGAGGTGTATCAGTTAAATCATTATGAAAACATTCGATGGGAGGAAGCGATGTTTCCGCGAATTTTTCGGGACAGCTCATGTACGAGTAGGGATATACTCCTTTTTTCAACAAGAGCTGTCTGTGTTCGCGAGGTGGATCATGAAACACCGAAAATAATCGTTCGAACTTCTTTTCCATGTCTGTACTTTCTACCAAATTATGCACCAATACTTCCAAGGATTCAGACATAAACTTGTAGGAATCTAAAAATTTAATTTTGCCTACTGAAAGTGTCAAAAATCTCTCTGACGTATTTGCGATGCAGGAAATTTCTTTTTTACATTTACCGAGCGATTTCAGAATAAAATGTGAATCAAAACCGGAGAAATTATGAAAATAACATGATATGTACTCCGGAGTACGAGCTGTTAAATTACAAGAAACATGTGCCGCACACAAGTGATTACCGGTTTCATGCGCGTGGTGACGACATTTAATATCGCTGTCTAAAAACGGTTCAGCACAAAGCCCGCAGTTTACTGAATTTTGAAATTCACGCTCTTGACTTTCGGATAAAGCTTGCATCGGAATTTCTCGTTTCATATCCTCATACAAAATGTCCCCGAGATCTGTAATTTCCTGAAGAAATTTCTCCATGATTTTTTCGTCTAAACTACTCGATCTATGGAGTACAGGTCCGTAGGCGATTTTCCCGTTAACATCTATAACAATGAAACAATAGCTGCAGGGAATATGACGCGCCGTTTTCTTTGTGTAACTACGAGTAATTTCATCAGAATCGGAATCATCTGTGATATTAACAACATAAGTTTCTAAATCCGCGTAAATCGTGTACTTTTTCTTCAACGTCGCCCCTAGTTTCTTGAATTTAATTGTCTCTCCGCGTTTAGGATATGAAATGCGCTGAGATTCAAACTTGGAACAAAGTTCCACATGTTTCAACAAATTTGCTTTACCATCACAATTTTTAGTTTTGTTTGATGTGAACCAGTGAAAACAAAAATTGCAAATGTGTACTTGTCCGTCATGTTTTGAAAGGTGGGAGAGAAGATGCGATAGCCCGTTTTTCCCGGTATTTACCGTATTTCCCGTTCGCGGTATTTACTAAACAGAAATGAGTTTTTCCTGCATCGCCTTTTAGCATTAGAAGATTAATTTGGTGTTTACGAGTGCGGAAAATGCTTGTACGGAAGGGGAAAAACTTTTTGTTCTCGTACGCGATGACGTGAATTGCAATGTCCGGATTGAGTATTTCAAATTTCTTAATATCGCGTGTCGTCACCGGGAAATTTACACCTTGCGTATTAAGTGTGTGAGCGAACTTGCTCAAATACTTTACACTCAAGTTGGAGTTCCTTGGCTTCTGATGGAAATACGCGAGCACTGACCATAAAAAGCATTTTTCGTCAGAGAGATTTTTGACATTTATAATACATTTTTTGTTTTTCAAAAACTGGGGTGTTTGAATGAAACTGGATGTGTATATAGGATTAAATTTAATCACGTTCACATCCAGTGATTCAATTTTCTTTAGGACCCATCCACTCCCATGTCTTACGAAATTTTCGAAAGATGAGAGGATTTTTTCCACAGCCAAGAAAAAATGCTCATTAAAATCTTCATAGTTCTCAAGCACGTTTAGCGCTATGTTGGAGTAACTATGTAGATTTATTAGAGATGAGACAGTCTCACCAACCTGCTTGTCATCCATCACCACTAATTTATACAGCAAAACATTTAATACTATAAACCACTTAACATTCCCATCATGGCGTGCCGCATGTTCCCTAATTATATCGAAAACTCGACGTTTCGAGCTCTCAAGCACGTTGGTAATGTCGATATCCTCAGCTTCATCATCGAGGGTGATGCGATGACAGACTGCTGCGGAATTCACTCCACTGAGTCTGCGTTCCCTCGGCATGATTCTGAAAAACAAAAGAATAAAGAACAGGATGAGATAGAGTACAACAGCATGTTTAGTTGTGAATTGTCATTGGTAGAAGAACGGTGTGTGTGTGAAAATGATATCTCAAGATCACATAATGTTGTATGAAAGATTAAGATTATTATCTTTTGATAAAAGATGGTTGAAATCTTCTCCGCATTTGTCCACGGAAAACATGGCGAAAGAGGGATTTATATTCTCATCTCCACCAGACATTGTGCGATGTGTATTTTGTTCAATTTATTTGGGAAAATGGGAAGAAAGTGACATACCAGCAATAGAACATGTAAGGTACAGTCCGAACTGTAAAAGGAAAGATAATATAACAATTGAAGAGGAGAATTTCGATAATAATATTCTACGAGAATATGAAGAAAGATATTCAACTTTTAATTGTGTAGAAGATTCATCCATTCAAGGAGAGTATTTTGAAAAGCATCATCATCTACATTGTGACTTTTGTAAATCATTATCCAATAAAGCAGAGTATTTTGCGAGAAATGGTTATTTCTTACATAAAAATCACTATCTGCAATGTGTCTATTGCGAATATATTATGGAAAATCCATTTGAAAAAGTAATACATTTCCTGTTTTGTTTATATGAAGAGAGTGAGAAAGAAGAGCGGGGCTTGGATGTTCCAGATATACCCTATCGTAAAGATGAAGTAAAATCGCATGCATGTAGTATATTGTAGAAGGTTTTTTATCCTCCGAGGACAAAAATCCTCTCCTCCGAGGACAAAAACTGTCCTCGGAGGACAAAAACAGTCCTCGGAGGACTATTTTCCTCCTCAGAGGATAAAATCAAAGTAAAAATGTACTTACATGTAGTGGTTGATGCTGAGTGAATCTCCTCGAGTGTACAGGTGTAGATAGCGAACCTATGGTACAGGTGTAGATAGCGGTCTATGCTATGATTGATTCCTCTCAGGTGTAGATAGCGCCTTTGACTCCTTTCAGATTGATTCCTCTCAGCTGTGTTGTCTCGACGAGAGCTCAACTGGTTATGAGGTTCGGAACTCGAGTTGAGAGGCAAGAAAATGCTGTGAAAACAATGAAATATTTATATAAATATAACTGAATCGAGAATGCTATTCCTCTATCTTGAAATGCCGTGAAATATTTAATAACTGAACTGAAATCAATCGAGAATGCTATTCCTCTATGTTGAAATGCCGTGAAATATTTAATAACTGAATCGAGAATGCTATTCCTCTATGGCGTGAAATATTTAATAATATTAGAAATATGTTTGAGTGAGTTGACATGGGGGATTTAAGCTTCTAGCAGGTGAAGTCTCATGCTGAGTTCTGGACGAGATTTTTTTTTTTCGTCTTCTAACACATGGATGCTATTTGAAAAATGATCGAGTGTTGGAGAGAGAATTCTTACAATCCGATAATGATGTGGGAGCACGCGTTGTTGGGGAGAAATTCGAATTTTTCTCGCCTTGTAGCACGCTCTCGCTCGCACGAGCCTGGAACAGAGAGAGAAACGTATGCTATATAAACACAAGCGATGAGAGGAAAATTATCATTTACATCTGAACCACCTTCACGATGACTTCACAATCTTCTCCATCTTACATCCTGCCAGATAGCTGCCACCGCAGCGTGTGCTCAACTATTGGCAGCGCAAAGCTGCTGAGTCGTGTGCTGCTTCTTCTGCTGCTGCTGCTGCTGCTGCTGCTGCTGCTCCCGCACCCGCTCCACTTGATCCAGCATCACCAGGCGGCGAGATCGTCATCGGGGACAGCCCTATTCAGCGCTTGGCTCCAGCACCTACCTGGGCACCACGACGAGCGGTGCTAACTACCCTCTCAAACAGCATCAGGCAGAAGCAGGTGAAGAGGAAGTTGACGTTTGAGGAGCCTGAGGTTAGCGGGGAAGAGGAGGAGGACGTGCTCACTCAATCAAAGGTTAGTTTCAACAAATATTATTAACTTGTGTATGCACAGATTTTTTCTGTGATTGATTGTTAAAAAATCTGTGCACATACGAGTCTTTGATTATTTGATACGAATATTATTTGATATGAATATTATTTGAACTGATTAGAATGCAAGCAAATATTATTTGAACTGCTTAGAAATGGTATTATGAGATATTATTGTTTAAAGTAATCGATCATGCATAAATGTTACCAATATTTCCTTGAAGTGATTAGAATGCTAAGGAAATATTATTTGAACTGCTTAGAAATTATTGTTTAAAGTATTCGATCATGCAACAATGTTAGCAATATTTCCTTGAAGTGATTAGAAATTATCGTTTAAAGTAACCGATCATGCAACATTGTTATCAATATTATTTGAACTGCTTGGAATGCAAAGGAAATATTATTTGAACCGAATAGAAATTGATGCTAAGGAAATATTTCCTTGAACTGATTAGAATGCAAAGGGAATATTATTTGAACTGATTAGAAATTATTGTTTAAACTAATCGATCATGTATCAATGTTAGCAATATTTCCTTGAATTGATTAGAAATGGTATTCTGAGATATTATTGTTTAAAGTATTCGATCATGCATAAATGTTGCCAATATTATTTGAACTGCTTGGAATGCAAAGGAAATTTTATTTGAACCGAATAGAAATTGATGCTAAGGAAATATTATTTGAAATGATTAGAATGTAAAGGAAATATTATTTGAACTGCTTAGAAATTATTGTTTTAACTAATCGATCATGTAACAATGTTAGCGATATTTCCTTGAACTGATTAGAAATGGTATTATGAGATATTATTGTTTAAAGTAATCGGTCATGCATAAATGTTACCAATATTATTTGAAGTGATTAGAAATGGTATTATGAAATAACATTGTTTAAAGTAATCAATTATGCAACAATGTTAGCAATATTTCCTTGAACTGATTAGAATGCAAAGGGAATATTATTTGAACTGATTAGAAATTATTGTTTGAAGTAATCGATTATGCAACAATGTTAGCAATATTTCCTTGAAGCGATTAGAATGCAAAGGGAATATTATTTGAACTGATTAGAAATTATTGTTTAAAGTACTCAATCATGCAACAATGTTATTTCAATAACTGATATTACTCACTTTATGCAGAGAATTCGATGATAATCTGATGTAGAGATCTTGATCTGTAGTATGATCTGAAACAAATAAGACACTAATCAAATATTTTTCAACAGAAATGAGCTGTAATGGACGAGCACTCCTCACTCGTGCCACTGATGAAGGAGGTGCGACAAAGGGAGGAGGAGGAGGAGGAGGACGAGATGGAGTTCGTATCAATTATAAATGCACCAACGCCCAAACCATGGATCCCGCTGAGGGAGTTAAAGGAGCGCACTCCCTACCCCATAGTTGGTGCAAGGGAACAGACAAATATTCACGGACGACGAGTAATTTTAAAAATTACCAATGTAGGAAGCAAATCTACGAGTGAGGTGTATTTACCGCAAAGATTTGCTTCCTGCATTAGCTCAGAGAAAATACACCAATTTAATCTCAAGTGTAAAAATTTTTTGATGCTGGTAACACATAGGTTACCAAATTGGTCCGATATAAAAATTGTTAAGCAATAACAATTTTTATATCTGTATACAATTCGTCGACCTATGTGTTACGAATTGTATAGATGTATGTGCAAATAGATAAAATAAATTGTAATATTGTTTCTATAAAAATTGTTTTCAATTCTTACCTGTTGTTGCTGTTGTTGATAAGTTTGTAATGAATAGTAGAAACACGCAGAAGAAGAAATGCTGCTTCACCTGCTCTGTTGTGAATGATATTTAAATAAGGTGACTGAGTCTTTTATAGTTTGTTGCGAGCATGCTCAGTAGTCTTTTCCGCTACACACACACACACACACACACACACACACACAGCCGTGCAGGCAAGCGCTGCTGGCTTCTCGCTCACTCCCTCCTACATTAGCACTTGCTAATGTGGGTGGGCCTGCAATGCCACCATCATTCCCCCCCTTTTCAAATTGCATTCAACTTTCAGATTTGAAATAATATTCTTATCATTCAAGCAATGTTATAAGCACATAGCGTGTGAATTCATTTCCAACTTGATTGGAAATTAAACCAATTCAATTCAAGTTGATGTATTGATTAATTAACCTCAGTTAATGTTCAACCATTGAGTTGAAAGGTAATGAAAAATGGTATGTAGGAGAAAAAAGCAGAGTTCGAGTAAACGGGGTAAAGGAATCTTGAGTTCAGCGGCAAGAGTTTTTAAAGGTGTGTCAGGTTTGGCAAGTAATGTGACATCAACCATTTTAAATAAGGTAATTGATAACCTGGGAGAAGAATATCATATTCCGGGATACGAGTATTGCGGACCGGGCACAAAGGTTAATGAAAGGTTAAAGAGGGGTGATCAAGGTATAAATTCATTAGATAGAGCTTGCAAGATACATGATATAGCCTATACTCAAAATAGCGATAATAAAACTCGAGCGGTAGCTGACAGAGCTCCAGCAAACGCTGCATGGGACATTTTCAAAAATCCTCAAACACCCCTTGCCGAGAAAGCACTTAGCTATCTTGTTACAAACGTTATGAAAGCTAAAGCGGCGTTTGGTGGGTCTTTGAGAAAGAAGAAGAAGAAGAAGAATGAGAGGAGAAGTTATAGTAACGATATTAGACGCAAAGCTATAGCTCAGTTGAAAAAGAATATTGCAGGAAAAGGATATTTTTTGAAGCCTTTTCCTCAAATAACTAGTGGGGGGAGAGTTCCACCCCTACCCCCATCATCATATGGAGTGAGTTTATTCCCTCAAGTTAAGAAATGTAGAACAACAAAGAAGAGTAGGAAGAAGAAGAAGAAGGCATGAATATTGAAGGAGAATTGAGTAATTATGATTTGATTGATTGGTCGAAATTATTACAGATCCAGCTAAGAGGAATATATATGCTAGATGCATTACCCAAAAAAATTCTAAAAAACGAGAATGCCATTGTGAATTTAGCAAGGAAAAGCAAGGATGGGACACATTGGGTAGCATATAAGAAAGTTGGCTCTAATGTTTGGTATTTTGATCCAATTGGAAATTTACAACCTCCATACGAATTGGACAAATATTGGAAAAAAGAAAATGGAGTAAATATATTTTATAATGTGGAGCATATGCAACCATTAAATAGCGATTTTTGTGGCAATCTTACATTATTGTTTCTTGCAAATCAGTTGTAATTAAGTGTTTGTGGTGAACACACAAGATGGTAGTTATTACATTACGATCTAACACGAGTAACCTCTATGAACATTTACAAGAAATTATAGAATTGGATAAAAATCGTGAATGGGAAATTGGATTGATTAATTTTTCTAGTTACAATAGTATTGCAAACATTAACAAAGGAACAAATTCCAGCTTCAAATATGGTGATAGATTAAACGAGTTGGATACTGGTGCATATGAAGTTGAGGATATTATAAAATCTTTAAAGAATAAATTGAATATTGATGGGAAGAAGAATAAACTTATTATACGTGCAAACGCAAATACTATGAAGATTGAAATTCATTCTGATAAACCCATTGATTTAACATGTTCTGATTCAATTGCTAAGATACTTGGTTTTGATAATGTTGTTTTGCAGCCAAATAAATGGCATTATTCCAAACATTTGGTTAACATAACAAGCGTTGACAGTATTGTAGTTGAGTGTAATTTAGCTTGCAGCAGTTACTCTGAGGGAAAACAAAAACATATAATCTACGAATTTTTACCAAAGGTTCCTAGCGGTTATTTAATAAACGAAGTACCATCACCGATTATTTATGTACCTTTGAATACGCATCGAATTCGAACTATTAATGTAAAGGTAACGGACCAGAACGGATCGTTTATTGATTTCCGTGGAGATACAATTACAATTAGGTTGCACATATGTGAAAAGTAATGGGTTATCTTATTTTCAACCCACATTCGAATACGTGCATGCACAATCAAGTCATTAGAGAAAGGAACGCGATAGCGTCAACACCTAAAAACAAACGTGCTTTGTTGGCTAAAAGCGCGAGAATATTAGAAAAGTTGGGTTTTATAGTTGATTGGCGAAATGTCAGGAGGTCCCGCAGCAATTAGTGAAATTATGGATGTGGAGACATACCTTCAGTTTTATAATGATATTACTAAATTCCAATTTCACACTCATACAGTTTATTCGGGACAGGAAATAAAAAACTCTGACGAGGCACGTATTGGCATAAATTCTTTAGATGTCTATTCTTTACCTTGTAAATCATCCATATTGATTGAGGGAACAGTTAACTGTACAAAACCGGGAACAGAGCCGACCGATGCACCAGTTGCAGCAGACTATAAATTAAGCAGTAACGTAATCGGCAAACTTTTTGACGAAATAGATATGAATTAGCAGGTCAGCAAATTTCTAAATCAAGATTGATTGGATTAACATCCACAATTAAAGCTATTCTAGTAAAGAATACTCTCAATAAAAACACATATCACTTGGCTGGTTTTGACAGAGCAGGATATGAGCTAACGGATAATAAATTCACTTTCTGTGTACCGCTGAAATTAATCCTCCCATTTTTTGAAGATTTTCAAAGAATAATTTTAAATTTGAAACAGGAACTCGTCTTATTGAGGTCACCGACAGATCTAAATTGTGTTGAGTCTACAAGTGGAACAGACGTTAGTGTGAAAATTACAAAATTACAATGGAGAATGCCCTACATAACTTTAGAAGATCAT
Source organism: Nilaparvata lugens (assembly GCF_014356525.2). Taxonomy (NCBI): domain Eukaryota; kingdom Metazoa; phylum Arthropoda; class Insecta; order Hemiptera; family Delphacidae; genus Nilaparvata; species Nilaparvata lugens. The sequence goes on from NC_052519.1 coordinate 7,696,551, forward strand.
GTAAGACTGAAATTTTTGAGACTGCTCGATGCTGACACTCCACTGAAATTAGGTTTCCGGCATTGGGAAATTTGTGAATTACCAAATTTGCAAAATTCACTTAACCATTCTTGGGCAGTTCGTGCCACATCTAGTTTTGATAGTCCAAAATACGTTATAATTGCATTTCAAACTGATCGTAAGAATAAAATTAAAAAATCAATATCCAATTTCGATAGCTGTGGTATTTACAATGTTAAAGTATATTTGAACAGTGAGTATTATCCATATGAAAATCTGCTAGGTAAGAAGGAAGTTTTATACCGGATGTTCCTGGATTTCACGCCCTCGTATTATAATCATTCAATCAATAGCGAACTCGGAACAGAAATTGACTTTAAAACGTTTTGTGAATCAACACCGCTGATTGTTGTAGATTGTTCACACCAACCAAGTCAATTGAAATCATCGACAGATGTTCGTATTGAAATGGAATTTAATAGTGCAGTACCTGCAAATACTTCCGCATATTGCGTTTTAATTAGCGATCGTGTGATGGAGTACACATCTCTCACGAGCATGGTGAAAGAAGTTCAGTAATTTTATTGATAGAGCTCGCCACCTACATAAGGTGTGCATTCTGCTCAATTTAGTTCATTATCAGTTTCACCTTTGAACAGACAACATGTCCTATTCTTTGTGTTCTGATATTTTGGACAAGCCACAAACTCGCTCTATTGGTATTCAGTGCGATCTTGATAGTTTCTATTATGAACCAAGCTGCGGTGCACCGATCCAGAAGCCGCTGCAGGTGGAGGAGGAGGAGAAACGAGAAGAGGAGGGGAGAGACAAAGGATTTGAGGAGCCCGCCAAAGATAAAGAAGTGGACAAGGAAGCGAGTGCGAAAATTGCTACGGTTGATCTTCACTGGTTTAAACAAGATTGTAATCAAATTATTGTGAAAGAACTTGCCATAATTGATCAGTTTAATAATTATATTGTGTTACATTTCAAATCACCATTTGCAAAGACAGAATTGAGTGCAAAATTGTATAACGATGTAACATGGTTAGAACGTCACTATCATAAAATAAAATGGGAAGATGGAGATTTAGAATACAGTGAGTCATTAATACGTGATTACCTTGCAGCTTATGAGAAAATTTTCACAAAAGGAACTGAGAAAGCAAAGTTTTTAAGAAGATTGCTTAGCAATGTTCAATGTATACCAGAGGATTTTCCAAAACCTGATTTCAGCTTTTTCACTAGTTCATGGTGTTATGCTGCGTGTAACATTCATAAAAATAGACCACATTCTCGCTGTGCTTTATTTTCTGCCGAACATTATAATTCTTTGTTGTTTAAAAATATGTATCAAACAAATAATTTCTTGTGCGAAAACAATCGAATGCAAAGTATGAAAATGGCTCCAATGTACACGAATTCACAGAAAAGAAACTTTGCTCATTATGGATTCTTCTACAACGGAAAGGATCTACAATGTGTTTATTGCCTGCATGCATTGAGACTGCATAAAGCGCGTACATGTTGTCTGTCGTCAATTAATGAAGAAAGACCACTTAATTACTCTATAATAGTTCCTGCCTATACTTAGTTTTCTTCATTCGCTCAACAACATGGATCCGAGAAAGTGGTTGGCTGCTGACAACAAATTGGAAGTGAGGTTAAAAAACTGTATTGATTGGTACGATGAGTGTGAAAGTGCAATTAGGAAATCAACTCCTGAAAATTATAGTTTGGTGAAACAATTGAAAGACATTTTTCTAAGCATGGTTAATTTAAATGATATAAGAGACTATCTATGTTATTATCGTCCTCATAATTTGTGTATAGATAAGCTTATTAGAATTGAAGATGAAATTATGAATAGTTGTGCCGAAATGTGTAAATAAACGTTTTCTGCCTTCAAATGATTTTTCATTCCAATATCCCATTCACGATTTTTAGTTTAGTTGCTGCTTAGAGCTAGACCAGACAACATGTGTGGGGTGATCTTTTTTATACAGACACGAGCCCCTATAACACGTGCATCTCATCAATTTAGAAAGAGAGATATATCTTTCTCTATTCCCCTCATTCGAGACATGTCAAACATCTGCGAGATGCAGTGTTATGGTTTTTCAAAATTCAAAAAATTAACTCGTCTCTTGATGTCAATTTCATTTAACGAATTTGATTCAATTGCAAAGAATATTAAATTTTCAACAGGATGTCAAGATGTTGATCTACCGTTAACAAAAACAGAAAATGTACACTTTTCGATTTTATCTGAGATTTTCGAACTGCTCAATATTCTAGACAGCGGTCATCTACATTATGATTGTACAAATGATTCAGCATTATCTGTTGTTAAAAATTCCGATGAACTTTGGAAATGCTTGTACGATATTGCAGATAAAAAACGTAAAAGAACTTAGATCATTGTAGAGATTTATAGCAATAGATGTGAGAGAGAGAGAATTTCTCAATTCAATTAGATGTAGAGAGAGTCATTGACCTCACTCTGGATTTGCTAGTATAGAGTAATATGGATTCACTTTAATTTGTCAGTAGAGAATTTTTTCCCCCTCAAAGGGAAATTATTCCCCCTCATCTATACTGGGAGAGAGAGAGTGAGAGAATTTCTCAATTGACTTCAATCTGTCAGTATAGCAATATGGATTCACTTCAATCTGTCAGTGAGAGAGAATTTCTCAATTCACTTCAATCTGTCAGTATAGCAATATGGATTCACTTTAATCTGTCAGTATAGTAATATGGATTCACTTTAATTTGACAGTATAGCAATATGGATTCACTTTAATCTGTCACCAAGGGAATTTTTCCCTCTCAAAGAGATTTTATTCCCTCATCTAGCATTCACTTTAATTTGACAGTATAGCATTAGATGTAGAAATATGGATTCACTTTAATCTGTCAGTATAGAGAGGGAATTTTTCCTCCAAAAAGGGAAATTTTTTTTCCCTCACCTGGGCAAGGGGAAGGGGAGAGAGAGAGATATATCTCTTTTCAACCCCCTCACCCCCTCTGGGCAAGGGGAAGGGGAGAGAGAAAGATATATCTCTCTCTTTTCATCCCCCTCACCACCACTTGGCAGGGGGAAGGGGAAATCTATTTTTAGAAAGAGAGAGATAGAAAGATATATCTCTCTTTTCAACCCCCTCACCTCCACTGGGCAGGGGGAAGGGGAAATCTATTTTTAGAACACCCCCCACCCTACAGGCGGGGGAAGGGGAGGCGGGATGGACGAGGGGGGATGGGGGAGGGGATTTCGAGCAAAAAAGTCAGTCTTAAATGTCAAATGTTATCTACTCGTCGCAGGTCATGACTGTCGGGGCTGTACAAAAATTAGAGTGGCCTCAACTGTCGCCTAATGCAGACGACATTTGAGGCCACTTTTTCAGGAGTCCTCTACCGTTGCTGGCCTCGAATGTCGCCGGCCTCTACCGTTGCTTGTCTCGACTGTCGCAGGACTCTTCTGTCGTTTGCCTCGTTTGACATCGACCCGAAATATAAACACGATCATTTTACAGAATATTGTGTTCTATTCATCAATTAATTAAAATAACGAGCGAAGTTTGGTGCCCCGATATTTCTATGATTATTGGGTGATCAGTGACTAAAATGAATCTTGAGATTCGAATTTGCAAGTGACGAATGATCTTGACTGCAGTGATTATTCTATCATTAGAAATGAAGCCAAACTTATCCGAGTTGAACAATTATATTTGGGACAAGTGGAGCAGAGCTAAGCTGAGCATGGTTTGCTCTAATGAGTGTCAGCCATTAAAGGTCTGGAGTGGTGGGGGAAGGGAGAGGCGAGTGTCAATTTGATGAGAGTTCACAATTCATCAGGCAAGTTCTAATGAATCATTAGTGAATGCTGATGGATGCTCCAGATGAGGGTGATCGAAGAGAGAGAGAATTAGGAGGAGGAGAAGAAGAGAGGAAGGAAGAAGGAGGAGAATAGATTGGAGGAAGAAGAAAAAGAGAAGTAGGGAAATAAAGAGAATGAGAATGAGGAGAAGAATGAGTAGAAATTGAAGTAGAAGGAGAGGAAGATGAAGGAGAAGTGGACAGAGAAAGAGAAGAAGATGAAGTAGACAGAAGACAAAAGAAGAAGATTGATTGATTGAGTACTTTATTTATGTAGATTACAATATAGACTGGCCTATACACTTATATACAATAGCTTACAATACAGCAAAATTATAGATGAATTAACATAATATGGACTAAGAAAATAATTATTGAACTGTATATGATATAAAAATATCTGTAATAACTGTAGATAATTATATTATTATGCATCTACATAAATTGACGGAGCTTTGGATATATCAATGTCCATTCTTTGTAAAGAATATTAAAAATATCCCAAAATATTTCAAAAAGCACTATCCTTACCAATAAAACTGGTGTGTTTTTGGCAGCCCTGCAAATTTGAAGCTTCTCAGTTCTCACAAGACGTAGCATAAAATTTAAATGTCAGATCAAATTATTTATTATTCCTCTAGCAAAATCTTATGTATATTTCTTATATTCTTTTTGCACTTTGTATTTGTTTTCTTTCATCTTATACTTTAATCTTTGAAGGGTCATATTTATTTTTCCCAAGTTTATTTAACTTTTGTAACTTGTTTTTTTTTTTTTTGTAACGGGACACCGCCGTAAATCTTTGGGTTTGGCAGGACCCTCAATTATTTGAATTTCGAATAAAATTTTGATTTGATTTGAATCTTGACAATGAATGAAAGAATGACAATGATAAGATGAATAAATAAATCTCTAACTATCTCCGACTACAGTGTTCAATTCCTAATGTGTAGCAGATCAGTGAAACGATTATGTGAGATTATATTGCAGCTGGAGAAATGATCAATCTATTCCTGCTTTGATTCTTCAAAGAGAATTCGAAGTTTCGGCAATCAAATGGAGAAAGAGAATCAGCAGCTCCTATTGCTGAGGAAGGCACTCTGACAATACAAAGAAGATGAGCTCACATACGAGTCCTGATGATGCAATCTAAAACCAATCACAATCTATCTCACGTATTTCTTCTTCTTGTTCTATATTCTGTTATCCTTGTTCTTTTCTTCTACATTGTTCTTGTTCCTCTTTTCTTCATTATTATTGTTCCTCTTTCCTTCCTCGTTATTCTCCCTGTTCTTTTCTTCCTCCTTGTTCTATTTCTTCTTCTTATCTTTCCACATCTTCTCTACCTCCTCCACCTATCTTACTTCTACTCCTGCTCCTCCTGTGCCTTCTCGTTCTTCTCCTTTTCTCCTTCTCCACCCACTCCGTCTCCTTCTTATCATCCAACTTCTCCGCTCCTTATCATCCAACTTCTCCACTCCTTCTTTTTATTCTCTTTATTCTCCTCCTCCTCCTCCATTGTCTTCTCGTTCTCGTTTTTCCATTTTCTCCTTTTTCTCAACTTTCTCATCCTTCACTTTCTTGTACTCCATCTCCTCCTTTCCCTTCAACTTCTGATACTTACTGTTCCCCTCTTTTTCTAATCATTTTCTCCTTCTTCTGCACTGCCTCCTCCACCTCCAACTTCTCCTTCTCCTTCTTCTTCTCAAGTACCTCCTTTCCCTTCAACTTCTGATACTTACTGTTCCTCTTTTTTATCATTTTCTTCTCCTTCTCAACTTCATCCTCCACCTTCTCCTTTTCCCTCTTGTACTCCATCTCCTTCTTTTCCTTCCGCTCCTTCTTGTTCTCCACTTTCTTCTTATTTTTTCCTCCTCCTCAAACTCCTCCTCCACCATCTCTTCCTCTATCTTTTACTCCATCTCCTCCTTCTTTCCGTTCTCCTCCTACTCCTTCTCGTTCTCCACTTTCTTATTCTTTTATCCTTCTACTACTCCTCTATTTTCTCTCCCTTCTCTTCTCATACTATTCATCCTCTTCCTCAATCAAAAACTACTTTATTTTCATTATCCTCCTTCTAATTCTTAACATTCTTCTCTTACTCTTACTCCACCTTCTCTTACTCATAGTTTCACCCTCCACCCCATGCTCCTCATCCTCCTACTCCTCTTCTCCCACTTTCCCTTTCCTCTACCTTCATCATCTACTTCTCCTCATTCATCCCACTTGTTCTTGTTTCTCTCCTTCTCTTGTTTTTCCCCACTCCATCATTTCATAATCCTCTTTTTTCTGCTCCAATTCCTTTTTTCTCTTCTACCTCCACCCCTTTATACTCTCTCACTTTTTATTTGAGTATGTGTCACACAATATGGCCTCTAATAAGTCACTTGACGCTTGCAATTTTTAAGGTCAGCTATTGTTACAAACCAAACCACAGTTCACAGTTCACAGCAATCTTATATCTTGAAGATTCAAAAATAAGAATATTCTTTAATTATAATAATATCGAGTAACCTGGCTGGCTCAGGTCTGGTGTCAGTGTTTTCAGGTCGCAACTGATCAATAATGTCCTCTGACATGACCTAACGACTGTTTTTTAGGCAGCCGGGACCGACGACCTAATGTGTCCATCCGAAACACGGGAGTGGCTCGAGATAAATATCTTGCCCATTATATACTTATTGGGTTAGATTACCTCAAATACATCATTCCAACTTAAATTAATGATAGACATGTATTAAATTTTTACACTTTTTTCTATGTATTTCACACGACATGCAGTAAAATATTTAAGTAAACAATCAAAATTTTTTGTCAAAGTCTTGCGAGACGGTCGTAAGTACTACAGTCAGTAAGTAAAATATTTTGATTATTTACTTGAATATTTGACTGCATGTCGTGTGAAATACATAGAAAAAAGTGTTTTAATACATCGCAGCTCGGTATGGATCAAGAAAACATCACCTTTATCCTATTTTGTTGAGTATTATTCCATTAAATGCATATTATTTGTCAACTGACCTATGGGCCACTCTGTCCATTTGTGGGATAAGTGGAAGAGGAGGCTGTTATTGCCTCAATTTCGCCCACATTAAATAATTGTAAAGTATAAATAAAAAGCATTGATCTATCTATCTATCTACATAGATTACAGTCATATAATATGAGAAGAACTATTGACATCTATAGATAGGTAGATGTGCGCATTTTTCTACATGAGAGGAAAGCGAGTTTGTATGGTGTGAGTGTGACACAAAAGAAAAGCGGGAGAGAGTTGAACTGAGAAGAGGGAAGAAAAGAGAAGGCGGAGAGGAGAATGGGCAACAATGCAAAGAATGATGATTGAAGTGGAAATGGGTGAAAATTGGGCTGGAGCGCTTTTGTTCACTAGGAATCAGTTGCAATGGGTTTATTGGCTTTCATTCCTGATCGTCGCCTTTCTAACAAGGCTTCTTTCTTCTTCTGCTTCTCCTTCTTCTTCTTCTTCTTCTTCTCCTCCTTCTTATTCTTCCTCTTCTTCTTCTTCTTCTTCTTCTTCTTCTTCTTCTTCTTCTTCGCCTTCATCTTCTTAATTTACTTCTTGTTCTCACACTCATCTCTCATTCATTTCAAATCCTATACTATTAAACGAGCAACTTCTGTTTATATGTTTGGATTTTTAGATGTTTGGATGTTTATATGTGTGTATTTCACCCGATCTCGAAAACGGCTCTAACGATTCTCACGAAATTCAAAACATAGTAGGTTTATAATATAAAGGTTCGATTGCACTAGGTCTCATCCCTGAGAAAACTCGCTGAAGGACATTAAAATGATAATTATTATTCATCCTGGGAAAAGCAGCTGATAATAATTATTTCGTCATCTGTTGGTGATGGAAGTGAGTGAGAGAGTTCATATGTGTGGGACTGTGTCAAAATTATGACTCAACTGTTGAACTTTTGTAATCATTCAATCAGGTACTTAGTGCCGGTTGCAGAAAAGCCGGGTTATTTTCAATCCTGATTGATTCCAGTAGATCCATCTTTCTGAAACTAATGGTCTTCTTTGATTTGGTTCACGTGAAGTTAATCAGGGATAAAATTTAACCGGGTTTTGTGCAACTGCCGTGAGGGAAATTTTTGTATTCATCTGTAAATTAATCCTAATTTACTGTGATCAGATAGAACATTTCTGTATGAATGTCAATATTATTTATTTTTTCGTAATAAATTTTTTATGCTTTTGTACTCCAGAGCGAAGCTCGGTCCTCGATATTAATAAATAAATCGACGGTTATTGACTTCCTCTATATAATTCTACCTATCTGTACCACTCGAATTCTTCCTTAATTGATGAAATAATGCAATTAATTGGCTATATCTGACTTCTATCTAGGACACAAGTAGGAAACATGAAAAGAACAGAACATGAATGAAAATATGGTGCAATAGTAGAAAGAAGAAAGAAGAATTGAGTGGTTCTAACAAGTGAATGAATTCCCGTGTGGAAATTCCTTCATACTTTCTTTCTCTCTTTTTAGGTACATTTCTTGTCTCCCTTTTCCTCCGTGCCTCTTCTTCTTCTTCATTTTCTTCTCCTCCTCCTCCTCCTTCTTCTTCTTCTTCTTCTTCTTCTTCTTCTTCTTCTTCTTCTTCTTCTTCTTCTTCTTCTTCTTCTTCTTCTTCTTCTTCTTCTAAGTTTCTCCTTTTCTCTCTCTGTTTTCCTCAAGGGAACGAGGAAGTAAGGCTTGTGATTGATTGTAGTATCGTAGAGGGAATTTGTCAATGGAGCTGGAGGGGAAACTATAGTCTGTTCAATTCACGTCGTACTGTCAGAATTCGTTGAACAGGATGCATTGGTTCTATCTGTAAGAAATGCTGACTGTATAAAAAAAAACTCACTAGGGAAGACTACGGTATAGCACTCAATGTTCTCTTCTTTTCTTTATTCTCAAGGTATTTCAACAAAAAAAGCAAACACTGCAACAAATACTATATGGGAAGTATTGTGCATACTTTTACCCGTTGCTGATAGTACATTAAAACGAGATAAATTACATAGAAAGTTATTTAAAAACTATATAACTTGGAATTGATAAATCAATATAAGAGATACAGAAATACACTCAATACTCTGATAAAAAAAGCAAGATTGATTATTTTAACTGTAAATTCGAGGAACACAAAAACGATTCTAAAAAAAACTGGAAATACATTAATGAACTACTCGACTTGAAAAAATTCAAAATCAATAAATCTAGATGCTACTACTCTTAATAAATATTTCGCTGGTGTTGGAGAATCGTTCGCTAAAAAGATAATCGATAATACAGACAATATAGAGATTCCCAACTCAATAGCAAATCCTAATGTAAAAAGTATCTTCCTCATTCCCACAAACGATTATGAAATAGAGTTATTAATAGATCAACTCAAGAATAAATTTACACCAGGTGTTGATAACTTTACAGGACCTTTCCTCAAAAAAAATATCACCCTCTTTAACCTCACCTTTAGTTCATATATTTAACAAATGTTTAAGCAAAGGATATTTCCCTAAAAAATTCAAAGAAGCTAAAATTATACCATTACCAAAAACTGGAGACCTTGGAAACCCGGATAGTTACAGACCGATTAGTTTAATGAGTAATATTTCTAAAATACTATAAAAAATTTTGAAAATCAGATTAATGAGTTTCCTAGATAAACATAAAATCATTGACAACAATCAATATGGTTTCCAAGCAAATAGTTCAACCAAAGATGCGGTAATCCATCTCAACAATATAATTTTTGATAACTTTAATAGAAACAAAAAAACACTGGCTATTTTTATGGACTTATCAAAGGCCTTTGATACAGTTCCTCACAACATACTACTCTATAGACTGGACAGGGTGGGTGTAAGAGGTTCTGTGAATAAGTTATTCTCAAGTTACTTGTCGAATAGGAAACAGTATCTCACTTTAAATGGACAGACAGAAATCAGTTACACCTCTCAGTTTGGTACTCCTCAAGGGACAGTACTATCCCCGATTTTGTTTCTCATCTATGTAAACGACCTGTTAAAATTAAACCTTGAAAATTGTACTATTTTATCTTTCACCGACGATACAACTTTGATTTTTAGCGGAGACACATGGGAAGAAACGTTCAAAGTTGCAAATATTGGTTTGAAATTAGTTCAACAATGGCTTGAAGATCATATACTAACCCTAAATGCAAATAAAACTCAATATATAACTTTCTCACCCACCGTAATTGGTCAACCATCAATAGATCTTGAACTTTCTATAAAAAAATCAAAGAAAAATAACAATGGCACCCAAATAATGAATGAGGTCGCCCACAAAAAAATACCTTTGGAGAGAGTGCAATCTATAAAATATCTTGGTATTTTTGTAGATCGCCATATCAAATGAAACATTCACCTAGAGTACCTCTGCTCAAAATTGAAATATCTCATCTATATTTTCTATAAAATAAATAACATTGAAAACAGGGAGAAAATAAGAAAAATTTATTTCGCATATGCACATTCCTTATTCCAATATATCATTGAGGTGTGGGGTGGAGCTTTTGATACGCACTTGAGAAAACTGGGATGGAACAGCCACGGCCAGGGAGGTCCTTCTGCTTATTGGTCGCCACATAAATGCCCATGTGACTGTTGTTCAACAATACAGGAATCTCTTTGCCAGTGTACACCACTTCTTTTGGTTCTGCAAAAGCAAAAAAAATTATCTCAACACAAATAATATTATTCAGATTTTAATAATTAATAGCTGTAGACGTAAGGGTACAAAGGTGGAGCGGAGCGCGGCGTGGTCAGAGCTTGATGATACACACAGGAAGCGTCTGAGTGTCAAGGGCCTAGAAAATGGCCATGTCTAAGTTTGCACAGACATTACTTTGTGAGAATAATTACTTAAAGTATTGGATATTAGCCGAATTTCTCCCGCAAAATTCACTAGATGGTGAGAGAATTGATGAATTTTTAAAATATCATAGAAATATGAATGAAATGAATTAAAATAGCCTTAATTTTGATTTCAAAGTGAATGATGCATTATCATTATAATCTAATGAACTGATTAGCTTGCAATTTTGCACAAAGATTTCAATTTACCGATGATGATGATGATGATGGCTAGATGTCTATTTTCAGTTCTCCACGATTTCAGGACGTGTATTTAGCGTACGCCAAACATGTATTTAGTACATGTAACCATACATATATCCGTACATGTACCTACAAGCCAATTTCTTTCTTATTCAAGAAGAAGAAGATAGACTATAGAACCGTTGATTACAATATTTTTCCTCCACCTACTGTCCAAAGTACTTACTTGACTCCCTGAAACATAATACTAAAGTGTCACTTTTTCACTCTGGATAGTAAAAAACAGAAAACTCCCTAGGGAGTAAAAGTGACTCCATTTAAATAACATGGGAAGCATCTCTATTTTAAGAACTTACATGGTAATAGGTGAGAAGGTCTAAGCTCAGATGAGAAAGCGTAATGGAGGTGTCTGTCAAGGAGTCAACTGAATTCAATACCACAACCAGAAACTTGATCAACTCATGAAATATATGTTTGAGTAGTATAATTTTGCCAAATTTTGGATCGGCAAAACTTCAAGGTCACCCCAGGTGATCAAACCTAACCTCAAGGTCACCCCAGGTGACCTAACCTAACCTCAAGGTCACCCCAGGTGAAAAAAAAAATTAAAAAAAAAATAAAGAAAATAAATAAATAAAAAAAAAAAAAATAAAAAAAAAAAAAATCATAAATCATAAAAAAATCGCAATTGAATGAAAGTAAATAAGAATTAATTTCACGACCTTTGGGAGTGGTGGGAGACTGTTTGGGTATATATATGGGAGCTCCTAGCCATAAGAGCTATCATTGTGTTGCTGACCTTGTTGGAGACAAGTTGCTGTTTTTAGTGTGTGTGCTACAGTGCAGTTAAAGTAAGTACAATCTATAGTGTTTATTATTATTATTTTAAAAGACCCATTTTGATGAAAATACTTTATGTGAGGATGTCTCCTCACCATTCAGTTTGAGAGAATTTTAAAAGACCCATTTTGATGAATTCTATATTGTTTATTATTATTTCAAAAGATCCATATTGATAAATACTTTGTGTGGGGATGCCTTCTCACACACACACACATCATGATGATCATTCAGTTTGAGAATTTTAAAAGACCCATTTTGATGAATACTTTGTGTGGGGACTTTAAGATGTCTCCTCACACACATCATGATGATCATTCAGTTTATTCATCTTTTCTTAAAACTATTCTTGTTGAATGGGCATTGTAAAATCCAATCCTAGATAGATAACCACCCATACAATATTAGAGAACCACCCATACTAACGGCATGTATGTCGTTTTCAGCCATGATCCGATCCAATGGTATTGACATGAACAGCAGGCTTGAAGCAGCCTACCTTGCTGACCAGATATCTAGAGGACGTCTAGTGATAATGTGGGTACCTCATGATGAGGGAGACCAAAGGGCTTACAATGAACTGATGTCAAGGGGTAGAATGGAAGTACAATTCATTCCAAACAATCCTCATTTACCACCAATTACATTTGGACCCAACCCTAGACAAGCTCCCCACAACAATAACCTCCATTCCTACAGGTCTGCTCCTTACAACCTACAAAATCGAAGCCTTACTTCTACCCAAACTCGTAATCCAACATTCTGCGTCAATGGCTCACAATCTATCAATCCCCCACCCTGCGAACCTATCAATCACCCACAACAACCATTCAATCCTACTATTAGCCGCCCAACTCTGAATCCTACTATGAACAATGGCAACATTCCCCAACCAAACAACCATCAAACAAATAGCATTCCCCTACCAAACAACCGTCAAACAAATAGCATTCCTCTACCAAACAGGTCCAACAATTCTACCCAGCAGCCTAACCGTTCTACATCAAATCCTCCTCATTCTTTTCTTACTCCTCCTCCTCATCCTCCATCTCCCTCTCCTCCTCCATGCTTCCAAACCAGTGCTAATTCAAGAAACCCAAGTACCCAGCCACGTCCTCAACCACATCAATTCCAACCCTGGAACAATGGAGACTTTCGATTAATGTGGGTGCCAGATGACCCAACCTTCCCACCCCAAACCTTCCTTTAAGCATACCCTTCAGTACAGCTACACCCATCACGTGAGAATAAATAAGGTTAGACATTGAAAAATGAAGTTTTAATGCTTCGTCAAATAACGCTGCATGAACAATGCTTCCAACCCTCTTTCTATGCATGACAGTTATGATGGATATAATAATACTGCTTATTATATATATTGCAAACATGTACCCCTACAACTATGGATGTCTCTAATATAGGTCAAACTATTACCAGTAGAAATGTAATGAGCAACTATTAACATATATATGGAAATTACAGATGCCGAATTCCTCCGCTACCGCTGATGCCTCTGCTGCCGCAGCCTCTGATGTCACTACAGCCCCAACCGCTGATGGTGCTGCCAACAATGCTGCCAACAATGCAGAGATAGCCGCAGCCCATCTACCACCCCATGCAATGCCTCTGCAAATGATACCGCTACCATTGATGCCTCTGCTACAACTGACACCTCTGCCACAGCCTCTGATGCCACTGCCGCCCCAACCGCTGATGGTGCTGCCAACAATGCTGCCAACAATGCAGAGATAGCCGGAGCAATCTTCAGAGAGGGTAGAGTATTCAAACCTGTCACCCTAGAGAATCTTGCCAAAATGCCCAGAGGAGTACAGATCAATTTATGCTATGTGAAACGTGTAACCAGTATAAATGGTGAGGGATTAACTGCTGAATTAGAAAGAGAGTATGACTATGCACGTTGTTTCATGCCCAAAATGTATATCAACACAGTGTTCAAAAGAGTGGGGGAAGATCCAGTTGATATGACTGGGTATAGTGTTATTATACGCGAAGTTTTACCTTTGAAAAATCGTAATCGTACACATACGTTGGAATTTTTCAAAAATGGAATTCCATGTTCCGAAGCCTAAATGCATAAGCTGATTGGATTGTATTATCAATAGGTATTGTGAAGATGTTGTATACTTTGGAAAATTTGCTTAAAATTTGTTTAAAATTCTAAAAATGTATTGCTGTATACTACTTGTAGCATTATGCTTAAGAATACAGAAATGTATTGTTTTATAAGAGTTATCTTGATGTAACAATTTGATGCTTGAAATTCTAAAAATTGTATTGCTGTATACTTGTAACATTATGCTTAAGTATTCAGAAATGTATTGTCTTATAAGATTTATCTCGATGTAACAAATTCCAAAAAAAAAAAATGTATTGTTTACTTGTAATAAATTTTGAAAATAAAAGTATTTTCATCAAAATGTGTCTTTTAAAATAATAATAATAAACAATATGGATTGTACTTACTTTAACTGCACTGTAGCACATACACGTACATATAAAAAAGAATTGAACAATTTCCTATTGAGTTTTCATTATCCTTTACCATGTCATACAGAGTAAGCTGCTTAACAAGGATTCAAAAAACATCAAATAAACAGATATCCATTGTGGTGTAGTGGTTAGCGGTGTTGCTTTCCATGCTGTAGGTCCCAGGTTCGAACCTTCAGGGGGTATAGATTGATGTAGGGTCCCAATTGTTGAGGTAAGTATACAGGGTTGTATACCATTACACCTCAATGGATATCTTTTGATATTTTGCATCTTGGCCAACATGCCAATAGATATTAGGCAGTAGACAAAAAACTGTAAACATATCATGACAGGGGAGGAGTGGGGTAGTTGAAACTGTCTTCATTGAAAGCATAGCAACCTAATTTCTTACCTATATGAGGAAGTAGGATAATCAATAATAACAAATGGTTCAATACACACAGTATTTATTGACAAACATTTATAATCAATCTTCAGTATTGAACAGAATATACAGCTGAAGAAGTCTTTCTCCTCGGCTATAATCATTGTTGGTGACATAACGCTCAACTGATGGCTTATTCCTTTCACAAACAATGCATGGTCCATCAACTTCGTCATATCCCCCAGTAGATGGCAGTGGCATAGGTATGCGTACAGCCTTGTAGATGCTAATCTAAAAAGCTGAATCACCAGATGTTCCATCCTCCAGCCTGAATCGTTTCACATGTCCTGTACTCTCAATTTTTGTAAATCCTGCAAATTTGATCTCCTTTTGACCCATAAGACATGTCCCAGTAGACATTTAGATTGCTGTCCACATATAAAATCACACTTGTTGTATTGGTCCTGATTGAGAACACTCAACACAATCTTCACATCCTTTTCCCTCCAGTTGGCTACCTTCTCAAGATTAACAATAGCAGCCATTCTACCATTATCCAACTTGAAGAAAGATTTTAGCAGTATGCAAGTGTCATCAAACATGACAGTGAATTTCATTGCAAGTCCTGGTGGGCAATGACGCATTGCCCTCTTGTTGATATTATCCTTGATACTCTTCATAGTTTGCGTGAAAACTTTCAGCAGGAAACATTTCACATCGGTGGAGGTCACATGAGTATTTCTCAATGGGTTGTGAAGATCATCGCATACAAAGAAAACGTTTCTATCCTTGACTGCATCAACAACAGCCTGATGCTTCTGCCTGAGTCGTATGCATGCACAACTATGAGATTCACGATCTGCACAAAACTCTAAATGACCACTCTCCTTGAAAAAGTCACTCAATGTCATTATACCATGATAATTCAGTTCAGCTTCAAGCTCACTCACTGCATTAAGCAGATAACGTTCACGTTCACTGTCTGACAACATTGCAAGACTGAGTGCATTTTGTTGTCAGCATCATCATTTATACTATGCTTGCTGAGTGGTGGGGGTAGCCCATTTCCTGTTTCATCAGGTCTGCATGACGTCATATGATTGTACAATATTGTACAAGTAAACAGTCAACTAACAATTGACAGTTGACAGTTGTTAGTTGACGACTGTTGACAATTGACAGTTGATTGACAGTTGACAATTGACAGTTGACAGTTGATTGACAGTTGACTGTTATATACCAATGGATACTATGAAAACTGTTCATCAGGTCTGCATGACGTCATATGATTGCACAATATTGTACAAGTATCAAAGAGGAGTGAGGAAGATAAATGATAGAGCATAGAGTTGATTACAATATTTCTTTTTATTGATAATGCAAATGAGTATTAACAGCATTGAAAAAATTGTGACAAAAGGCTCTATCTTCTAACAAAGTTTTGTTAATCCAACCATGTAGAGCAATAACAATTTTCAATGAGCAAAATAATTGTGTATTTGACAATCCATCAGCGTTGTTGACGTTGTTGGCTGACTGAACTCCAAACGTTAAAGATGATAGCTTGTTCCGCACCATTTCGATAAAGTTGAGTAGATGATGTTCTGGGCAGTATATGCCATCAATCTTCTTGATCAGCAACTCCAAATCAGGCGTAGCAGGAAAGAAATATGCTGATGATAGGTCCAGGTACTCCACATTGTTCAGTTGTAGAATTGTATCCAGTAGAGTAATCTGCTTATATCCATGGACAAAGATTTTAATTGGACGCTGCTGGTTCTGATCCAACCACCTTCCAACTGTTCCACGCACAATTTCCATCAAATCCGAATAGGGAAGATGTTCTCTCCCACAGTCTGACCACCTGAGTCCATGTTTAGCTTGATGTATACAGTTGTTGGCGATGATTTGCCTGCTAGTCTTGAGCATAGACTCAGAGTAGGGAGGCTTGAAAAAGTAGTGATGAGTAGTCACATGATTCTCATCATCTTGCTCCAGGATAGCCATCTCCTTCACAATAAACTTGTTGTCCAAACCTTCAAAACCTTGAAAGTTCATCAGGTACAGTGGTAGTGGTCCAAAAATGTTTTCCGCTCTACTCGATGGCCAGTCATCTACACCACTTTCTGCTGTAATGTAGGAGTCGTCATCATTGAGTCCAGTTGTACTCGTAGAGGCATCTTTCATCAGCGGTCGCTCACCAATAACACAGCCCACCACGTCCTCCCCTTCATGTGAAGACAGCTCCCCCTCCTCAATAAAAAGTCCTCTGTATCCTGTCATGACTGGCTCATTCATTGTCTCGAGCTCAACTGAGCAATTTATCACTGTGCACTGACTATATATCTTTTTATGCCGACAGTACAAGGCCTGACATTGGTCGATACTCTTTAGTCATCTCATGAATCATCATACAGTAGGCAGTTGTATTACCTGGAATGTTTTCAGATGCTTCAAACTCAATCCTCACATCGATACTTCCAGTTTTGAGTGACTCATTTTGGCGGGAGCAATCAAAAGCAAACAGCATTATTTTTCCATCACCAATGGCATTCTTTTCAAACAGAGGGTTGCTTGCACGAGCATTACCATGGTTGTAGACTCCATTGAAAGCTGCATACATGTTGTAGATGCGATTATCATCACCATCAATGCTCTCATATGGGTAGTATCTGCTGTTTAAAAACACTCAAACATCCTTCATATTACACTTGTCAAAGCGAGAACTGTTGGCTGCTGCCACACCTCGTCTTGCAGTCTGTAGCCCAACCACAATGTATCGTGGCTTTTCATGCTGTGATGTTGACTTGACAGTCCATGTATGCTTTCTTGTCTGTGGTAACGTTGGATAGGTATACAACTCCCAATGTCGAAATGATATACTGATGGGTGTGTCATTCTGTACAATCTGTAGCAGACGCAGTTTCACATCATCTGCCACTTCCACATACGGCATTCTCCATAAAAGCTTTGTGATTGCTACATTAGCAGCAGCAACATTCACACAGTCGTGAAAGTTGGGGCTGACCCTCAACACCAGCTCTTGTTTCACATTGAGCAAAATCTGTCTATAGTCTTCGGCAAAGCCTAGCAGGTATCTCAAAGGCACATCCATGATTGTAGTGTCGTCTCCATTGGCAGCAAAATCGGTGAATCCATGAGTTGGGCTAAACTTGTAGCCAGCTCCTTCCATCTTGGTCCACTCATCACGTTCAAATGTAACAGCATTCTTCATTAGGCTGGTAACTCCAGGATTGCGTATACCATCCACCTCCACACCATTGATTTCATAGCGTATCTCTGAAAACACATTGCCAAAGAATCCAGAGACACATGGAGTTCCAGCCACAGCAGCGTTGGCAGCTCCAGTCACAGTATACTCCAAATGTAGATAGCTCTCCGATGGCAGTGTGTAAACATCTTGCTGTTGAATTGGAATCCGTATCTCATCGTTGGCATTATAGCTTACAGTATAGGGTGCATGAGAATGGTACTCAAACCCAATGATACTGTTGTCCGATGACGGTCCATTCTGTGTCACATCCAAAACTCCCATTTTCCTATTCTACTCGTATCTGACAGCCTCGTTCTTGCAAATACTCAATGCTCCTAGATGTTAACCTTGTCAAGGTTGAATGCTGAATGACATCCTTCACTCTATTATCTACTTTTATAGGCTTAGAATGTATCTCTGTAGGAGAAGGAGGAGGAGGAGAATGAGGGTGTACTGCAACAGCCTTATCCAGCCCTTGATTCAGCTTTCCAAATAACAGCACCATCTCACTTGCGTTGTCTCAAATGTAAAGCAATATTTATTTCCTCGCCTCTATTATTTATAAGACGACCGTACTCATCGACTACTTGCAGTGTAATGCTACCAATCTGCTTGATGTCTACAGGTAAATAGATTACATTCTGCACAGTCACCACCATTTTATACCCTGGATCAACGTTTGGGTAAAACTCATAGATCACGGGATCTGTAATTCCATTAGAGTAAGATCCAGTCACAATGTTACAGGTGATGCGTATCACATTAGGCCGACTGATTTGTACAGTATTATCACTTCTAGTAGATGTGTTGGGCTCTATGAACTGGGTATTGGTAAAACCCAACAGTTTCCCTATTGAATCTTGTGGTCGTAAATCCAACTTGGCACTGCTGAAAACTATACACTTTAAGGTTGATGGATCTACAGTCACCTGGAAATCAACATCATTTTCCAACAGCCTTTGTGCAAGCAAGTCAGTAATTGTAGAAAATTCAAAGCTACCTGTTGGTAATGATACCTGATGCAGAACCAAATCCTCCTTGTCAGCAGTAGTAGCTGGCATTCTCCTTTTAGTCCTTTTAGGCAATACTGTACCATCATCATCATCATCATCATCATCAGACTCGCTAGGTTTATGCTTCCGATGTTTAAGCACCTCGCTCCAATACTCTTCAAATCTTGCTTTAGCCATACTCCGAAGCTCATCATGTGTTATCTCTGCACTAGTATCACCCTTCTTATGTATTCTATTACTTGCATAAAAATGTAGTACATTATTGAAACCTTCCTCAATATTAGGTATTGAGTTGCAACTTGTAAAGCTAATCAGACCAATTTCCCATTCACCGCTGCCCACATCAAGTGGTGGATAAAAGTCGCTCTTTAGTATTAATGTCCTACCTCCAAAACATAGCATCATGTTGTTGCCTGCTCAACATACAGTTGCACAATGAGTAGCAATCAGCTTACACTAGACATTTATAGGGATGAAAATAATGTACAAGAGAGATAGTGAATCATTTATTTATTTTCATCAATCAAAAATTGTAAACACAAATGTCCACAGATGTGCGAGTAAAGATCTTCCTGCTTCTGATCATAGTTGTACTCAATCCTCGATGCTGGCTCCAGTCCTTTGTGCATATAGTCAATAAACTCCTGTGGTGGTCTCAGGTTGCCAAATCCGTCAAAGTAGTGAGACACATCATCCTTCTTCACATAGCACACCCAATGTGTGCCAGCTCCAGTGCTGGTGTCCAGGTTGATAATGCCGCATTCTCTCCTCCAGGGCCCATTCAATGGTAGAGCATCCCGCATAAACACTCCTCGAAAATGCTTTAGCTTCAGTCGACATGCATACTTGTAGAGATCAGCATCGGTGAGGGCTCGATCAGGTAGGGCAACTACAGTCTTCTCTTGCCGCCACATTGACGGCGACGTGCTCCATTTCCCTGTGTCCTGCGCTGTTGTCTCAGGTAGAGTCCTTTACCCTTTTTACCAGAACATCTCTCTACTCGTTTTCGACCACGAGTCTTTGTTGTCTTACGTCTGCGGTGTACTCCTCCACCAAACTTTGCTTTAGCCTTCATGATGTTGGTCACTGCTAGTGCTGCAGCCTTCTCAAGTGCTCCTGCGTCTGCAGATTTTACCACACTCCAAGCTCGATCTGCCAAAATGTTGTATGCTACTGCTCTGCTTGATGTATCACTGCTCCTCGACTAAGCAATGTCGTGCTCCTTACAGGCTCGATCAAGACTATTTATACCGGGATCGCCTCGTGCCAACCGCTTCTCTAGCTTTGTACCTGGTCCACAGTACTGGTAACCGGGGATGTGTAGTTCAATAGGCAGAATGTCAATTGCCTTGTTCACCAATTTTCCAGCACTCTTTTTAACTATTGAACCTGCAACTTTTGCAATTGATGACAGTACCCCTCTTCCCTGGTACCTCCTCTCTCTCCTACATCCAGTCATCTAATGTTTCTTAACGGTTTTAGCAGCTGGTTTTATACTTTTTTTGCTGTGGACGATGTTTGTGCTGGTGGCAATGATGTTCCAGGTGGTGTTGTAGGAGGGGGTTCCGGTAATCCCATAAGATCTATGAAACGTTTCTTCATTTCATCAGGTGGCAATCCCTTCATAGATTCAGCATTTTCCAGATCTAACACAATGTCTAAATACATTGTAAACATTTTACCAGCAAACTCAATCAGCCTCTTCTCAAGATATTGATTGTTCACTCCATCAGTAGGCTTAATTGGATCCATCATAACAGTAAGTATTGAATTGTTGAGACTTGTAAATACCTGTGATGTGGTATTGTCCCTTGTCTTTGGCAGCCACATTGAAATCAGTTCTCTGCATGTTGAAAAGTTGACAGCATCCCTGTCAGCACGTGGATTTCCGAAATTGATCAAACGCTTGTAGCGAGCATTAATGTTTCCTATGGAATCCATGACTTGACTGCTATACACAAGCAAAGCAATGTCTCTTATATAGTGAAACTAGTATGCAGGATTAGCAACTATGTAGCCACCTTCTACCAACTCTTCTAAAATTGAATTGATTTCATTCTCATGTCCAGTGTTGCCAACTGCCTTAGACTGATCCAATAGTTTCAGCCTGTCCACAAGTTCGTTGGGATCATTGTAGTAGACGTACTCAATCTTGGTACGGCTGTTTGCCACCATATTGAATGGCGCCACGAGTCCTCTGCCACTGACCTTGCTATACTTGGGTTTAGCATTATTGAGCAGTTTATGGATCACGTTTTTATACTTTGTATCATTCGAGTTTTTACTCTTACCATCTGGAACATGATTTTCCTTATACAAGTTTGTAATGTGTAATATCCGAGTGTATGCCACCTCATCACTAGCCAATGGAGTAATGGGTTTCTTTTTGAAAATGAGTTCACAAAGTCCACACGTTGCATCAAATCTAGTCACGTTTGAAGGATTGTTAGGGTCAGTCAGAACAATCTTTCTTCCATCACTTCCAAAGGTTAAAAGTTTGTTACCCAAATAGTAGTCATTACCAACAACTTCTGGTCCATATGTTTTGTCAGAGCTGCTATCACCACTCATAGCTCTATGAAGATAACGTCCCACCGGTGTTCCAGTCAATCCAACCTTGATCATTGCTTGTCGAATCCTCTTTTGACTGCTGGTTAGTAATGCTTCCTGAGCAGTAGCACCCTCCTCCTCCTCCTCCTCCTCATCCACATCCATCACATCACTTTCATCAACATCATTGGCACTTGCAGATGGCCACAATTTGCGTGCAGTACTCGAGGTACTTGGAACTGGGCTCAACTGCGAAGCTTCTCCAATTCCTTCAAAGGTCAAAGGAGACTCCTCACCAATTTTGGGCAGACGTCTTACCGCTTGTTTCAGGGGTCGGGACAGCAATGGTGTAGGTGGCGGTGTATGTGGTGCATGATGACCTACAGGAACTGCAAAACGTCTGCGATGTGGGCGTGGCTCTGGAGATTGCCCATGTAGTGGTTGTGCTGCTGCTGGCTGTGGTGGTGGTGGTGGTGGTGGTGGTGTGGTGGTGGTGGTGCTGCCAAATGCTGATTGAGAACTTCAACTATATTGTCAAGTGGTTCAGTTAGTGGTTTAAAGTGTTTTGCATGCTGCTCCTCTGCCACTTGCCTTCCAAGAGTCAGTTCCTTGTGTTTCCTTTTGATGTTACGTCGCAACTTTGCAATTGCCTTGATGGTTGGTGCAATCTCTTCTACAGTCTTTTGACGGTGTCTATTGCTGGAGACGTCCATCTTGCTCAGTGTACTAACATATACTGAAGCTCAACTAACACTATGCATCAACTAAATACGTATCAAGTCCATTCCTGTAGCGCCCTCCATTTCTGTCCAATGTCCGATCAATCACTAGGAATGAGTGTGCACCCCCCACTGACCAAACCTTGTTACACATATCCTTGAACTGATCAAAGGTCATGTCAGCGCCAACATGATCTCGGTACAAGTGTTTCATGTTTAGCTCATCCTGCTGAAACATGACTAGAAAGTTTGCATTGTCACGAATCAGCTGTTTTGGAATGCGGCTATAGGTCTGCGCTAGATAAAACACATCAACGTCACTGTGTCGGCCTGCACTAAAGTACTTCCTGATGGCATCCTGCTGCTCACAAATCACATCGTCGAAAATAATTATTGAGTTGGGTGGCAGCTCATGCGGGTTGGGTATTTCTTCACTTGTATCACACTCGACATACTTTATTCCATTTCCTGCAAGTCCTTGCATGATTGTGCGGAGCAGCTCATACTTGGACTGGAATGTAGTCTTTGAAAAAAGGTAGATGTTTGAAAAGTGAATTCCTTTCTCATCGAAAAGCATGTTGAATAGTAGGTTGGTTTTGCCACAACCAGAAGGTCCACATATAATACATCTCATATGATTGGGGAACAATGGTCCATGACGCTTTTTCTTTGTATCCATTTCCACCAAGCCACACCCCCTAATCACTTTGTCAAAATCGATAACTCTAAACTGGTTTTTCTGTTGCACAACCTGTTTCATCTTACACAAGATCGTTCTTATCAATCCATGAGTCGTGACTGGAGCTATATCCTTTCCAGCGTACCAACAGTTTATTTCCTCTTTTCCTCAACACTTTTTCAATTTCGAAAACACTGGGCACTTTTGTCTTTACAATTTCTTCAGAATAGAATCCTCCTTCAATGGGTTCACCTCTATAGTCCTCCAATTCATAGGTTACAGGCACTGTAGGTCGCACACGTCTTACTGTGAACAGTTCATTAGTCCAATTGGCTAGATATCCCTTGTCAAACGTCTTTTTATACTTGCTGATTCTCACTTTATCACCAGGCTCAATACTCTGACTGGGACCTGGATAAAACTTGTTTTGAGGCTTGCTGACCAACTTTTCCTTATATTCTTGCCTTTGTTTGCTGAGCCTGGAAAGCAACAGCCTCTCATGCTTCTTGCTCTTAACATCAACTGGCCGCATACCTGTTGTTCTATGGACCCGTTCATTGTACTCTTCCAAGAGTGAGGTTAGGATGCCTGTCCACAAATAGGTTCCTTGTTCAGTGAACTTTGTCCACATAAGATGTTTGAGCGATCTATTGAAACGTTCAACTATAGATGCTTTCTTATCAGAAAAAGTTGAATAATGATTGATGCCATACTTTTGCACAAGTTGTTGAAACTTGCTATTAAACCATTCCTTTCCGTCATCAGTTTGCAAATTCTTCATGGGATTCTGTTCAAATATAGGCTGCATTGCCTTAACCACTTCATCGGCCGACTTATTTTTTATTGGTATAGCAAAAGCAAACTTACTAAGACAATTGATTATTGTAATAATATATCTATAGCCTTTGTTCTGTCTTGCATATGGTAGCATCTCTACAAGATCAGCCTGATAAAGATCATCAAGACCTTTCACAGTAACCATTCGTGTAGGAAACCTCCTACAAGCCTGCTTGTGCAGCTCTCTCGCTATCACAGTCTTATCCATACTGACTGATAAAATCTATATCATCAACTTTAAATAGTCTATTATGCTAATCCAAACATTCTCCATATCCGGTAAAAGGAAAAGACTAAAGATTACAACTTTTATCGTAGACAAAAGGAAGAGGATGGAGATAACAACTTTTTCCTGTTGGTAAAAGGAAACTGATAAAGATTACAACATTTATCGTAGACAAAAGGAAGAGGATGGAGATATCAACTTTTTCCTGTTGGTAAAAGGAAACTGATAAAGATCACAACATTTATCGTAGACGAAAGGAAGAGGATGGATATATCAACTTTTTCCTGCTGGTAAAAGGAAAAGGATAAAGATTTAAAGAAACTATTATTGTGGGCAAAAGGAAGAGGATGGAGATTGCAACTTTTTCCTGTTGTTGTTGTCGTTTTATTTATTAGTTGTTTTGATAACGAGCAGGAAAAGATGACTATATAAGGTTGCTGTTTGATCAATTTGAGGAAAAAGATTGCTTATCCAAAGGATGAATCCCACACAAACAGGCTTTTTTAGAGTGGGGACTCCAACTTTTAGCCAACTTTTTGCATTTATTTCATTCTGCTCTGAACCTCCGCCAGAGACTGTGTGTACGTGTTTTTCTGTTCTGTGTCTGTATCTATTCACGCAAACCATGGCTGATCAATATGGTAGTTCATCCTCTTCAGATGATAGCTTCGACGAAGAGGCTTGGATCGCGAACCAGCGATCCTTGCTGAGACGTCGACGCCTTCAACGTCTGGAGAGAGAGCGGCGCCTGCACGCCCCACCTATAATGCGGGTGCATCCGCAGCAGTTGGAAGAGTTACCTCCTGCGGAGCCGATCATCATTGATGATTGGGAGGTACCTGTCCTCAACCAGGAGCAGCCTGCGATCCAGGTGGGTGTCAGTTAGTTAGTAAGTAAGTTAGTTTTACCATGTCCTGAAACATCCCCATAGCAGTGGACAGAGGATGAGTCAACATATAGGTGTAAAACATATAATAAAGTGTTCAATTGGACCAATAACAATTACACACACAAGTTTATCTGATAATACCCTGCAGTAGGTACTCAAAAACATATATATAGTCAATACAGTTACCTCCTGCATTTAAAGTCACCCACACACAAAGTATTTATCAATATGGATCTTTTGAAATAATAATAAACAATATAGAATTCATCAAAATGAGTCTTTTAAAATTCTCTCAAACTGAATCATCATCATGATGTGTGTGTGTGTGTGTGTGTGTATGTGTGAGGAGACATCCCCACATATTCTCATATAACTCATTCAATCTATAGAACGGTCTCACAACTATACAGTTTCTGAGTTTAATCTTGAACCCCTTAACACTAACCGTTTTTTTTTTTATTTTTATTGTTTCAGATCCCCCAGGAAGTGGCAGATGTTGAGGAAGATGCCGATGTCCAAAACTTCTTGGACAATTTCTTCAATCAGCCTGCTGCTCAACCATTGCCTCAGCCATCACCGCCTCCACCATCACCAATCCCCCAGCCTGCTGCTCAACCATCCCCTCCACCATCACCTGAACCGTTGCCTCAGCCATCACCACCTCCACCATCACCACATGCTGCTTATGCTGCTGATGGCGATGGTGAATTTGAGTTGCATAATGCCATGGCTGCTGGACCTCCTATAGAGGGTCCACCTCAGGGCAGGGGTGCTGGTCGAGGCCGACCAGCAATTGCCCTTCGCGCAGCACGACGCCAACAACTTGTCGCACGCGTCGAGGATGACCCCTACCCTGCGCTGCCGTGGAACGTTATGAGTGTAAGAGAGATAATCGAGAGAGTGATTAGGGCTGCTGACGTCTCTGTCATAGATCGGATGGGGTGGTTAGCCGATCGTTTAAATGATTACCCTGCAGCAAATTCTCTAGAGAGGGAGGCGTTGGGTGATTTCCAATTTATTGTCGCATTTCTGTATATTGCAGGGAGGCGAGAGTTTCTAGCCCCACGCCTCACACCTGTCTTAGATAGGCTGGAGGGCAATCTTAATGGCCGGGACGGAAGATTCCGAGAGAGATTGCAAAATCACCCATTGCTCTCTCGAGAATTGGCTCTACACCTCATGCAGGCCGCAAGGCAGCACAGGTTAAGAGTAAACAGGGCATTTGCAATGAAGATTCTTCGCTGGTTGCGGGAGGAGCGAGAGCCTGAAGAATAGATGAACATCCTCATTGCCCATATATTCATATTTATCTATTGCCTATTTCATATTATATATTGCCTATATATTCATATATATTATATAAACATAATTCTATTTTAATCACTTATTTTTTCATATTCATATATATATATATATATATATAATATATATATATATATATATATATATATTTTTTTTTTTTTTTGTTATATTTTATATAATAATAATTCTATTTTAATCAATATAATAAAAAAAATTATTCTATCTATTCAACTTTTTCTTTTCATAACCTCTACACTTTGATAGTGTAGGGTGTGAGATGAATCAAGATGTTATGCAACTGGCTTCATCTCACACCTTATACTTTTACAGTATATATAAGAAACAACTTAAACCAAGCACTAGTCTCAAGATGCTTCTCACACCCTGCACTATATGACTATCCATACATGTTTCCAAGAGAAATTTACTATAGGAGTTGATAACAATTTTTGATAGTGCAGGATGTGAGATGTATCATGCCTTGTACTCTTACTTCTACATGATTCAGAGGTTTGAGCAATAAGAGACAGTTGATTTGATACGATTATATTGTAGTCATACTCTAGTGCACATTGGATACAAAGAATATTATCAGACATATAAATAAATAACATCTCAATCATCAAGGTTTAACAGTACATAGTCACATAATGGTCCTAGATTAGTACACATTTCACAAAATGCAAAGCTATAAGGATAGTTCAGAATCATCATCTGTCTATTGTGACAAGGATGAAGTGTAGCTGTTGGGAATGTTGAAGATATCACATAAGCAAAATTCTCGAAAGTTCCAAAAGGATCATGATATCCTTCTCCAATGTTGAATAGTGGCTCAACACTCCACCTTGCACTCATGACAAAAATGCAATCACCGCAAGGACATGGTGATTCAGGGTCTGCTGGCGCCATTGCTGATTGAAGTACTGGATGTAGATGTTGTTGACAGCCCATGTTGACAGTAGGATGAGCACACCTCAACTGACTTTGTAATAACTGCTTCAAGGAAATCCAGCGATGTGAATGATGGGTGGAGACAGTTGCGCAGATCATATGCGCAGTGGATTTTGTGACACAGTTCCTCCCCCACTTCATGCTCTCCTGCGATTTTTAAATACCAGTTGCTGACATCATTGTACATTGCTGCAAGGTCGTGGTTGAACTTGCTGGATGACATCAGACATTGCCTGATGTGGAAAATGTTGTATATATCCAGTCCATGCTCCCTGGATGCTAGAAAGTCTTCACTCCTATACTTTGGATCCAGTGAATAGGCTCCAAGAGCCAGCATGAGGCAGAGCACGACTTGAATGTTGGTGGCATGCATGTTGAATGCAGAGTGATGAGAACGTGCATTGCTTCCTCCTTTTATACTATCCTTAACACAAGAAATGACATCATCATCTATTCCTAGAAATGATATCATCCTCCCACTCAGTCTCCAATCAATTTTTTCAGAATGCTGTACTGGGATGCATCACCATCTATTTGATAGCTCATCATTTGATAAGGGACATAACCGTTTAGCAGGGATAGTACTGCTTCCTGACTCATTAACTTTATCAATGAGCTCATCATGTGATGAGGAATGCATCAGTTTAGCTGTTGTAGTACTGCTAGCTGCCTGAACCTTGAGAATTTCTTGAGAGTCAATCATCTCTTCCTCCACATCATAATCCTCCTCCTCCTCCTCCTCCTCCTCCTCCTCTGCCTCCTCATCCTTCTCCTCATCCCTGTGTGCTGGAGTGGGGATCTTGTAATGTCCATGTGCAAGAGTTGTAATTCCATCATCTAGAATATGCCTCTTCTCATCAGCTTTGCTCAGTGCCTTCTTTCTCATGACTTGAGTCATGATTTGATGTTTCCTAGTGCCAAACATCACTTGTTCTCTATAGATATCCTCATCACCATATAGACAATCTAGATAGTCTTGGAAGACTATGTAACGTTCAGCATCTGGATGCAATTTCGAGAGTTCTCGCCCAAGTATTGGTCTCCGTACTCCTTTAGCTTTTTTTATCAATCCACTTGTCAACTGATTCGGGTCACTATTGTAACACCTACAGGCATATAGCTTTGATCGTAGGCCTACATACTCAAGTGGCGCTCGGCCAGCATATTCATCTTTAAACTTGCCAAGCACCATTTTGTTTGCATCTGAGTAGCATGGGTGGTCTGCAGGGTACTCTGAAGTGTCAAAGGTATCTTTAAGCTGCTGATTGTTGATGATATCTTTGTACATGTCCTCTGTCTTGACAAGGTAGAACAAACTATCAGTATCTTGATATAAGAGTTGAAGACGGTCCTTGTAGATGGGCTTCATGATGTCATAATGGAATTCATACATGAGGGTTTTGCTGATGTCAAGCACTGATAACCCTATATAGATTGGTTTATTGAGCTCCACTTTCTCTTTATGCATCGTAACAGCGCAAATATTCTCGCCAAATATGATACGATCTTTGTACACTGGTCGAGCAATCAGTTTCTTCAACCGCTTCTCATCATTCACTAGCTCCATGCTCATTCTTTTTCGCACATTTTCCATTGTCTTGCCAAACACGGCATTGTTCATGAGTTTGAAAAAGTTCTTTTCAAATTTATTCTTTGACTGTTGTCTTAGCTTTGTATTAAGCATGATGTATGATGCTAGAAAGTTTTTCTGCTCAAACTGCACACCTCGATGAGCCTTTTTCATCTTCAACCCATGCTGTACTGCTTGTTTTAGGGTGCGGTAGTGACATACATAATGTTCTCGATCATACAGGGTTGTCATGAGTCGTACATGATTGGATTTAAGAGTTTTCTTGTTCTCTGCAAGAAATGGGAAATCATTGTGCTCGCTGTGCAAGTTGGAAGGGTATTCAATGTCCACCTCTAGAATGTATCCAATCTCCATATTATCCCCTAAACCTGTAATACCCATTGTCACTGCTTCCAATTCTTCTTTATCCATCCATTGGAATTGGCGACATGGAATTGGCTGACACATTGCCCAGCCATATAGGTTGTTGGCATCTGTATATAACAGATAGGATGTAGGCTTCTCTGGATCCCAAGGTGCGCCAGTGCACTTGTTGTTGGCAATTGCATGACGGTGTATACAATTTGTTATTCCTCCTCTGATACCTCGCTCGATAAACATGTACATGTCATAGTCAGTAAGGAGCTCAAGCTCAACTTTAGTATATTTCAGCATGACGTCAAAGGAAAAGCCTGGAGATGTAAAGTAGTGCGCACAATCCAAATCATAAGTCTTTATGCATACATCGCGGAAGCTCTCAAAGACATCGGCCAACAGTAGAACATCTGTTTTCAAGTACAGGTCACTGTACTCTCCCAGAGTTCTACAACTGTATTGGTTCCACACAGTTTGAGCATGTTCATAATCATCACTGCTAACACTCCTATCAGTCAGCTTTCTGAAAAATGCCTCTTTGGGTGGTAGCAATGTTTCTTTGAGTCTCTGCCATGAATCGCAGTAGTCGTATGGAAACACTCCTTTCCTTGAGACAAGGCTCAATTTGTTTCCAAACACCTTGGCAGTATGTGACAGCACTTTGGACAAGTCTTCAGGATTTGATGCTGATTTGACTAGGTTAGTGACCAGGTTGTCTAAACTATCAGGTGTAAACCGGAATGTATCGATGAATCGAAGGTGCATTTTTGGAGATATTCGTTTGGTGAATGATATATACTTTTCTGATGAGTTTGGGATGACAAACAGCTGATCCTTATCTCTACCCAGCTCTGGAATAATAAGGTGTGTATCATAGTTTGATAAGTTGTGGAGAAACACTGGTATGAATGATTGTTGTTGTCGCTGCAGGTTGCATTTACGGCATAATGCATTCCGGTAGATACCAGTTATATGACAATGGTCATACACCTTATCTTCATTGAACTGTTCATTGCAGGCCTCACAGAAGTCGGCTGCATTATGTTGTGCTTGCTCTCTTTTGGTTAGTGGGAGCAACTTGATATTCCTGCAGTGTTGCAGTGTTGCAGAATTGCCTCATCCAACTCTTTTGCATACATGGTGAGGGTCTTCATGAAATGTCTGGCAGCATCAGGACCCCTGTAGACAATTGGCTCATGAGGGATTAGGTTAGTGATTGTCAGCCAGGAATCTTCTAAATCAGGGTCCCGCACAAAGTATAAGCTGTAACTCATTGCCAGATGATACTGGATAACTTTGGTAGCTTTACCGATCCATTGTTCATTGTCTCCATCAGGCTTCTCCAGGATGCACTCAAAATCAGCATATGCTACAACAGGTACTCTATACTTTTGCACATGTTTCTCAAACTTCAAGGTTGGAGGTTTACCATCTTTTCCAACCTGTGGCATGATGATTCTTGCTGTATTATTGCTAGCACAATACTCCTCATGCTCAGCCATCCTGCGTTCTCCATCTCTGTCGAGGGTGTAATGGGTGAAACATCGTCTGCAGATGATAATTTTACTTTTACGTTTTGTGAGTTGGGATCTTACAAGTCTTTCAGTAGCAGTAGTGGCTATTTGATTTATGTTCATTGTCATCCTCAAGGGTGTTGTTTTCATCATCATCATCATCATCATCATCATCATTACTTTCACAGAGGAGGAGAAGATCAAAGTGATCTGCCTTCATTACATTTCCAACTCTTCTCGGAAATATAACGTTCTTCTCATCCACACCATAAATATTAACTGATACCCCCGGATTATCTTTCTCAAATCTATCGATTTGACTGATGGTAGTGGGAAATCCAATGCCTGAAAAGTTGTATCTCTCCTCCAATTGATGGTATCGATCATTGACTCGTTCAGGATGACTGCCTTGTACATGTTTGGCGAGGATAGCCCATTTGAAACATTGCTGGTCCATGTTTATAGGATTGATGATTGCCTTTCGCGCTGATAGAAGAGGTGAAAGACTGATGTAGGATGATCCACGTAGGGGAATATGTCTGCTAATCCTGATGAGCAATCCATCGATGATAAGCAAACTCCATCCACTGGAATTTCCTTCGAATTTCGACTCCTCATCCAGTAGGGTTATGCATGCTTGGTTGATGATGTCTGGAAGATTGATGATACTGAAAATGGTGTAGTTTGGAGTTTTGAAGGCGACATTCTGAAACTCTTCTTGTTCGAGGATGTTCTTATCAAGGGTGCTGCGGAAATATGTTGCCTCCAATACTAGATTGAACTTCATTGCTCCATGTGTCTGGTGTTGCCGACTGATGATGTGAACAATTTTATCCTTCAGACCGCTCAGAAAAGTGTGGAAATCTTTGGCAGGTTCATCCTTGCATGCATTATTGTAGTATAGAGTCTTGAGCCGAGATTTAAATGCCTCTTCCAGAACAACAAACTCGTCCTCCGAGTTTGCTGTTTGTCGACATCGTGCAGCTTTGTTCATCTGGAACAATGCAGTTGCTCATTATATTTCTACTGGTAATAGTTTGACCTATATTAGTGACATCCATAGTTGTAGGAGTACATGTTTGCAATATATATAATAAGCAGTATTATTATATTATATTTTTTGTATCCATCATGCATAGAAAGAGGGTTGGAAGCATTGTTCATGCAGTGTTATTTGACGAAGCATTAAAACTTAATTTTTCAATGTCTAACCTTGTGTTTGCAATATATATAATAAGCAGTATTATTATATTATATTTTTTGTATCCATCATAACCATCATGCATAGATAGAGGGTTGGAAGCATTGTTCATGCAGTGTTATCTGACGAAGCATTAAAACTTAATTTTTCTATGTCTAACCTTATTTATTCTGACGTGATGGGTGCAGCTGTACTGAAGGGTATGCTTAAGGATAGTTTAATTAAGGGTGGATAGTTCAATTGACTTCGAGCCATCCCGAAAAACGTATTGTACAGCAAGGACATTTGGGTGAGGCACCAGTGGTACAATTTTTGCATGCAAGGTGCATGCATGGCAATAACAAGTTGCATTGATCTGCAACACAACAGACAGGACAGATGGCGATATAGCGATTTCTATGATCTGTAGGATCTTCTTCGTCGCTATCACTATCGTCCAGCAAGCGTTGGAAATAGTTGGGTACAAGGTTGAGGTTCGCTTTCAGCCAGATCAGTGCACGCCTCTGTGCTTGCGATACACATCTAACATCCATCATTAGTGGTGGTGTTGGAGGAACCATATTTAAGGATGATGATGAGGATGATGGAGTAAGGTCGCTGATGCAGGACATTCGGCTTCTTGGTCTAGAGGATGGTATCATTGATGGGGAGGGTGGTGTACTGGGTCGGGATGGCTCGAAAATTGATGGTGACCTTGAGGTTGGTGTATCTTGTGGAGATAATGGACGGGGTGGTTGGAAACTGTACTGTGGAGGGAACTGGTGGTAGAGAGGGGATGAGGGGGTGACTGATCGATGGGTAACTGGGGTCAATTCGCTGTATGGTGGAGGTGGGCTATCAGGGCGAGGTGGAGGAGGAGAAGGGTAGGAAGTCGATGCATTGCGATCCATATTGCCTGAAAACAACATACATGCCGTTAGTATGGGTGGTTCTCTAATATTGTATGGGTGGTTATCTATCTAGTATGGGAGGGTTGGATTTTACAATGCCCATTCAACAAGAATAGTTTTAAGAAAAAAATGAATAGTATGCAAACTGAATGATCATCATGATGTGTGTGAGGAGACATCTTAAAGTCCCCACACAAAGTATTCATCAAAATGGGTCTTTCAAAATTCTCTATCTCAAACTGAATGATCATCATGATGTGTGTGTGAGAAGACATCTTAAAGTCACACACAAAGTATTTATCAATATGGATCTTTTGAAATAATAATAAACAATATAGAATTCATCAAAATGGGTCTTTTAAAATTCTCTCAAACTGAATGATGTGTGTGAGGAGACATCCCCACATAAAGTATTTTCATCAAAATGGGTCTTTTAAAATAATAATAATAAACAATATAGATTGTACTTACTTTAACTGCACTGTAGCACACACACACACACACTAAAAACAGCAACTTGTCTCCAACTAGGTCAGCAACACAATGATAGCTCTTATGGCTAGGAGCTCCCATATATATACCCAAACAGTCTCCCACCACTCCCAAAGGTCGTGAAATTAATTCTTATTTATTTTTATTTAATTTTGATTTTTTATTATTTATCGTTTTTTTTTTTTTAGTTTTTTTTCTATTTTTTCTTATTATTTTTTTTTAATTTCTTTTTTTTTTTTGATGACCTTGAGGTTAGGTTAGGTTAAAAAACTAGGGTTAGGTTAGGTTATGACGTCATGGGTGACCTTGAGGTTAAGGAGGACTCTGGGACACTTGTGTCCCAGACTCCTCCTTTTTATACTACTCCCATCCTTGAGAAATGGACTTTGTAACCTCCTTCTCGTGCATGAGGTAGGTAGGTAGAGCAGTTCATAAAAAGAACACATAGTCGAGATATTTCATCTGTAGAACAGCTGTTTTGATGACTTTAAAAAAATGACGACTAAAAAAATCATTGAATTTCACAATTTACACAAAGGAAAAAGTACTCTGAAAACAATTATATATACACATATACAAAAGTCTGATCGTAGTTTCGAATATGAGCAAGGAAAGTTGTGTGAGTGTACCACACCAGATTTTTTCGGCATGTTGAACAAAAAAATCGATTTATAATGATCTTACTTCGCACATATTACTTAAAATGAATAATTGAAGAAAGATTTTCATTTACTTTAGAAAATCGATTCTAATGTCAATTATAATATAAATCTCAATAAATCTTAAACTGTACAAATATGAACATTCAATGATTCTCTCATTAGCTCTGCTGTTAGTTTGATAAACAACATTAGTAAATTATTAACAAGTCATATGGTTCATATGATTACAAAGAAGAAGCGTGAATGTAGAGCAACCAGCTTCTTACATACATATATATATATATATATATATATATATATATATATATCTATATATATATATATATATTATATATATATATATAGCAAAATGGCACTCACTCACTGACTGACTGACTGACTAACTG
Source organism: Nilaparvata lugens (assembly GCF_014356525.2). Classification (NCBI taxonomy): domain Eukaryota; kingdom Metazoa; phylum Arthropoda; class Insecta; order Hemiptera; family Delphacidae; genus Nilaparvata; species Nilaparvata lugens. The sequence continues at coordinate 7,730,776 of NC_052519.1, forward strand.
ACTCACTCACTCACTGACTGACTGACTAACTGACTCACTCACTCACCCACTCGCAGAACTAAAAATCTACCGGACCAAAAACGTTCAAATTTGGTAGGTATGTTCAGTCGGCCCTTTAGAGGCGCACTAAGAAATATTTTGGCAATATTTTAACTCTAAGGGTGGTTTATAAGGGTTCAAAGTTCGTCTTTTAGCATGTATATTCTTTTTATTCTCTTAATTATAATTGAAAAATGTCCATACCAAATGTTAATGTAGAACTAGAATCTAGAGAGAGTACCTCTTCGAAACAGTTGTTAACTGGTAACTAAATTTATAATTTTGTCAGGTTGGCATTAAGTTGAGTTGACTTTGTTAGGTTGGCACCAAGTTGAAGATTGAAATGAATTTATCGCGGTAAAATTGATTGGGCACTGCTACTTCAATCAGAGCTATTCCTGGGAATATTATATTACTAGCCGTCAGGCTCGCTTCGCTCGCCATATCTGTTTAGCCAGACGTTTAGTCTGGACCCCCGACTGGATCGTCCTGACATATGATAAAAATGCTCAAATGAAAAATACTGATCTCAATCTTGGACGATCCATGCGGGGCTAGACGGCGAGCGAAGCGAGCCTGACGGCTAGTTATGATATTATTTCCCCTATGGTAAAACTTAGTGAAGCTAATCAGGAACAGCCACCCTTCCACCAATTCACTTATCTCGTTGTTTCATGAGACCGCTATTAATTAAACGGTAGTCTTTGATGTCAGCGAACAACGATAATGATGTGGTCTGTCTATGGAGTTAGTAGAGACTGATTAGGTAGCCCTAGCAAAAAGGTATACGTCATTCACTTCAAACTGTCAGGACTCCTTACAAACAACATAAATTCCACCCACTTCACACTTCCCATTAAATGATAATACAGAGTGTCTGATAAGTCACTCCCTATTTCACTTTCCTTGTCCTATTACCATAGGTAAGGAAAGTATTGCTTTCCGAAAAAAATTAAGGTACCCCAATTTCTAAATTTCTATACGTTTCAAGGTCCCCTGAGTCCAAAGAAGTGTTTTTTGGGTATTGGTCTGTATGTGTGTGTGTGTGTGTGTGTGTGTGTGTGTGTGTGTGTGTGTGTGTGTGTGTGTGTGTGTGTGTGTGTGTGTGTGTGTGTGTGTGTGTGTGTTTGTGTGTATGAGTGTATGTGCGTCTGTGTACACGATATCTCATCTCCCAATTAACAGAATGACTTGAAATTTAGACTATGAGGTCCTTACAATATAAGGATCCGACACGAACATTTTCGATCAAATGCGATTCAAGATGGCGACTATAATGGGAAAAATGTTGTCAAAATCAGGGGTTTTCGCGATTTTCTCGTAAACGGCTCCAACGATTTTGATTAAAGTTATACCTGAAATAGTCATCGATAAGCTCTATCAACTGCTTAAGCCGCCATTTTGTCACACCGTTGAGTGGGAGGAGACTGTCTAGCTAGGCCAATGGCAGGCGTTAATGCCCTCGACCAATAGCAGTACTCGCCTACTTTAGTATAAATTCTGCTGCTCTTGTATTTAGTTTTAGTTTTTCAGATATTGACAATGTTGTAATAACCGAAACCGGTCTTTCTAATTATCAATAAATCAGTGGTTTTTTGACAATTTCTTAGTCTTTTTCATTCAATATGAATTACCACAATATCAACTTCTCAACTACACAAAAACTCTATCAACTGCCAGAAGTCACATATCTGTAAAAATTTCAGGAGCAAAGTTTATCCATCTATGCAAAGTTTGATTCTAAATTCTTAATTATCAGGCTTCAGATACAATTAAAACAAAAAATTTCGAGTGGAATAGATTGAGCATGAGAATCTCTATAATTAATGTTCAGTAACATTTTCACCTAAATTTAAAAACAAGCTCGAGATTAGAGAAAATGTGATTATCCAATTGCAAACTGTTGGCATCTGTTGATACTATTAAATGATTCACTATGATGAGATAGCAGACCACGTGTGTCTCCAGCGTTATTGCCCTGTCACCAGCTGGCTCAAATCTTTGAATAGTAGACTTGAGATGCGCGGGAACACTAGCGTCATGTGATCAATTTTTATAACGGCAAGGAAAGTTGTGTGAGTGCGCCACACCAGATTTTTTTATACAGCTATAATTTCTTTATTCAATTTTGTTAGATAGAGCACACCTTGAGGTTGTGTGTAACACCAATTATCATTTGTTTCTGTTCGAAAATGACCCCTCTCTTGACTGTGGAAGAAAGAGTCAAAATAGCAGCTCGTTTTGAGGTCTGAGGATCTGTGGTGCGAGTACAAAGGTGGTGGAGGACTGAACGAGGGATCCATGCAGCACTGGATGCAAAAACACTGAGATCTTAAGATCTAACTAATTTCACGAGATCCTTGCCACAGTGATTTCTTAGGGCTCCTCATGAACATTTCACGAACTCTGTCAACATTCTCTGCTGTCCTTGACGTTGATGGTCCTCATGATCGTCTTGCATCTGCGACACTCCCTGTTGTTAGTAATTTGGAATGGCAATTTTTAACAGTTTTTGCATTCAGTGTTGCATGGATCCCTCATTCAGCCCTCCACCACCTTTGTACTCGCACCACAGATCCTCAGACCTCATAACGAGCTGCTATTTTGGCTCTTTCTTCCACAGTCAAGAGAGGGGGCATTTTTGAACAGAAACAAATAAAAATTTATATGAACAAAAATTGAAGAACCGGAACTATTTTAAAACCAGAAGACACAAAAATTCAAAACTTCAACAAAAACAGAGGAAGAGAATCGATATAAAATTAATATCAAGGAGGTACCAATGATATGGTTATCTACCACCAATACCTTGACAATAACATAAGAAATATTTAATTTTGGTTGCAGTATTAAAGACCCCATTATTAAAGGCTCCAGTAGTTCAAAGATCTCTACTTGATGAAAAGATGAATATCAGTTATAAATTACATTGGTTATGAACTAATGTTCATTTGAACATAAATTTTGCATCTAGTAGGCTACTCCACTATTTATTCATATCGAATAAGTCTATTGAATTAATCACAAAATCTTTATCACTGGACGTGGAGAGAATAATTATTGAGGCTCGCTTCAAACTGTTGGCAACGATTAGATAGCAATCTATGTTATATATAGCCTAAGGAATTGAAATAGAATAGAAGAGAATGACTTTTTTATTTATGTTGACGTGGCGAAGTTTGGACAATAATGTCCACTCTACCACTTAACCACGTCGTTAGCAAACAATACAATACAAAATATACAGAGATAACAAAAAAGCAAGAAATGACAATAAAATGTAATATATATGAGAGATCAATATTGAATAATAGAAGTCTTTTAAAAAATGAGTGTTTTTCAATAAACTCAATCACTTCACTGCTGAAAGAAAAAGCAAAAAATAAATTATAACAAAATAATAGACAAGCTACTGAAGAAAGAGAATTAATACAGTAATAATTGGAATCAAAGATGAATTTGTTTATTTTATGCATAGTGGATATGGATATGAGAAAAAAGAACCTGTGTAGGCCTAACAGTATTCAATACGTGGGAAAGAGAATGAAGAAAAGTGGGGAAAATCAGAAAGCAAATAAGAAGATAACAGTTTGGAGTGATTTTCACTATATTTTAGTGATGTTTCTTGTGTCAAGTGTTTGGGAACCTTATTCCTGCATTTACGGAACAAATGTTTGTAAAACAGGTCCCAGGTGTATTAAATTTCATTAAAAAGTATCTTGCAGGAAAACACAAAGCTTGGATACAGATGTCACCCGAAGCACCAAACAGAACAGAAACATGGAATTATTCGATTGATAAGCCTTTGGGTATTCAAAGCTGTTGTGACAGGCACAGAGAGATATAAGTATTGTTACCTCTTCTATAAGGAATTCCGCCCATTTGATAGCTGTCAGCAAATATTGTCTAACCCCTTTACTGGCACTTGAACGTACTGTATTTTCATGCGGGAATATGGAAACATGATTCAAAAATGGGTAATTTTTTCAGTATTTCAACATTTTTAAGACTTCAAAATTTTATATTGAATATTGGGTATGATGTTCATTCTATAGTGAGATCCACTTTATAATGCTAGTGGAGAAAGATAGGAGGAAACGTTCCCAATCCTCTGTCTTGTCAAAGCCAGCTATATACAGTATCTGATACAGGTTTATTGATGTAGAATTAACTGTTCATTCTCGTTTAAAATAATCGATTATATTTTATTAAGCAAGAAATTATATTTTTCAATAATTTTATAATGAATTTTCATAATTAGGATGAAATATTTTGTTAATTAATTATTAATATTATTCTACATTGTTGAAAGACGATCTTGCAACAGAGCAAAGTGAGAAAGAGATAGCGCTATTCGCTTTGTTAAATGATAGACAAGGATAGCAATTGCTAATCAAACACTGCCATTATAACGTGAACTCACTATAGAACTGTAGGTCCATTCATCTCTCATTTTATTGACTAAAATAAGTACCGGTAATCAAAATGCCAAAGAGAAAAACCCGGGATCGAAATAATGTTGAATCTCCATCACGGAATCAGGATAAGCCTACCGAATTATCTCGAAATGAACCCGTTGATACATCTTTCAACTCGGAGTCAATTGGGAAAATTCTCAAACCAAAATGTCTAAGTGTGGATCCAGATTCTCCTAGTGCACCAATGGAATGGAGACACTGGAAAAGAATGCTGGATGCCTACTTGAAAGGAAACTATTACACTGAAGATACAAAATTGGACATCTTAGTTACCTTGCTGTCAGCTGAAAATTACAAATTGATAATAGATTGTACTACATTCGAGGAAAGTATCTCCATCCTTGAAGGCATATTTATCAAGAAGAAAAGCGAAATCTTCACAAGGTACCTTCTCTCTATAAGAAAACAAAAACAAGGTGATCTTATCTTATCCATCGATAATTTTTTCCTAAAACTAAAAGAATTCAGCCTAGAATGTAATTTTACAGCGATCTCTGCTACAGAGGATCGAGAAGAGCACATAAAAGAAGCATTGATTGCAGGTTTATATTCATCCGAAATCCGCCAACGAATTTTAGAAAGCCCAGATATGTCTTTGCATGAAATTCTTAATCGTGCAAGAGCTTTTGAGTCTGCAAAAGATCAATCACAATGCTACAATAAATCTAATACTCCATTTGTGCTTAATGCTTGCAAAGATACAGAAAATGCATCAAATCTAATTCCTAATCAAAAAAACACTTCAGTCTCCTCATTATCAGCTGTTAGTATTAGTGGACAAGCATGCTTTTTTTGTGGCAACAAAAAACATTCTCGACTATTTTTCCCAGCTAAAAACGAATTCTGCAAGAAGTGTGGTAAGAAGGGACACTTTTCTCGGGTATGTAACTCAAAATCTTCCGTATTGGAGAAAAAAAGAGAGTTTAGTAATTCGATATTACTAACACCTTCAGTGCAAGCCGAAAAATGTCTTTCAAAGGTTATTATTCCTATTACCATAAACGGAACTGAAAGTCAAGCACTGATCGATACTGGAGCAACTGGCAACTTTATTGACGATACCTATGCGAAAAAACTGAATTTAGAAGTTATACCAGAGATAGGAAAAGTAACTTTAGGCTCAAAACGCTTCACACCACAAATCCGAGGCAAAGTTAACGTGAATTTAACTGTTCAGGAAGAAAGTTATACAAATACAACCTTAATGCTTATGCAAGACCTCTGTGAAAATATTATTCTTGGGCCGAATTTATGAACAATTTCTCCAGTATAGAAATACCATTTGGAGGTAATAAGCCGCCTCTTACTATTTGCGGAATAACTCAAGCAAAAATTCCTCCTTGCTCCCTTTTTCAACATCTAAAACCCAATTGTCAACCAATTACAACCAAATCTCGCAAATTATCAAAAGATGATGAAGATTTTATTTCCAATGAAATTCAACAATTACTGGAAGATGGCATCATAGAAGAAAGCCACACACCTTGGCGTGCCCAAGCATTTGTTGTTAAACCCGATAACCGAAAAAAAAGGATGGTTATAGATTATTCTAGAACTATAAACAAATCCACTGAATTGGACGCCTATCCCATTCCAAATATGGAAGATTTAGTTCGCAAAGTAGCTCAGTATTCCTGGTATAGTACTGTAGATCTGAAATCCGCATATCACCAAGTACCAATCTTACTTGAAGAAAGGCAATACACAGGATTTGAAGCATGTTTGAAACTTTATCAGTTCTGTCGTATTCCTTTTGGTGTCACTAATGGTGTTTCAGCTTTTCAAAGAGTAATTGATTCACTCATACAAAAAGAGAAATTATTTGATACCTATGCTTATTTAGATGACGTCATAATTTGTGGAAATTCAAAAGAAGAACATGACACTAATCTTGAACGGTTTCTTGCAGCAGCTTCAAATAACTCACTTACTATAAACAAGGAGAAGAGTAAATTCTGTCAAGAGGAGATACGTTTCCTAGGATTTTTAGTTGGAAACAAATCATTACGTCCAGATCCCGAACGCCTTGAGCCTCTACTTAATATGCCCCCACCTCCTAATCCCAAAACTCTTCAGAGAACTGTTGGCCTCTTCGCACATTACTCTCGATGGATACAAAATTTTTCAAGTAAAATTCATGCCTTGGCACACTGTACGCTCTTCCCTCTTCAAGGAAAGGCCCTTGCAGCTTTTGAAGATCTTAAAAGAGAGGTAGCTGCAGCTGTAATTTTTGATGAAGTAGGCATTCTCACTGTGGAGACTGATGCCTCAGATTTCTGCATAGCAGCAACACTATCTTACAATGAACGTCCTGTTGCATACTTTTCACGAGTGCTAAACGAAAGTGAAAAACGACACTCATCAGTTGAAAAAGAGGCATATGCCATTGTAGAATCTATTAGGAAGTGGCGTCATTACTTATCTGGTCGTTTCTTTCAACTTATTACTGATCAAAAATCTGTTTCATTCATGTTCAGTAGCGCGGCAAGAGGCAAGGTGAAGAACGAAAAAATCATGAGGTGGCGCCTTGAGCTATCTCAATACACCTATGAGATCATTTACCGACCTGGTAAAGAGAACATAACTGCTGACGCTCTTTCTCGAGCATGTGTGATAATGGGATGTATCACATCAAAACAAGACTTGATAAAATATCATCAAAACCTCTGCCACCCCGGCATCACAAGATTTTTCCACTGGACTAAAGCTCATAACCTTCCATACTTGGTAGATGAAATCAGAGAAGTCTGCATGGAATGCAAGATCTGCTCAGAGCTGAAGCCAAGATTCAACTGTTTCAAAGGAAAATTGATAAAAGCAACTCGGCCTCTTGAAAGGATCAACATTGACTTCAAAGGACCCCTGCCATCATCAACTAGAAACAAGAACATCCTCACTATTGTGGATGAATATTCGAGATTTCCCTTTGCCTATCCCTGTCGAGACATGTCATCAGAAACAGTAATTCATAATCTCAATGACTTATTCACCACATACGGCTATCCTTCATACATACACACTGATAGAGGGACCAGTTTTCTATCAAAAGATGTCAAAGATGTCCAAGGGTGAAGCTACCAGTTCCACAACACCTTACAACCCTCAAGGTAATGGACAGGTGGAACGCTACAATGGAATAATTTGGAAGACAATCCGTTTAGCCCTACGGTCCAAGAACATGGATACTTCTCACTGGGAAAAGGTACTCTTAGAATCACTAAGCAGCATTCGCTCGCTTCTCTGCACGACCATCAATTGCACACCTCACGAGCGAATGTTCATTCATCGTCGTAATTCCACGTCTATGACAAACTTGCCATCCTGGCTGATCAACGCCAAGGAGGCATGGATGAAGAGTTAAAGATCTTTGTAAGACGCAGTAAGCATGATCCTGAAGTTGAAAAGGTAGAAATTATTCATTTGAACCCTCATGTCGCTCAAGTAAGACTTTCTGATGGAAGAGAAGTTTCTGTCAACATTCGTAGATTGGCCCCGGTAGGTTCCACTACTGGGAGGGAAGAATGATATGATAATCATATGTCATGAATCAGTTGTTTGAATTATTCTAAATCATCAGAAAGTTTGTTATTTTATCTCAGTTTATTTTAGTCAATAAAAGCCATTATTCTAGCTCTTCAATGGTCTCTATTTATTACAACCGTTCATTCATCTCTCGATATCTGCTTTGTTGAATGATACACAAGGATAGTAATACTATTTATAATTGCTAATCAAACACTGCCATTACAACGTGGACGTCACTGTAGTCCAAGATATTTACAGAGTGATTCTAAAAAAGACCGTGAAACTTAGAGAGGCCTTTCCTTACATCAAAATAAAGAAAAAATGCTAGTAGAACTAGGTCTTAACGTGATTTGTTACCGAGATAATGATGGCGGAAGATTTCATATTTTACTTTAAATTTTCAATTTTATAGTTCCGTGGCGGCCTTATGAGGGTACTCGATATCATTCGAATACGATTCAATAATACAAATTTTCAATATAAATTCCTATGTAGAATTCTCTCAGAAATCCCATGGAACTTCTAACTGGCCCAATTGGATTTCTCAGCTAATTTTACTAACGAATTGATCACCCAAATCTCCTCAAAAGGCAGCCCCAAAATTGTTTAATTTTAAAAAAAATTTGGAATCTTCCATTATTATGTCGGTAGGAAAACAATTTTTGCACCCATGTTTACTGCAAAAATTTCCATTATTTTATTATATGTGTCACTCCATATGCGCCTGTCGGCTTCAGTAACTACTTTTTAGAGCTAGTTTTGTAATAATTTTTTTTAATATTATCATCTCAAAGAGGTCTAGTACCTCGAGATGCAAATACTCAATTGACATTTCATTTTATTTTGTGATACTATTCTCCCATGTTGTCACATTTGTATTGCTTTTATTATGTATTTCTAAGATTTTGTAATTTTTTTATTCATGTCAATAAAACATTTCATTTGTATTTTTAAGCTAATCGGTTTATTTTGGAAACATCCTCAATATCTTAGACTAGGATGAGCATCATACTCAGTGAAAAATGTTCTTGAATATATTGAAATATTTCAACATTAGTGAGGATGATGTGGGATGATTGGTCAAGAATTATTCATCTCCAAAAACGTACATTATTTAAAGGGCAGTTCCACACCCACCGGCAAATTCGAAGGCATGCCTCAAGGCGTTCGGCCTCGAGAAAAATCTCAACGGGTGGATGGAGAAAAAGATTTTCCACGACTAGAATTTTCCGGAAGATAACAGTCTCTGAATGTATGTTGCCTTAGCTGCATTTTGAACTTCTCCTACAAACTCTCCAGCTAGTTTCCCCATAAATTTTTAATCAGCAGAAGCAAGCAAAAGTTTTGAAAAGGAGAATACAGAATCGAATACAGTGTGATTATCAGGAAGACATGAGGAATGATTGCTGAAACCTGTTGAGGCAATATTGTGGCAACAAGGACCGAAAAGATTTCATCTGTAGGGAAATCAACTACTGCTATCCTTCTTGTAATGTTTCCTTGTCTAGGAACTGAGAACATCATGAATTCTACAGGGATGATAAAGGCGGAAGAGAGAGAGAATGAGAGAGAAATCGTGAGGGAGATTGATTGATTGATTGATTAGCTGCCTTTATTAAAAACCTAGGAGGGCGAAGTTAGGGCCCTCTCTTACACTTAACCCTCCAATACAATTCTAAGTAAAACTAAAACACTATACAACAAAGATTATAAGATAAAATAAAACAATTTACAAAATAATAAAATTTTCAAATAGCGAATGAGAGAAAGAAAAAAAAACAAAATTTCTTTCTAATTTGAATCAGTGATAATAATATAATAAGAAAAAGAGAAAACTGAAAAGTGAAAACGGAAAAAACGTCAGTTCAAAATCCATAGATCATTTCGATAGAAGAAAAAGAAGAAAGAGAGGAATAAATTGAAGAAGGAAGAAAGGACACACATACACACAAACACAAACACACACACACACACACACACACACACACACACACTCACACACACACACACACACACTAACACCTAACACAAGCCTTAGCTCAGCAGGCAGAGAATTCCACAAACTACAGGCTGTCACAAGGATCGACTTGTTGTACATAACATTCCTATGTGTTGGGATAGCCAGCAGATGGGATCAATGCCGCGTTCCTCCACGACCAAAGTCACCCAAGTAATGGTGAAAGAGAGAGAGAGTGAGTGAGAAAGAAAGTAAATAGATAGATAGATAGATTTTATTTTACAATTGTTACTAGGCTTGTCGCCTATGGTAACATGGTTACAAAATTACAGTTTTACAAATCATCTTAAATGATAACACAGTTACATAACATGATTTTATTACATTCTCATAATAATAAGAGATATAATAATACATAATTCTATATAACTCTAAAATAATTAATAAAAAATGTAAGATACATAATAATACATACAATCAACAAAAATAAGATGCCATTAGGTATTATGATTTACAGGTATTAGTAGGTGTCAATCAAACGCTCCAATACGAGCAAAATAATATTGTTACTGTACAACGATTATTAGAGATAGAGAGAGTGAGTGAGAGTTAGAGAGAGAGAGAGAGAGAGAGAGAGAGAGAGAGAGAGTGTGATTAGATAAGATTTCTTTATTTATATTTATGTTACAATAAATTTACTGGCTTATACCCTAATTTACCTTGAATGACGGTAATGCTAATTATTCAACGAATTTTACAAAGTATAAAAAATTAATCAATGAGAATAAAGATTGAATGAAATTAGAATAACAATAATATAATAATGTCATGTAACTTCATAAATCGGCGGTGTTTCAACAAATAATTGTCGATTCTCTAAGAAGGATATAAGATATCCTTCCCATTAACACACGACCGGGTAAAGAGATTGATTGATTGATTGAGTACTTTATTTATGTAGATTACAATATATACTGGCTTATAAACTTATATACAATAGCTTACAATACAGAAAAATTGTAGATGAATTTACAAAATATAAACTGAGAAAATAAGTATTGAGCTGAATATGATATGAAAAAAAAACAATTTGTAATAAGTATAGATAAAATAGATGATATTGCTATGCATCTACATAAATTGGCGGAGCTTTTGACATATCAATGTCCATTCTTCGGAAAGAATATTCGAAGTATCCTTCCCACTAACTCTCTACCAAAAGAGAGAGACAGAGATTGATTGATCGATTGATTAGCTGCCTTTATTAAACATCTAGGAAGGCGAAGTTAGGGCGCAGCCGACCCTCTCTTACACTTAACCCTCCAATACAATTCTAAGTAAAACTAAAACACTGTACAACAAAGATTTTAAGATAGAAAAAACTAAGAGAGAGAGAGAGAGAGATAGAGATAGAGAGAGAGAGAGAGAGAGAGAGAGAGAGAGAGAGCGAGAGAGAGCGAGAGAGAGAGAGAGAGAGAGAGAGAGAGAGAGAGAGAGAGAGAGAGAGAGAGAGAGAGAGAGAGATAGGGTGGTTGGAGGGTGAGTGAGAGGGAGAGAGAGTGAGTGAGGGAGTGGAAGGGAGGAAAGGGAAAGAAAGTAAAAGGGATAGAGAGAGTAAGTGAGAATGTGTGTGAGAGTAAGAGAGAGTGATAGAGTGAGTGCAGGGAGAGAGATCCACAACCGCTATATCATTCACTCTAATTTTATTTCCTGCCTCTCTCGTGTTTGAAGAAACCCCCAACCGTCAGCTTGCAACTGAAAGTATGATTTTTAAATGTTCCGTGTAAACAGTAAATCGTGTAAGGGAGATTCATTGTTTTCCTTGGTAAGAAGTTTCGCAAATTCGAATGGGAGACCAGGATAAGCTTTTATTACGAGATACACAGTGCATTACTCTACTGTTGTGCCGATCAGCGAGCACTTTATTTCTTGTGAGAGAACTTTTCAACGAGCATAACAAGATTGTGTCGGCTACGTGGCGCTTCACACGGTGGCGTTTCCTACGAACCCATTAAGTGTGGCGTCTCCTACTAACCAAAATTCTATTGCGGCGTTTCCTATGAAGATCTGCTACCTGTACTCAACTTGTATAAATATCTGTTTAGGCTACTTGTGTCTTGAATTACCAGTTGAAATTGAAATTGAAATTCATTTATTTTCTTCTTCTTTTACAAAATACAATATAAAATGTGAAGAAGGCTCCTCATATGGGTAAGTGCCTGTGAGTGAGGTTCGAGTTCCAAATACAAGAAGTCTGGTGTGGCGCACTCACACTACTTTCCTTGTCGTTATGAAAATTGATCACCTGACGCTAGTGTTCACGCGCATCTCAAGTCTACTATTCTAAGATCTGAGCCAGCTGGTGATAGGACTATAACGCTGGAGTCACACGAGGTCTGCTATCTCTCCATAGTGAATGATCTAATAGAATCAACAGTTGCCAACAGTTTGCCATTATTGATTAATCACACTTTCTCGAATTTTGAGCTTATTTCCAATTTTAGGTGAAAATGTTACTGAACATTAATTGTAGAGATTTTCATGCTGAATCCTTTCCACTCGAAATTTTTTGTTTAAATTGTATCTGAAGACTGATAATTGAGAATCTAAAATCAAACTTTGCATAGATGGGGCGAAGCTCTTGAAATTTTTACAGATATGGGACTTGTGGCAGTTGATAGAGATTATCAATGACTATTCTGGGTACCTATAAATTTGATCAAAATCGTTGGAGTCGTTTTCGATAAGATCGCGAAAAATCCGGTTTTTGACAACATTTTTGCCATTTTAGCAGCCATCTTGAATTGCATTTTGATTGAAATTGTTCGTTTCGGATACTTATAGGGTAAGGACCTTAAGTTCCAAATTTCAAGTCATTCCGTTTATTGGGAGATGAGATATCGTGTACACAGACGCAAATACACACCCCCCCCACACACACACACACATACAGACCAATACCCAAAAAACACTTTTTTGGACTCAGGGGACCTTGAAACGTATAGAAATTTAGAAATTGGGGTACCTTAATTTTTTTTCGGAAAGCAATACTTTCCCTACCTATGGTAATAGGGCAAGGAAAGTAAAAAGCAGATCATAAAAAATAAAGATTTCAGCTTCTGACAAAATTATTCTAAACTACCTGTAAGTAGTATAATTCAGTATCTTTTCAAGTAGGTACCCTTTCCAGTTACTATTTTTTTTAGACTATTGAAACTGAATGCTTGCCGTCCAAAGTAGTTCAGTCATTAAGTGAACAAATTTGCTTATTTACTCAAAATGATTGACTGCACGTCGTGTAAAATACGTCAAGAAAGTGTGTTATTATTTTTTGTCTAATACTGCATCTGTAAAGACAATAATTATTTTCCCGACAATTATTTTTGACCGAACGTAGTGAGGTCTATGTTCTGAGTAGATTTTTGCCCACACCTGTCTCTATCAGAGTTCCCAGTGTCGCTCTGGGCCGGCTAAACTCAGTCGGCGACTGGGGAGGGCCGCGGCAGGGGACGGGAGTCTCGGTGGGGCGTCCGTCAACCACCCTCGCTCGGGTTGGGGGTTGAAACAGGGCTTGGAGTGCTTTGGAGGAATGTTTCCCTCTTTTAGGAAAGAGGGGCCGTGCTTTCGCACTGCCAAACAGGGTTAGTCGTGGAAAGAAGGGAACAGGAACCTTGCAGTGTTAGTCGTGAGAAAAGGGCTTCGTGTCGGGACTGAGTCCTAGTCCTCGGGCACCGGGTGTCTTCCCGGGGTCCGGGTTGGTTGCGGGGCTCTGGTAAAGGCTTTCCCTGGCCTTCCCAGAGGTCCTCTTGTGATCCCGCACTGGACCGGTGCGCTGCGGCGGCCAGCACTCTGGACTTTCCTAAGTCCTACTGGCCGGGCACTAGCTGTCCTCCCGGGGTCCGGATCGGCCGCGGAGTTGCGGGAAAGGCTTTTCCTGGCCTTCCTAGACGTCCTCTTGCGATCCCACACTGGACCAGCACGCTGCGGCGGCCAGCACTCTGGACTCTCCTAAGTCCTACTGGCCGGGCACTAGCTGTCCTCCTGGGGTCCGGATCGTCCGCGGAGTTGCGGAAAGGCTTTTCCTGGCCTTCCTAGACGTCCTCTTGCGATCCCGCACTGGACCAGCACGCTGCGGCGGCCAGCACTCTGGACTCTCCTAAGTCCTACTGGCCGGGCACTAACTGTCCTCCTGGGGTCCGGATCGTCCGCGGAGTTGCGGGAAAGGCTTTTCCTGGCCTTCCTAGACGTCCTCTTGCGATCCCGCACTGGACCAGCACGCTGCGGCGGCCAGCACTCTGGACTCTCCTAAGTCCTACTGGCCGGGCACTAGCTGTCCTCCTGGGGTCCGGATCGTCCGCGGAGTTGCGGGAAAGGCTTTTCCTGGCCTTCCTAGACGTCCTCTTGCGATCCCGCACTGGACCAGCACGCTGCGGCGGCCAGCACTCTGGACTCTCCTAAGTCCTACTGGCCGGGCACTAGCTGTCCTCCTGGGGTCCGGATCGTCCGCGGAGTTGCGGGAAAGGCTTTTCCTGGCCTTCCTAGACGTCCTCTTGCGATCCCGCACTGGACCAGCACGCTGCGGCGGCCAGCACTCTAGACTTTCCTAAGTCCTACTGGCCGGGCACTAGCTGTCCTCCTGGGGTCCGGATCGTCCGCGGAGTTGCGGGAAAGGCTTTTCCTGGCCTTCCTAGACGTCCTCTTTCGATCCCGCACTGGACCAGCACGCTGCGGCGGCCAGCACTCTAGACTTTCCTAAGTCCTACTGGCCGGGCACTAGCTGTCCTCCTGGGGTCCGGATCGTCCGCGGAGTTGCGGGAAGGCTTTTCCTGGCCTTCCTAGACGTCCTCTTCGATCCCGCACTGGACCAGCACGCTGCGGCGGCCAGCACTCTGGACTCTCCTAAGTCCTACTGGCCGGGCACTAGCTGTCCTCCTGGGGTCCGGATCGTCCGCGGAGTTGCGGGAAAGGCTTTTCCTGGCCTTCCTAGACGTCCTCTTTCGATCCCGCACTGGACCAGCACGCTGCGGCGGCCAGCACTCTAGACTTTCCTAAGTCCTACTGGCCGGGCACTAGCTGTCCTCCTGGGGTCCGGATCGTCCGCGGAGTTGCGGGAAAGGCTTTTCCTGGCCTTCCTAGACGTCCTCTTCGCCTCGATGCCACACTGGTGTCCTACCAATGGGGAGTCAGGTTTCGACCAAACCTGACGTGTTGTCGTTGGTCGAAACTGGCAACCCGTCGTCCAAACAGGTTAAGTGTCGTTTAACACTCGCCCAAACGAGTGTAGAGCAGTGGAGTTCACTGTGTGAGAGGCTAATCGACTTCAGCCTCGACACAACTCCCGGTCGCTGAAGAAATCGGAGTTCACTTAGTACTGGTGTACTGTGACGTTGCTAGCTGCTCGCTGCTTCCTTCTCACCTCTCTCGACCGCTCGACTTGGCTCTCCGAACTCGACTGCCTCTTGCTGGCCTTTCTCGAGCCTCCCTCAGTGACCGAGAGGGAGGGGAGAGAGGATGCGCAGCAACGCTGAGCGGTAGGCCAGTGGCTGGCTTGAACGTTGACCCCTCAGATTCTATGAAAGATAGCCGAGCGTCGAATAAATGAGCCCTAAATTCAATGCCTTTCTCTAGTTACGATATACATCGTGACACACTGTTCCTACTAAGGGAAGGGGGGGGAAAAGAGAGGGGGAGGAGAGGGGGGGGTGAGGATGGAAGGGGTAAACGGCAGACAGAAGGTCCCAAATGCCTGAGTACATTCTGACGCCTCTCCGCCGGTCAACATAGACCGAACATAAACTGGGCGCCAGGTTGGTTCCTCGCCAACCGGTGGTGATGCGTCGGCACCATCCGAAGAAATGAGCAAGCTACCCGGCCAGATCCTAGGCCTAGCTTCAGAGAAGATCTTGAAGATCTGCGCCGTGCTTTCGCACTGCGTTGAGACGCCGTGTTCGCACACTGCAAGAGACCGCCGTGTTTGCACACTGCAAGAGGCCGCCGTGCTTCCGCACTGCGATGGGGGACGCCGTGCTTTCGCACTGCAAGAAACGCCGTGCTTTCGCACTGCAAGAAACGCCGTGCTTTCGCACTGCAAAGGACCGCCGTGCTTCCGCACTGCAGATGAGAGTCGCGGTGCTCTCGCACTGCCAGGAGGGGCGGGTAACACAAAAAACGAGGTGAACAACACCTCAGACAGGTTCTGAGAACCTAAATAACATTGCAAGGGAAACGCCGTGCTTCCGCACTGCAATGAGTCGCCGTGCTCTCGCACTGCAAAAATAAGGACGCGGTGCTTGCGCACTGCAAAAGGAACGCCGGATCGTCCGCGGAGTTGCGGGAAAGGCTTTTCCTGGCCTTCCTAGACGTCCTCTTGCGATCCCGCACTGGACCAGCACGCTGCGGCGGCCAGCACTCTGGACTTTCCTAAGTCCTACTGGCCGGGCACTAGCTGTCCTCCTGGGGTCCGGATCGTCCGCGGAGTTGCGGGAAAGGCTTTTCCTGGCCTTCCTAGACGTCCTCTTGCGATCCCGCACTGGACCAGCACGCTGCGGCGGCCAGCACTCTGGACTTTCCTAAGTCCTACTGGCCGGGCACTAGCTGTCCTCCTGGGGTCCGGATCGTCCGCGGAGTTGCGGGAAAGGCTTTTCCTGGCCTTCCTAGACGTCCTCTTGCGATCCCGCACTGGACCAGCACGCTGCGGCGGCCAGCACTCTGGACTTTCCTAAGTCCTACTGGCCGGGCACTAGCTGTCCTCCTGGGGTCCGGATCGTCCGCGGAGTTGCGGGAAAGGCTTTTCCTGGCCTTCCTAGACGTCCTCTTGCGATCCCGCACTGGACCAGCACGCTGCGGCGGCCAGCACTCTGGACTTTCCTAAGTCCTACTGGCCGGGCACTAGCTGTCCTCCTGGGGTCCGGATCGTCCGCGGAGTTGCGGGAAAGGCTTTTCCTGGCCTTCCTAGACGTCCTCTTGCGATCCCGCACTGGACCAGCACGCTGCGGCGGCCAGCACTCTGGACTTTCCTAAGTCCTACTGGCCGGGCACTAGCTGTCCTCCTGGGGTCCGGATCGTCCGCGGAGTTGCGGGAAAGGCTTTTCCTGGCCTTCCTAGACGTCCTCTTGCGATCCCGCACTGGACCAGCACGCTGCGGCGGCCAGCACTCTGGACTTTCCTAAGTCCTACTGGCCGGGCACTAGCTGTCCTCCTGGGGTCCGGATCGTCCGCGGAGTTGCGGGAAAGGCTTTTCCTGGCCTTCCTAGACGTCCTCTTGCGATCCCGCACTGGACCAGCACGCTGCGGCGGCCAGCACTCTGGACTTTCCTAAGTCCTACTGGCCGGGCACTAGCTGTCCTCCTGGGGTCCGGATCGTCCGCGGAGTTGCGGGAAAGGCTTTTCCTGGCCTTCCTAGACGTCCTCTTGCGATCCCGCACTGGACCAGCACGCTGCGGCGGCCAGCACTCTGGACTTTCCTAAGTCCTACTGGCCGGGCACTAGCTGTCCTCCTGGGGTCCGGATCGTCCGCGGAGTTGCGGGAAAGGCTTTTCCTGGCCTTCCTAGACGTCCTCTTGCGATCCCGCACTGGACCAGCACGCTGCGGCGGCCAGCACTCTGGACTTTCCTAAGTCCTACTGGCCGGGCACTAGCTGTCCTCCTGGGGTCCGGATCGTCCGCGGAGTTGCGGGAAAGGCTTTTCCTGGCCTTCCTAGACGTCCTCTTGCGATCCCGCACTGGACCAGCACGCTGCGGCGGCCAGCACTCTGGACTTTCCTAAGTCCTACTGGCCGGGCACTAGCTGTCCTCCTGGGGTCCGGATCGTCCGCGGAGTTGCGGGAAAGGCTTTTCCTGGCCTTCCTAGACGTCCTCTTGCGATCCCGCACTGGACCAGCACGCTGCGGCGGCCAGCACTCTGGACTTTCCTAAGTCCTACTGGCCGGGCACTAGCTGTCCTCCTGGGGTCCGGATCGTCCGCGGAGTTGCGGGTAACACAAAAAACGAGGTGAACAACACCTCAGACAGGTTCTGAGAACCTAAATAACATTGCAAGGGAAACGCCGTGCTTCCGCACTGCAATGAGTCGCCGTGCTTGCGCACTGCATGTGCGGGCTTTCGCCCTGCATGGCCGTGTTTTCACACTGCCTTGCTTCGCCGTGCTTGCGCACTGCATGTGCCGGGCTTTCGCCCTGCATGGCGTGTTTTCACACTGCCTTGCTCCGCCGTGCTTGCGCACTGCTTGTGCCGGGCTTTCGCCCTGCATGGCCGTGTTTTCACACTGCCTTGCTTCGCCGTGCTCGCGCACTGCTTGTGCCGGGCTTTCGCCCTGCATGGCGTGTTTTCACACTGCCTTGCTTCGCCGTGCTTGCGCACTGCATGTGCGGGCTTTCGCCCTGCATGGCCGTGTTTTCACACTGCCTTGCTTCGCCGTGCTTGCGCACTGCATGTGCCGGGCTTTCGCCCTGCATGGCGTGTTTTCACACTGCCTTGCTTCGCCGTGCTTGCGCACTGCATGTGCCGGGCTTTCGCCCTGCATGGCCGTGTTTTCACACTGCCTTGCTTCGCCGTGCTTGCGCACTGCATGTGCCGGGCTTTCGCCCTGCATGCCGTGTTTTCACACTGCCTGCTTCGCCGTGCTTGCGCACTGCATGTGCGGGCTTTCGCCCTGCATGGCGTGTTTTCACACTGCTTGCTTCGCCGTGCTTGCGCACTGCATGTGCCGGCTTTCGCCCTGCATGGCGTGTTTTCACACTGCCTTGCTTCGCCGTGCTTGCGCACTGCATGTGCCGGGCTTTCGCCCTGCATGGCCGTGTTTTCACACTGCCTTGCTTCGCCGTGCTTGCGCACTGCATGTGCCGGGCTTTCGCCCTGCATGGCCGTGTTTTCACACTGCCTACGGTCCGTGACTACTCACCTACGGCTTGACCCAAGCCCGTTGACCGTCCGGGAGGCGCACTCGGATCCTCGGACGGCCGGCGCGAGGGCGCCTTCCGGGGCGGAAAGATTGGTGGGTAACCTTCCTCACCGTAGGCCGATCCCCAATGGTGATTAGGGCGAGGCCTCGTCCGCAGTCGGTGGTAGACAGGCGAACTGCCGGCGGCAATGATGAGTCTTCCTCTTCTTCCTCCGAGGAGAGTTCGAAGACCTCGGATTCGGCTGGGTGGACGGCAGCGGCGGGACGGGGAGGTGACGATGGCTGGCTGCTGATAACCGGGAAACAGCTGGGACCCCCTGGAAGTTCGCGGGGTTCGGTGGAGGCTGCTCCCCAAGCCTCAGTGAGTCCTCTTTCTCGTACCCAAACGGGGGTAGGGGCAGTCGGGGTCGCAGTTGTCGTTACGGCAGAAGGAGGGGTCGCGGGGCGGACAGCCTCCTCAGAGGTCCCGTATGCGGGTGAGATTGAGAAGCCCCCGCCTCCTCCCTCGAGTAAGGTGTCCTCATCCTCCGTGGGGACCTCCGGGACCTCCATAGGGGTATCAGCGACTGTAGAGGACGATGGCAGTGGAGTGTCGGCCCGAACTGGACTAAGAAGAGGTTGGTGAGCAGGCTGAGTCACCGTGACTACAATGTTGCGGTCGCGGCTCGTCCGCAGAGCGGGGAACTCCTCGAACAGCTCCCTGGAGGCAGCCTCTACCATGCTATCCACCGGCGGAGTCCGCTGCTGGAGGAGCCGGAGTAGCTGTTGACCTATAATACGCTCCGATTGCCACCGGGTGAGGCCTTCCCGGTTGTGTTGGAAAACCTGCACCTCCCATCTGGTGACGCAGCGCATTCTCTTCACCTGGCAATATTTAGCCATGATGGCATGGATGGCTTCATGATCGTCTGCCGATGTCTTGTGGCCGGGGTCTAAGATGGTGGTAGTAGCCTCTTTCCTGTTCACCACTGCCAGGGCAATACCTCCCCCCCGAATCAGAGGAAACCCGAGGAGAGTGTCTCTCTTTAGGTTCCTCAACACCTCCCGAAGTCCTTCAGGGGTTCGGTTCGCGTGTCGGGTGCGCAACGCCTGAAAAGGCGTGAACCTCGCCTTCTCTGTCACCGACAGCCGCTCCATTTCCCGCAGCACCTGATCCGTAAAGCAGGCCCGGAACGACAGCATTTTCTCCTCTTTTTTTTTAAAAAAAAAGTGGTAGTTGAGAGGACTCGAAGGCGTAGACAGGGAGAAAGATAAGAGGTGGTGATGAGTGATGTTAACAGAGAGCAGTTGGTGATGGTGTTGACCAAGTTTGGAGATAATAATAAAAAAAACACAAGTCTCACAACTCCAGGAAAAGCACCAAAAAAAAAGAACTAGAATTCGGAGATGTTATTTGAAGTGAAAAACGTTGAAAGAAATAAAGATGCAAATCAAAAAGTCACTAGTAATAAGGTCGCTTTACTGTAGCCTGTCACCCGATGTTGCCTACACGGTAGCTTACAACGGACTGACTAAGTGAAGTTTGAGAAGCAACCATAAACGGGGAAAAACAGGAATAAACGGGAATTATTAGATTGCATAAAATGAAAAACAATGCAGGATCGGACGAGAATAATCTGTTTAGTAGACAAAATAAATTGATTATTTTATCTTATCGCTATGCGTCGACCGCTCAACAGGCACGTAGCACTGAAATTCAGATTTAACTGGCAGAACGGTATAATAGGAAAAATGTTGTTTCTCGATGCCAATTCCTATATGAGATGATGACAAGCCTTTTCTCATAAAATTCCTTATTAGAATTATATTATTGAAGATAGAAATATAGCCATAGAAAATGTCTACAAGCACAGGCCGTGGGAAACTCGGACCTGTCTACTGAACGTGACTAAATCACAATTAAAACAATAGCACAATAAAGCATAGACTACTGTAATACCAATACAGCTCCAGTTTCTTTCAAAACGAGATGAATTCGAAATAATGAAATAATGAAGATTTTATTTCAGTAAAATCACTTTATGGATATTTTCATTTTCAATAAAATATTGGAGAGAGACTGATCAAAATTTGAAACCAACAAAAACGATTGTAGTACACTATGACTTACAATCACATGCAACTTATTCAAATGCCATGAATAATCGGTTGCCTAATTACATGCAACTTATTCAAATACCATGAATAATCGGTTGCCGAATCACACACAACTTATTCAAATTCCATGAATAATCGGTTGCCTAATCACACGCAACTTATTCAAATACCATGAATAATCGGTTGCTACATAATATACTTCTATCCACAGAAAAATAACTCCTGTTATTTTCTGTAACGTAATACATTTATTACCACGGACCCAAGCAATTATCGCCGGCTTTATTTTATGATCAAAATAAATATTCAATCCAAAACCTCATGGACAAATAATATTATTCAGAAAAAATCTGACAATTAATTTCCTCCAATGTTTATTATCGTTATACAGTTCACAAATTGTGGACGACAACATGATAAATGAAATAATTCAAATTCCATCTCTATGACCCGTGCTTGGCAAGGGGAATTGGATTAAAAGCTCTGAGACAATAAGATGGCGATATAGTTGGAGATGAAAATAAAAGCAACAATAATTTTTCGACTTTACAGAAAAAGCCTAGGAACCGCTTATCTGTTTTAATTGAACTAGGATGGTTGAGTTGCCATTCAGCTTAATTTCGACTCTGTTAAAACAGGACCATTTACTCGAAAGAAAATTGTTATGAATGCTACCTTTAAATATAGGCCTAATGTTCACATATTTCTCTGAATCGAGAAATAATTATTTCATGCTCCAATATCAGGCTAGTTTCAACTATTCCAATGCTATCAATTATCTCAAACCCCATAAATAAACGGGCTATATTTCCAAATATATTTTCCTCCAAATTTTAGGTATTATTTCTCCTCCTGGTCACTCACCTTACTGCTGCTGTTGAATTACTCTTCCCCGATACTCCATCAGGCGAGTGGGCAGCGACACCCGGCTTACTCGATTCCTCCTGCTGTCATCGCTCTCCTCCACACTGGCTCCTCCATCATTGTCCTCTCCGCCGTCGCGGGCGGCTCGCATTCCGCTGCCGTCCTCTCCATCTTCCTCCTCTTCTTCCTCGGGAAGGGGCGGCAAGATTTTTATATCCTTTACATGAACCGTCAGCATTTTACCAGCAGCTCCTTTCAGCAACACTACAGAGGCGCTCAACATTTTCTCTACCTCATAAGGCCCAGAAAATTTTGGAGCCAGCTTCGCCGCAAACTGGTTCACTCCAGACGAGAGATGATAATCCCTCTTGTACACCAACTGGCCCGTCCTCAGTTCCAGTGGTCTTCGCCTAAGATTATAATACCTCCTGGTATTATTATAGGCCTCGTTTAGATTATCTAAAACGAGTTTCTGTGCACGTTTCAGTACTTGCAACCTCCTCAGCTGGGCTGCTCGACTCGTGCCTCCATCCTCCTGTCGAGGATCGTCTTCCTCCTCACCACAAGCATCTCCTGGTGCTCTCAACTCTCTTCCGAAGTTGAGGAAGGCAGGAGTATACTTAGTGCCTACATGCACCGCTGTATTCATGGCGAAACAAAATTCCTCCACATAGCGATCCCAATCCGCATGGTGCTCGCCCACATAGAGCTGTATCATAGTCTTCATGACTCTATTAACCCTCTCCGTAGGGTTGCAGCTCGGTGTGTAGGGTGGGGTATAGAATAATGTGATGCCATTCTCCTTACAGTATGACTTAAAAAGTCTACTTGTATACTGTGTTCCATTGTCACATATAAGCAGCTTCGGCACCCCAAATTTGGTGACGACTAGCTCCCTCAAAGCTCGCGCTACGGCATTGCTGTCTGCCTGAGCTAGCGGCCGAGCTTCCGTCCACTTCGTGAACTGGTCCTGAAATACCACCAGGTATTTATTCCCCCTTTTCGAGCGAGGTAGCGGACCTACAATATCGGTGCTAACAGTCTCCCAGGGTCGCACCACTTTCCTCTGGCTGTTCATCTGTCCGTATGGAGGCCGCTGCTCCACCTTATGCTTCATGCACGTCTCACAGCGCCTCACATACTTCGCGACGTCCGCATACAGGCCCGGCCAATAATAGCGACAGGCTATCCGGTGATAAGTCCGGAATACTCCTTGATGGCCCGCTGTCGGGGCATCGTGGCTCTGCTGAAGTATCTCCCTCCTAGCACCTCTCGGGATACATAGCTTCCAGCCATCACTCTCCGGTGCATCAGGAGGTTGTTGACGGGCCCATATGTGACGATACAACGCCTCACCCCTTACCATATAGTCGGGGTATTTCTGTGGATGATGGAGTAGATTGTTCTTCATCCTCCTTATCCATCTGTCGTCTTCCATGACGATGGCGGCTACCGCTCCTGTAGGCTCCTCCTGACCTTCTTGTGGACTTGCCGGCACGTCGCCTCCTGGCAACGCTCGTGAGAGAGCATCCGGGACCACGTTTAGCTTCCCTCTTCGATACTTGATGACCAAGTTATATTGCTGCATCTCTAAGGCCCACCTTGCTAGCCTTCCTGTCGGGTTAGGGATAGCTCTAAGCCACTTTAGAGCCTGGTGATCAGTAATCACTGTAGTCTCATACCCCTCTATGTACGGCTTGAATTTTCTCAGGGCGAAAATCACAGCCAGGCACTCCTTTTCGGTGGTAGAATACCTCAGCTCGGCCCCCTTGAGCCCTCTGCTTGCGTAGGCGATGACCTTCTCCTCTCCATCGACCTCCTGAGTAAGCACAGACCCTAGTCCATACTCAGAGGCATCTGTCTGGAGCGTGAACGGTAGTTCAAAGTGAGGATATGTGAGCACTGGAGATCTAGTGAGAGCCCTCTTTATCTCCTGGAAAGCTCTCTCCTCTTCTGGTCCCCAGTGCCACTTCACTCCTACCTTCAGCAACCGGTGAAGAGGTGTTGCAAGGTCCGAAAAATTCGGGACAAACCTCCTATACCAGGACGCCAACCCCAGGAAACTCCGGAGCATCCTGAGCCGCTGCGGAGTTGGGAACTCGTTTACCGCTCTCACCGTCTCAGGATCAGTCCTGAGTCCTTGCTCCGTCACTATATGTCCCAGGTAGCGTAGCTCTCGCTTCAAGAACTGACATTTCTCTTGATTGATTATCAAGCCAGCTTCTCTCAGCCTACTGAACACTCTAGCTAGGTTCAGCATGTGAGCCTCCATCGTTTCTCCTAGAACGATGACGTCGTCTAGGTAAGCAAAAGCACAAGGCTCCAATTCCGGCCCAATTACTCGGTCCAGGAGGCGCTGAAATGTAGCTCCAGCCGAGTGTAGACCAAAGGGCATCATCCGGAACTGGAACAGCCCTCTTCCAGGAACCGTAAACGCTGTAAGCTGCTTACTCTGCTCCTCCAACGGTACTTGCCAGTAACCGCTCTTCAAGTCGATTGAAGAAATGTACTTGGCATTCCTCAATCTATCCAAAATGCCTGTCATATTCGGCAAAGGATATGCATCTCGTTCAGTGAGTGCATTAATCTGCCGGAAATCGATACAAAACCGCATCTTTCCATTAGCCTTCTTCACCAAGACGATTGGTGAACTCCATGGGCTACTGCTCGGCTCAATGACCCGCTGATCGAGCATACTGTCCACCTCCTCGTTTATCACCGCTTGCATAAGCGGGTTACGGGGATACGGACGTTGTCGGAACGGCTCAGCTCCTTCCTTCAGCCTGATTCTATGAACCAGGAGGTGAGTCGCACCTGGCACATCTCTGAATTTTATCAGCTCCGTCTCCAGGAATTTCTCGAACTCCTCCCTTTCTGAAGCGACTGCTGCCACCTGTCCCACTAAAGCCGGAGGTAATATCATCCTCCTCTGCCTCAAATCGAGTTTTGCTTGAATCGCTCTTAAATGACTTAATCCCAAAATCATTTCGGATTCTAACTCTTTGATCACTGCCACTCTCCAGTAGACTCGTCTACTACACACCTCGGCAGTCAGCTTCAGCTCCTCCACTACGGGAAGCTTTTCTCCAGTCACCAAGATCGGTTGATGACTAATTGGTTTCACCTGGCAATCGCCAGACTCCTTCAGTCGCCTTGCTGCCTCTCCAGAGACATAGGACGACTCGGCCCCGGTGTCGACCAGTGCATTCAGCCAGACATCTCGGACACGTACTAGCATGAAGACGCGTGTCTCCTGAGGCTGTGGACACCTTCCTTGCCTCTCTATCGGGGCTGCACCGGACTTCACCTCTCTTCCTCGGGCCTTCGCAGCTTTCTGGGTAGTTGTAGCACTCTTCTCCCGAGTTGAGGCTCCCATTCCGCCGTGCGTGCGCGGGTGTCGATTTTCACCCTGTGCTCCTGCAGGAACTCCATGCCGAATAAAAATTCGGGGGATAATCCTTCCATGATCGTCATCACTGTGGGAAGAATTTCTTGGCTGATTTTCAGGTTGATCTCCACCTTTCCATATAGCCGCGCCGCGGTTCCATTCGCCAGAATCGCGCCTCTCTCTGTCGCAGTTCTCCTTGCACATCCAGCTGCCTCTAAGCTCGCAAACGTTGCCAAGCTTAAGTAGTTGGATTCAGCTCCTGTATCGAGTAGAGCTCGATACTGGTGGCCAGCTACCTCGACTGTGGTATACAGTCTGTTGTCGAACTGCGACTCCGGTTCCAATTGGAGTTGGTTCCTAGTTCTCACCACTGCGGCTTTGTCTGTCGCCCTCTTCTGATCCTTCTCACAGGTGCAACCGGGACGAGGTTTTCTACAGCCCACGCAGAGAGAAATCTCAGGGCATTCCGACCTCCAGTGACCCTCTTTCTTGCAATGCCAGCAGGTAGGTCCTACTGGAGTCGGCTCCACTCGCCGTTGTGAAGTTGTAGGCTCTGGCTCGGGGCGTGCTTTCACAGGTTTACGAACCTCTTCCTGTTTCACAGTCCTCTGCCGCTGTTGAGCACTCTTCTCCTCTGACTTTATCCTCTCATACTGCCTGGCCAGCTTGAGTAGATCGTCCACGGAATAGATTTCAGCTTCCCTAATGTACAGCTTGTACCGGGGTAGAAGATTCTTGTACAGCCTCTGTAGCTGGTGATTGATTGAACAATCTCCTCTTCTCCTCATGAGAGTCTGAAGTTCTTCTACGTAGTCATCGATAGCCTCGCCTTCACGCTGCCGTCGACCCAGGATTTGAGCATCCAGATCCTCCTCATAGGTTGCTGGATAATAACGGGACCGAAAGTCCATTACGAAGTCGTTCCAATGCCGCCAGAACCCTCTTCGGTTCCGCATCCACAAGGAACACCTTCCCGCTAGCATTTCTGGTAGCGCCGGGAACAGCTGCTCCCCTGTCAGCCCGTAGGCTTGTTGTAACTCCTCGAGACGCTCTAGGAAGCTAGGAGCGTCTCCGTTGCCATCATATGACAACCTCCATCCTCGCACCTTATCGCACACCGTCCCTGGGTCCATAAATGGTGTATGGTGGGCTGCAGCCCGGACCGGTGAGTGCGGTGCCTGTCGTGGCCTGTACTGGTGCGCCGACGACTCCTCTGGTCGCACTAATGCAGGTCTCGCGTGATACTGTGGGCCAGCGTCCACATGCGCCGACATTGACCTCGGTGGCGCTGGCTGTATCACCGCCTCTTCAGCGGGAGGCAGCGGTAGCATCGTGAGGCATCGCTGCCGCTGCTCCGCTAACGCCCTCCGCAACTCGGAACAGGTGCCGTCTGTGGGCACCGAGTCTAGGAGTAATTCGACCGCGTCTCTGTTCCGCAATCGATACACCCATGAATGGCATGATTCGCCATCGGAGGCTGGTGAGGCCTCCTCGGGCAGCTTCCCGAGTCTGGAAGACTCCTGATGATCTTCCTCTACAGGAGGCCACAGAGACGTTGCTCCTTCCGCCTCGTGGTAACTTGTGCTAGCTCCATTGCTAGCCTGGTTCAGGTTGCTGGCTTCCTCTGCCGTCTTCCTGTGATGGTCCACAAGAACCTTCCTCAGCTCCGCCATCGTACCTGTTGTAGGTAGCCCTGCTGCTGCTGCTAGGTCCACTGCTTCTTTCCGGTGGAGTTTGTAGATCCAGGTCACTCCTGGATCGCTGTTTTCCTCTCGCGCCTCCTGGTCTTCTCCGGCGCGACTACATTTCTCCTCTGCACTCATTGCTGTTTTTCTCCTCCTGCCTTGGGCCCCACGTTCGTGTGCCAATCTTCTGAGTAGATTTTTGCCCACACCTGTCTCTATCAGAGTTCCCAGTGTCGCTCTGGGCCGGCTAAACTCAGTCGGCGACTGGGGAGGGCCGCGGCAGGGGACGGGAGTCTCGGTGGGGCGTCCGTCAACCACCCTCGCTCGGGTTGGGGGTTGAAACAGGGCTTGGAGTGCTTTGGAGGAATGTTTCCCTCTTTTAGGAAAGAGGGGCCGTGCTTTCGCACTGCCAAACAGGGTTGGTCGCGGAAAGAAGGGAACAGGAACCTTGCAGTGTTAGTCGTGAGAAAAGGGCTTCGTGTCGGGACTGAGTCCTAGTCCTCGGGCACCGGGTGTCTTCCCGGGGTCCGGGTTGGTTGCGGGGCTCTGGTAAAGGCTTTCCCTGGCCTTCCCAGAGGTCCTCTTGTGATCCCGCACTGGACCGGTGCGCTGCGGCGGCCAGCACTCTGGACTTTCCTAAGTCCTACTGGCCGGGCACTAGCTGTCCTCCCGGGGTCCGGATCGGCCGCGGAGTTGCGGGAAAGGCTTTTCCTGGCCTTCCTAGACGTCCTCTTTCGATCCCGCACTGGACCAGCACGCTGCGGCGGCCAGCACTCTAGACTTTCCTAAGTCCTACTGGCCGGGCACTAGCTGTCCTCCTGGGGTCCGGATCGTCGCGGAGTTGCGGGAAGGCTTTTCCTGGCCTTCCTAGACGTCCTCTTCGCCTCGATGCCCCACTGGTGTCCTACCAATGGGGAGTCAGGTTTCGACCAAACCTGACGTGTTGTCGTTGGTCGAAACTGGCAACCCGTCGTCCAAACAGGTTAAGTGTCGTTTAACACTCGCCCAAACGAGTGTAGAGCAGTGGAGTTCACTGTGTGAGAGGCTAATCGACTTCAGCCTCGACACAACTCCCGGTCGCTGAAGAAATCGGAGTTCACTTAGTACTGGTGTACTGTGACGTTGCTAGCTGCTCGCTGCTTCCTTCTCACCTCTCTCGACCGCTCGACTTGGCTCTCCGAACTCGACTGCCTCTTGCTGGCCTTTCTCGAGCCTCCCTCAGTGACCGAGAGGGAGGGGAGAGAGGATGCGCAGCAACGCTGAGCGGTAGGCCAGTGGCTGGCTTGAACGTTGACCCCTCAGATTCTATGAAAGATAGCCGAGCGTCGAATAAATGAGCCCTAAATTCAATGCCTTTCTCTAGTTACGATATACATCGTGACAATGTTTTAACTCGGATTTTCTTCTGTCTGTATGTATGTATGTATGTAACTGAAGCCACCTATAATACAAGGCCGTGGCCTACGATATTGCGACCTAGAATCTAATACATGATTGGTGAAAAAGATCAGCTGGTATTTTTAAAAATATTTTTCACCAATCATACATGTAGCCTATTAGATTCTAGGCCTACACTGCGACGTTGCAATATCGTAGGCCGCGGCCTTGTATTAGAGGTGGCCTTGTATTTACGGCCAAACGCGTTCATAGAATTCTATGAAATTTGGCAGGAATATTTCCCTCTTTAACTGCGCTTCGATGTATACTCAAGGTTTTTTGAAATTTTGCATTTTAAGGATAATATGAAAGAAAAAGGAATTTCCTTCATACTCCAATATCACTATATCATCTACTCTGAAGATAGGATTAATCAGACTATAAAATTATTCATAATCAATCAGCTAACAAGTGGATTATTAATTGCATGCATTACACAGATGTCTGGAGAAGCTGGTGAACAGGTGACACCAGATACTTGTGGATGAGAAAACTGCGTGAGGTCTACTGTTCACAGAACTAGTAGTCTATGGGTGGGAGTGAGAGAGTTGGTTGAGAAGTCCATTATTTTAGAGCATCCTGTCCATTTATATACTTTTATGGCTTAATCTATAAAATACAAATATGGAGCTACCAACTGAAGTTGGGAAGTCCATGGATCGTCAAAGTTGATGATAAATGATTGCAAGACAATCATGTCAAAGCCCGATTTGGAAAATTCTGATCTAGCTCTATTCAAAATAGCTAATACTAGCCTAATTAGCATACAATGGTTCCATAGCATCATTTCTAGCATATTGAATGAAAAATACTAAGAAATTGTCAAAAACCACAGATTTATTGATACTTAGAAAGACCGGTTTCGGTTATTACACCATTGTCAATCTCTGATAAACTGACAATTTCTTAGTCTTTTTCATTCAATATGAATTACCACAATATCAACTTCTCAACTACACAAAAAAGAAAAAAATCTAACATAATTTGATAGAATTTCAGGTGCATACTCATTTCTATTCTGTATAACAAATAGGTTCTACTCTTTGTTTTTAGAAGTATCTACTCATATAAATATTCATTTTCTGTTCTGAATATGCTAATTGTTCATTTTTTCTCCATTATAATGTAGTGTTAGTATGCGATGGGTCATGCAAGACCTGGCAATACATTGCCATTTGTGATAAAGAATCAACAATTTGCTTTCATAAAGCTTATACAAGCATTATAAAACTGGCTACTATAGTATTGTCTACTGGCCTATATCAGTATATCAGTATCATGAAAGTACTCGTTCTTCAATATTAGCCATGCTTATATTGATTCTCGTTATTTATACTTTCATAACATCACAACTGGTCTATCTCTGAAATGAAGGCTTTTGGTTGATAACACAGAGCAGTAATTTAGAAAATGATGTATTGTTTGTAAGATATGCCATTCCAAGCTACTTTGTAGAGGGCCCCATACACTAGGGAACTTGGATCGGCCAACTTGGTTCGGGGAACCAAGTTCGTGTAGGATTTGTCCACACACTGCAGTGGGGAGAGCGAACAACCGTTCGTTACTTTAGTGTATTTCGGGGTCTAGAGATGAGTGTTTGAAAGTTTGCAACTGCTGTGGGAAGGAGATATGTTGGATATATCGCCCTGGCGGACGAACCGAACAAAGTTTTTAAACTAGATTGAAGACCAGATTCGTCACGAATTTGGTTCGTGGTTCGCCAATTTCCACATATACTGGGGAATTTGGTTCGCAAGAACCAAGTTCGCTGATCCAAGTTCCCTAGTGTATGGGGCCCTTTAGAAGTGCCACTACACGAGAGCCCATCCATCAGCTCCATACTAAAGAGAAAATATAGCACAAGAAGATATTCCATGGTATAGAGCGTTTATGCTCCAATTTCCAATGTCAGCTCAAGTCGATAGTCCTTGGAGCTGTTTTTGGTGAAGCCATGTGGCGCTGGTAGTCTCTCATATTGTGCCGTCCTAACACTCTCACCCCAACAAAACATTAACAATAGACAGTGGTCGACAATAATAGGCTTGAGTTAACCTTCCGGTAGTCGCACTCTACTCAATCACACGAGCAGTCGCGTGTTGTATTTTGTACAACATCCCATTTTCCAAGTGTTATGTACTCTGTTTACTGTCAAAACATATTAATAATAATTGTATAATTACTTTCCCCATCTTTTTGGATTATTTTACGCATATGAATATTTGGATGATTACCATTTCATAGGTCAATAAGGTACATCAAACAAAGCCATCAATTCTGTGTTATTGGTTTGTTTACATTCCCCGTATTCACTCTTTCTGTTAAAACTATTCTCCATCTTCAAATAATCTCTTTTATTGATTTTTTGATTTTGTATTGTCATGTTTCTCTGCGCGGTAGTTATTAGTTTGTATCTTTGCAGCTGGAGCGCTAGTGGTCCACTGCCGACTTGATACTGTGCATTCTCGTTGCATATTTTATTTATCTTTGTTCTAGTTTTTGGATATGTTTTAAAGCCTTTGTCATTTATTATTGTATTTGTCAATTTGTTGTTCGGCTTCCGGATATCTTTTGCATCTTTTTAAAGATCAATTTTATTGGTGATTTCTTGATCAAGGTAGCACCTGCTTGCTATCCATTTCCTGTCTTCACTGTCTCATCGTTTGGCTTCTACCAGCAACTTCGTGTGTGTCTCCATTTATTTCTACTTTATTCGTGAAAATAGTTCACCTCGCCCTGTTTTACTTGTTTTATTTGTTGGAGACATTTTTTCGGTTCTTTGGAGCCATCAACTTTGGAATTCGGACAATTAGTTCATGTGTTATTTCATTTCTAATTTGTCAACGTGTTTGGAAACTCTGTGTGTGTGTGCATCTAACTTAGTATATGAAAGTTACAACTTGAACTCTCATCTTTCGTGAAAAATAGTTTTCACCTCGCCCTGTTGGATATTCTCGACTGGTTCTGTGGAGCTATTTTTAGTTTTTCAAAACTTGAACACTTGTTCCAATTTCACATATTTTATTTCCATTATGGCATTCTCAAAATGGCTGCTTGCGTGTGTCACCGCGTCTATCTACAAGTTTAAATTTGTTTTACATATTGCAGACTCTTGTTTTACATCGAGTGCTAACCTTGTTTAGTATTTCTTTATTTGCATTGTGGGACTGAAAGTTTACCCATCATTCATTCTATTGCTATTTATTGTGATATATTGCCCATATCACTGTTTAAAGTGACTCAATTGTAAATCGCATTTTACAAACATTGCAACTGAATATTTCCAAGACTCAGGAGATATATTCTTCGAAACATTAATTGAAAACTCTTCCTCTACAACTGGCTGCTGTTTCATCCGCATTTCAAACAAGTTGGAATCTTGTTTCTCTTCTGATTTGTCCATTCGAGCTATTGGAAGCTCACGCTGTCTTTGAAGGCCCTAGACCAAACCGGGACCTTGACTCTGGCCTATTCGAGCTATTGGAAGCTCCCGCTGTCCTTGAAGGCCCTAGACCAAACCGGGACCTTGGTTCTTGCATTTATGTTCCGCAGCTAAGTATTTTTGTATCATCTACTTTGTATAGTTATACTGTACTATAGTTGTACTGTTATATTCATAACCTTTTACTGTCACTCATTAATAATTAAAATCCAAATTATTCAAATTATTACTATTTCAAATTGTTATCAGTTCTTTCATTCAGATTACTGTTTTTATTTGTTCTGTTCTTACTAGAATCATTTAATACAGTTTTCAAATTTGTTCATGTATTTCAATCCTGTTCTAAACTCAATCCTAATCTTGTTCATAACAAAGTTAAATTCTATTCCAACTTTTATGTCGACCAATCACCCTGAGGGGTTATTTCATGTATTCAATTTTATTTCTTGTTCATGTGATTTGACATTCTTTAATGCTGATTAAAGTTTTGTATTTTACTAACCTACTTTTTCATTTGGCATTTCACCTTAGCCTACATGTTAATGATTAGTTTTAATACTGAGTTGCCTAAAATTGTTTTGCTTTCATTCCAGTGCACAGGTTTTTGAATGCACAACGGCTCTTGCACTCATGTGGAGTTTCAGTCACGTGTCAAATTAATCAAGACACATTTGTTTCTCTTATTTCAGAATTTGATTTATTCTCTCCTATTTATACAGTCCACTCTTTTCTAAGACTAAATTCCACACTTTCCCTATCTTATGCACAGTGCGACTTACGCACTGTCGTGACTAAATGGCACCTAAAGACCGAACCATTGCTCGGTTGATACTGCAACTCAATGGAGTGATGGGGAGAGAGTTTTGGAATGCATAGGTGATTCATTCACCGACACTACCCCATTCAATAGTTTTGTGCAACAAAAAACTGACAATTTCATTTTTTTTCATTTAATTTTTTTCATCCCACTGACCACCTATGAAAGGGGTATAAGGATTTGTCAATTATAATCAAAGTCGTCAATCTTTGCATTCTATAATGCAAAAAGAATTCCTCACTGGAATAAGGACAAACCTGCAACAACTCCTCCCTCACCTTAATTTTGAACTTTTCACTTGTCTCAATGTTGTACTTTTTACAACAGCGCGGCTTCCGGAAGGTTATCAAAGAATCGGCTTGAAATTTGGAAAATAGACGACCTATACATTTGGATCTTCATAAGATCTTGCTATTTTTCCTCTATGTCCATACAAATAACAGTAACGGTTTAATTACTGGATATCCTATAATAGAAACAGATACAAGTTGATTACAGGTAGCTATTCTT
The DNA here is from genome assembly GCF_014356525.2 of Nilaparvata lugens. Taxonomy (NCBI): domain Eukaryota; kingdom Metazoa; phylum Arthropoda; class Insecta; order Hemiptera; family Delphacidae; genus Nilaparvata; species Nilaparvata lugens. The sequence goes on from NC_052519.1 coordinate 7,763,911, forward strand.
CATAGGAAACGCCATGATTGAATTAATTTTAGTTCGTAGGAAACGCCACCGTAGGAAGTGACAGTAACAGTTACATTACTGGATAAATAACTGTAACAGATATAAGTTGAGTACAGGTGGCAGCTCTTTGTAGGAAACGCCACGAATGAATCTTGGTTCATAGGAAACGCCACCGTAGAAAGTGCCACGTTACCATTGTGTCAGAGCCACAAGAGGTGGCTGGGCTCGTAAAATGTGAGGGGTTGTTTTTCTGGGAAGAAAAAGTACGTCAATACGAAATGTGTCTCAAGGATGAGAGGGTAGGATTAACCCTGTAACTTCGAGTGTTGAAAATAATGCCAACTTCACATTGCTGGCGGTCTGACACTTTCACACATCTGTGTCACACGTTCACACATTCACAAGTTTGTCTGTGTCTCACACATTCACAAGTTTGTCAGTGTCACACGTTCGCACGGCTCGGTTGTCGCAAGTTTTTCTGTGGTCATTCATCTCGTCTCTCGCCGCTTTATTGTCCGGCGTGTGTTTACGATGTAATTTACGGTGCCGAGGCAACAGTTAATTTTCTAATTGAGTCTGGAGAACTGTATGGTTGTAAAATACAACAAAGGGCGTCATAATTTATGATTTTTTAGGTGTATAATAGAGTCTTTGAGAAGTATATTTCCAGTACATGAAAAAGTGACAACATAATTCATGTTCCTTTAGATCGATAATATAGTCTTCGAGTAGTATATTTCGAGGTCTTCAAGAAACGAATAGGCAACATAATTCATGACGGGGATGTTTCACAGAGACAAGTTCTCACAGAGACAAGTAGTGTTTTTGAACGATATTGGTGTCACAGAGACAAGTTTCACAGGAGCAAGTATTTCTATAAATGGCAGTCTCACAGGAACAAGTTCCCACAGAGACAAGCAGTTTCATAGAGACAAGGTCTCCGTCCAAAGTAGTAGCGCTATAAATGGCAGTCTCACAGAAGCAAGTTCTCACTGAAACAAGGTGTTTCACAGAAGCAAGGTCAGTGTCGTAGAGACAAGGTAGCGAATGTAGGAAGAAGTTAGGCGTGTTGCCTACATCTGAACTTGAAGGCACTCCATTATTTTCTCTAGTAAATTGAATGTCTGCTGTTTTTCTATCATGCAGGTATATGTTTATGATTGAAGGTTTATCATATAAGATAGGGATGGGTTGGTAACCTATTAGAATTAGATAGTAGATAGAATTATGAAGATAACTTAAATAAATAAATTGAGTTCAATGCAAATGTAATATATTTCTACCAAACTCCAAGATAACTATTCCAATATATCTAATGAGTATATATTAAACCTTCTACCCGAAAGAATAATCAATATGAATATGAAATGGAATATATAAAAGCCAAATAGCCTACCACTGACCTACTCATCACCGCTTCTCAAAAACCACATGGCCAAAATGGTGTTTCATTATAATTCCTTCTTTCGTAATAAATTGTTTATGCTTTTGTACTCCTGAGCGAAGCTCGGTCCCCGATATTATGAGCTTATCATCTCTTCTTTTTCCAAGCTGCGGTCTCGAATTGTAAATTCAAATTAATATAATATTAACTTCAGACAGTCACAGAGTAAAGCTGCGTTAACACCAATAGATTCTATAGATTCTATTAGATTGAACATAACTTATCATACACATGATGAACATATGTGTTTTTCAAGTGCCGTTCAATCTATAATAATCTGTGAGGATTGGTGTAAACGCCGCTTAAGATGCCAAGATTTAACATGGCGTTCCGAGTTACGGATGATAATGTCAATGAAAAACTTCATTTTCCTCATGAAATCTTTCCCATAGAAATTTAACAGATTGTTGTTCGACAAGCGTCTCTACATGTTACAAAATGAAAATCCCAGTGAAAAACAAAAAGTGCCACTTGATAATTCCCAAATCATCTTTTTAATCGTAGCTCTGATTCAACTGAGCAATAACTTTCTGAACTTACTGAGTTGATAGGACTAAGGACGAAGTCAATGGGACTTGGGATTCCATCAATTCAGGATAAGTATTATATCGGTATTCATAAATACAGGATTGAAGTAGTGCAACATTTAGATTAGCACACCAATAGATTTTATTTGTAACGAAGTGAGTTCATTACTTTCATATAAAAGTTCTACTTTTTCCATTATGATATAGTATATTGACGACTACTGCAAAACATTGTCTGGTAGCCCTGGTAATGTAATGTAATATAAATGTGATCGTATGGTTGATTGGAAGTCTCCAACCAGCCTGATCAGATTTCTTAGTGGGGCCATTGGCAAACATTTTGAAAAAGACCTGATATTATAGCAATGACTTTATTCCTAGTAGATAGCATTTGTAGTAGATGGCAAAGGATTCTCGTTACCACATTGCAAAGGATGTTCAGTGAGGTCTACTGTTATCTGGACTACTAGAGTATTGTAGCTCCTGATGTCAGATTGAGTAAGAGCTTGAAATTTATCCCTCTTTCGTGTACTCCATGTTCAATATCTGCCCCTATCTTATATTAGAAGAAACTGGCCTCTGAATAAATTAAAAAACGCACTAAATCTAATTCTGAATGAAAATGCTTATTATTCCGTGAATTAATTCTCAAATTGTTGAAAATGTGATATTCAGTGCTGTGAGTTTATAAATAGTTTTTTTTTCAATGTATGACTTAATTTATTCAATTGTAATGAGTAATGATAATTATGACTTGATAAGACTGATTTGATGAATGACTACACTATTCATAAGATGACTACTAAGATGTTATGAATATTGAATTGCTCATTTATTGTATAACAGACTATAAGCTGAATTCTTTAGACAAGGCCTAATCGCCTAATCTACTTACATCCAAATCGTTTGTATTTATCGGTCAATATATTTCTTATTCCTAGACGCCAGCTAAGAAAGGGGTTTCAATTTTCGTAGAATAAGCACGTTTTTCAAAAAATGTTGTGATTTCAAATTCAAATTTCGTTTATCACACACATATACGAGAATTTAGAATTAATGAGAAAGTGGCCCGGAATAAGGTTTATGATTTCTGTTCTTCTGATGGCTCTTAAACTGTAGGCTTATTATTAAATAACGAGTTTAGAGAACCGGGAAAATGGGATTTATATTTTATTATAATAAATATTCAAAATTACGTTTCCAACCCACAATTACTGTCTTTTTGTCATGTCCTTAAAGTTACTGAAAACCATATCGGTTGGGACTAATCAAGGTTTATTTAGGGTGGTTTTAATTATTAGTTTTAGTGTTACAAATAGTTCACCTAGATCTAGATGGCTATTAAAACATTATTGATCTAACTAAAGCATGATATTAGTGTCAAAGATAGAAATCTGCGTTTCAATTCATTATCATGTGTGTGATAAGATTGATTGATTGATTGATTGATTGAGTACTTTATTTATGTAGATTACAATATATACTGGCTTATACACTTATAAACAATAGCTTACAATACAGCAAAATTATAGATGAATTTACATAATATAGACTAGGAAAATAACTATTGAACTGTATATGATATGAAAAAGCAATTTGTAATATAATAACTATAGATAATAATCATATTGTTATGCATCTACATAAATTGGCGGAGCTTTGGACATATCAATGTCCATTCTTTGGGAAGAATATTAAAAATATCCTTCCCACCAACTCTCTACCAAAACGTTAATTCAATTAATTAAACTAAGGATTTATTTATTAATGGAAATTTTGTGAAAGTTTTAATTAATATAAATATTTAAGAGAAAAAAAAACAGAAAATTGATAGAGTAAAATAATTATATAGGTAGATAAGATCAAATTATTGATTAATAAAATGAAGTAGGCTGAAAGTAGAACAGGGTAATCAACTTTCAGTAATATACAGCAGTATGCAGTGGATAATTAAAAAAACATGAGTTCATATAGTATTCTAAAACAGGTTTAAAGGTTTGTATTTGTTGGATGGGTGGGGGATGGTTGTCATGTGATTGTTCTAGGGCCGGACAGTTTCAGTCATTTGTTCCAAAAGATGTTTTTTTAAAGTCAGGATGAAGCTCGCTCGGCTCTCGATGGACCTGATAGAAATAGGAAGTGCATTCCATGTACGACAGGCACTGACTAAGAAGGATTTTGTGAAAATAGTAGTTCGATGATTGGGTATCCTTAAAGTACTTTCTCCGGTTCTAGTATGTGAAGCATCTATCCTCCTACCTTCAGAGACAAATTTGAAATCATCTTTTAAATAGTTCGGATTACCGTATTTCAAGATATCTTTAGAGAGCTTGACTAGCTTGACTATTCGAAAAAGCCTTTGATCGGGAAGCTTTAATGTTGAACTAGCAATGTGGGCTGGGGTGATATGATCATGGCGTTGGAGAGAGTAGACGAAACGTAGACAATAATTTTGGCAACGCTGTAGTTTACCATTCAGAGTGACTTGCATATCGTTAAGAACAGAATTACTATACATTAAATGTGGGAAGATGAGAGATTGAACCAATAATAATTTAATGTTTCTAGGGAGAATATCTATTTGATGATTAATAGTAGAGAGAGAGATATGTGTGAGAGAGAGAGAGGCAATCTACTGACAGATTTAAGTGAAACGAACTTCTGCCAGATTTAAGTGAAATGAATATCTTACTCTCAGATTTAACTGAAACATGTTCTTGACAACGATGTGAAGTACATGCTGAATTGTGGGTTGTACACACAACGAACATTATATTTTTAATGTTTCCTCAATCATAACTAATGCATAGAATGAACTTGTATATCCAAATACACATGTATCTTTAAACTCTCTAGAGAGTGATCTATGATATTTTACATTTTTTATCGGCAATGTCATATAAGCATTTCCAGAGATCATCAGAATTATTAACAATAGCTAATGATTCGTCATTATTTGAGCAACCATAATGAAAATGTCCGGTTTCTAGTATATCGAGTAATTCAAAAATTTCAGATAGAATTGGAAAGTGAAGATTTTCTGTTTTTGTTAATGCAAGATCACTCACCTCATCACCCGTTGAAAATTTAATATTCTTTGCAATTAGATCAAATTCATTGAATGAAATTGTCATCAAGAGACAAGATAGTTTCTTGAACTCTGAAAAGCTATAACAATCAACCATATTTTTCAGTTGAGTGTATGTACAGGTAAAACGTGATAAGAAATTATTTGAATGAACTTGTATCTGCACACTATACTACATACTTCTATAAATAGCATTGAGCTTCAACGCATGTGAGATCTTTACAGCTCAACTAACAAAGCAATACTGAACAATTAAACCTAGACATTGCAGGTACAATGGGAAATGAAAACAATCGAGTATACACTAGAAATTTATTTACACAATTCACTACAATTGTTCATCACTTCCTCTTCAATTTTTATTAGTTCACTAACAGACAGTTTGTGGTGTCCGTAATAGCATAGATAATCATTTATATTGTTCAAATTCACTGTGTTTAAGAAAATGTCTCTTAGTTGTTTCACCAAATGATGATTTTCATGAGTTGAATGTTTAATTGCAATTTCACAGGCATCATACCAATCAATACACTGTTCTAACCTCATTTCCAATTCACTATCAGCTTGCATCCACTTGCACGGGTCCATGATGAGCGAATGAAGAAACTATACATATGTCGGTACTAATATAGAGAAATTAAATGGTTCCTGTGCCTTCCCTTTAATGCAACATACACAAGCAGTATGATATTTGAATGCTTGCATACAATAAACACATTGAATTTCTTGTCCGTTATAGAAAAAGCCATATCTTGCAAAGTTTTTCTTTTCTGTATTTGAATAGAATTGACATTTTTTCATGCTAAGCATTCTATTGTTTTCACACATGAAATTTGGAGATGAGTCCATATTTTTCATTATCAAACCATTATAATGAACCGCCGCGAAGAGCCCACATCGCCCCTGCGGATTGCGATGATGAATTTCACAGGCATTATAACACCAAGAACTTGTGAAGTAGTTAAAATTTGGTTTCTCAATTTCATCCAGTAAACAACATACGTTTTTGTGTAACCTTCTAAGAAACTTAGCTTTCTCTGTACCTTTTGTGTAGATTTTATCATATCCTTCAAGATAAGATATCAATAATTCGTCTGTATAAATAAAATGACCATCTTCCCAGCGTATTTTGTGATAATTGTTCTCTGCCCATGTTACTTGCTTACACAATTTAGCATTCAATTCCGACTTTGCAAATGGCGACTTGAAATGTAACACAACAAAGCTATTTACCTGATCTACGATTCCGATTTCTTTCATGATAATTTGATTAGAATTTCTCTTGAACCAATGCATGTCGACTGTTGCAAATTTTTTACAGGAGAGAGTTTCTTCCTCCTCTTGTGCTGTTTTGTCCTCCCCCTCCTTTGTCCTCCTCCTCCTCCTCCTTCTCCTCCTCCTCCTCCTTCTCCTCCTCCTTCTCCTCCTCCTCCTCCATTCTCCTCCTGTGGTTTAGGTGTACTACATCTTGAGTGATAGTAGAAGAAGTCTTGTTCGGCGTTAAGATCACACTTTGTGTCAATAGATTGTGTTTTCTTCCCAGAATTAGAAGACATTATAGGTGTACTACATCTTGAGTCATAGTAGATGCTGTCTTCCTCCTCCACCTCCTTATCAAGATCACACTGTATCCCGATAGAGCGTGTTTTCTTCTCAGAATTAGAAGACATTCTAGATGTTAACCGATCAAAGCTAGAACCTCAAATGAGTAAAATTTGAAAAATGAAATACTTATATAGCTTGTGCTCTATCGAGAAATTACTGAACTTCCTTCACCATGGAAGTAAGAGGAGTGTACTCCATAATATGATCACTGATTAAAATGCAATAAGCGAAAGTATTTGGAGGTACAGCTTCCTTAAATTCCATATCTATTCTAATATCTGTGGAGGATTTCAAATGAGAAGATTGATGTGAACAGTCAATTACAATCAGGGGTGTTTTAGTACAAAATGTGTCAAAATCAATCTTTGTTCCAAGCTCAGTATTGATACTATGGTTATAGTACGCCGAGGGAAAATCCAAAAACATACGGTACATCAATTCTTGTTTACCAAGGAGGTTTTCATAAGGAAAATAGTCAGAGTTCAAGTAGACCTTTGCATTTTGAAGATTACAACTATCAAATTCCGAGATTGATTTATTAATTTTATTCTTACGATCTGTTTGAAACGCTAAAACAACATACTTTGGTGTGTCGAGATGGGATGCAGTTTTTACTGCCCAAGAATGAACAGTGCTCTTTTGTAAATTTGGTAATTCTGAAATCTCCCAATGACGAAAGCTCAGCTTCAGCAGTGTATCAGCATCGAGCAATCTCAAAAATTTCAACCTCACATGATCTTCTAAAGTAATATAGGGAATTCTCCATTGAAGCTTCGTTATTTTTATATTAACGTTTGTTGCTTCTGTAGACTCGATGCAATTGAGATCTGTTGGTGATCTTAATAATACAAGTTCTTGTTTCAAGTTCAAAATTATTCTTTGAAAGTCTTCAAAAAATGGTAAAACTAATTTAAGAGGTACACCGAATGTGAACTTATTATCTTTCAGTGTATATCCTGCTCTGTCAAACCCGGCCAAGTGATATGTGTTCTTATCAAACATATTTTTCACTAGTATAGCTTTAATTGTTGATTTTAATCCAATTAGTCTTGATTTAGAAATTTGTTGTCCAGCCAATTCATATCGAATTTCATCAAAGAGATTTCCAATGAGGTTACTGGATAATATATACTCAGCTTCTATTGGAGCATCCTCAGCCTTCGCAGCTGGTTTTGTACACTTCACCTCCCCCTCAATAAATATAAATGATTTGCATGGAAGACTGTACTGATCCATAGAAGCCACATGGATGCGAGCTTCATCTGATGGTTTAATTTCTTGACCCAAATATACTGTATGAGTATGGAACTGAAATTTGGTAATATCATTATAGAACTCGAGTTGAGATTCAACATTGAGAATTTCACTAATTGCTGCGCCGTACATGATGCCAATCTACTTTAAATCCCAACTTTTCCAATATTCTCGCGCTTTTCGCTGATATAGCACGTAGCTTTTTAGGTGTTGACTCTATCACGTTCGAGTCTCTAATGAGCTTCTGTGAGCAAGTGCTAGTGTGAGGTTTGAAAACGAGGAATCCCATTTCAAGTTCTTTGTTTTTCACGAATGTGAAGTCTAATTGTAATTATATCTCCTCGGAAATCAATGAACGATCCTTCTTGATTGGTTACCTTTACATTAATGCTTTGAATTCTATGTGTGTTTGAAGGCATATAGATTATCGTATTAGGTGTTTCATTTATCGAATACCCACTAGGTACTCTAGGTGAGAACTCGTATATAATATGTTTCTGTTTGCAATTGGAGTAACTCCCACAGGCTATATTGCACTCAACTACAATAGAGTCAATATTTGTTATGCTAACTAAATGCTGAGAATAATACCATTCATTCGGTTGTAATATAACATTATCAAAACCAAGCATTTTTCCTATTGAAGTAGATGATGTAAAGTCAATAGGCTTATCAGAACGAATTTCGAGCTTCATAGTTGATATGATAAACCATATGTTTTCGTTGTTATTGATTCATTCATAAATATCAAATGTTGTTGATCCGTTACTAGTAGAAAGTCATGTTCAATTTTATTTGATTAAAGCTCTACAAGTGAAGAGTTTACTTATTTCAATTTAATCAAATGAAAATGCTGACAAAGAAAAAGACAAAAACGATTGAAAACCGTAACTACGAAGAAGATAAGATGGAATCACATATTGACAAGTTTCTCAAGCCAAAGGAATTATCCATTGACCCAGATTCGCCTACGGCAGAGAGAGAGTGGAAACATTGGAAAAAGACGTTCAAAAATTTCTTAGAAGGAATGACAACCAAAGACAAAATGAAAATATTGGTAAACTTCTTATCACCTGCTTTATACGAAATTGTGGAAAGCTATACTTCATATGAAGAAACTATATCCATGTTGGAAGATATGTTCGTTGAACCGAAGAACGAAATTTATGCACGATACTGCCTTGCTAATGCAAAACAACAAATAGGTGAGTCCATTGATCACTACTATTCTGAACTAAAAAGATTAAGCTTATCATGTAACTTCACTAGAGTGTCAGCCGAAGAAAACAAAAACAAGCATATTAGAGATGCTCTTGTTTCAGGGTTATGTTCTATTGAAATTAAAGAGAAACTTTTTCAACAAGGAGATTTGAGTCTACAAGAAACCGTTTCCCAAGCACGTGTTCTTGAATTCGCAAAAACATATGGTTTATCATATCATTCTACCCGGCTAGATTTTCGTGTTATCTTAGGGGCAAGATGACGGAGCGACACAGTAGACTCTTGTCCATCAGGGCGACAAATGTGAGCATACTCTGGGTTTGCCTCAATCAATTCAACTTCTTCTACTGATAAATCTTGCTTTGAATTTCGGTTCATTTTCTCCAGCCAAAATGGTCCTGGGCTCATTAGTGTTTTTCTCACGAACTTTGTCCCAAAGTGAAACCAGGCATTCAGCTGTTGAGAAAGAAGCCTATGCCATTTTTGAGTCTATAAGAAAATGGAGACACTATTCACTACGAAAACAATTCACTTTGATCACTGACCAAGAATCAGTCACATTCATGTTTGGCACTCAACACAATAGAAAAATAAAAAATGAAAAGATACAAAGGTGGCGCCTAGAATTATCTGAATACAAATTCAACATAGTCTACAGACCTGGAAAAGAAAATGCACCAGCTGATGCACTCTCTCGTTTATGTATTACAGCTGGTTGTTCAACATTGAACTCAGCTTTGGCAAAATACCATGATGAACTTTGTCACCCTGGTGTAACTCGTTTCTACCACTGGCTCAGAATGAAAAATCTCCCCTATACTGTAGATGATGTAAGGAAAATTTGCTCCAATTGTGCAATTTGCTCTGAAATAAAACCACAGTATATGAAGACAAAAGGAAATCTCATAAAGGCAACAAAACCTTTTGAACGAATTAATATGGACTTCAAAGGACCCATACAATCAAAAACAAGAAATAAATACCTACTGGTGATGGTTGATGAGTACTCAAGATTCCCTTTTGTATTTCCTTGTCCAAACATGACTGCAAGAACAGTCATAAATTGCCTGGTCTCATTAATATCAATGTTTGGCCTTCCAAGCTATATTCACACAGACAGAGGAACATCCTTCATGTCAACTGAGTTGAAGAGCTTTCTTGGCTCAAAAGGGATAGCAACTTGTAGATCAACGCCTTACAATAAGAGAGGGAAAGGTCAAGTAGAGCGATATAATGGAATTATATGGAAAGCAATAACACTAGCTCTAAGATCACGAGGACTTGATTCAAATCGATGGGAGGAAGTGTTGGATGCACTTCACTCTATTCGATCTCTTTTGTGTACTACAACAAATTGCACCCCTCATGAACGAATGTTCCTACACATGAGATCCTCAACAAATGGACAGTCACTACCATCTTGGCTAATGAGCCCAGGACCAGTTTGGCTGAAGAAAATGAACCGAAATTCAAAGCAAGATTCATCAGTAGAAGAAGTTGAATTGATTGAGGCAAACCCAGAGTATGCTCACATTCGTCGCCCTGATGGACAAGAGTCTACTGTGTCGCTCTGACATCTTGCCCCTAAGATAACACGAAAATCTAGCTGGGTAGAATGATATGATAAACCATATGTTTTCATTGTCATTGATTCATTCATAAATATCAAATGTTGTTGATCTCTTTCCTGTATAGGGCTACTTGTAATATAAATATGAAGAAAATAATTGAAAATCTCAGTACCCTTTTTTTAAAAAATATTTTATCACGACATGTTTCGGTCAATTATGCCATTTTCAAGTGATATGAATTAAATAAATAAATACTAATGGAAGACTCTTATTTTGATCATATGTTTTTATGAACTAGGACTGTAAATTTTGGGTTTAAATTCGCATGATTCTATCAAAAATGGGGTTATTGGTGTCTAATTGGATCAAGTTTATTATTTTATCTCTGTTTAATTTTGCTGCTTTATAAATATGAAATTCTTCTTTGACATCCAGTTTTTGACTTTTATTACCATAATTAAGTATTTTCATATTGGAATTTATATCTGTAAAATTATGGCCTGAATCTATCAAGTGTTCAGCAAATGCCGACTTCTATATATATAAAAATGTTATGTTGGTTTGTGTGTAATGCAAAAACTCCAAAAGTACTGGACCGATTGAGTTGAAATTTTAACATGATATAAAATCCGCATCAAGGATGGTTTTTATCTACTTTTTACAATTTTCAGGGGCGCTACGCTCGCCCGAAAATTTTTAACTTTTTTGTTTATGGATTTTTCCGATTTTTGACTTCACATTCGGGGTCAGCTCGCGAAAATAAGTCGATTAAAAAAAAAAAATTGACCGGGCTCGCGGGGTGGCCCGGGGGAGGGGGTGAAACTTTGGCCATTTTTGGCCAGATTTGAGCTGAGCGCTGCTGCAATCAAAGTGCAAAATCTGACCGCTAGATAGCGTGCATGTTTCAAAACGCAGCTTCAACAGGTTCGTGAGATATAGAGTACCGGTAAACTACACTCTTGATTACCGTATGTTTTCCGGTACAATTATTGGATTTCAATTACTTTCGCAATTCAGAACAAAGAAAGCATACCGATGCTTTTTTTGATAATAAATTCGTGTTTCAGTGCAAATAATCGTGTTACTTGTGTTAATATTGTAGTAATTTCAATCAGTGAATGGATCGATACCGGTACCGTGCTACAATCAATTGGCGATTCAGTCGATAGTGTGAGTATAATCTTATCGATGTAAATCAATCTTGTAATGAATAATAATTATTGAGGCTTTTATTCTTAATTTCTCAATTATTGTCAATGTTTCATAATCCTCCAAACCTTAGTTCATAAGCTGATCGGCTTATCTTATAGTTTCAATATCTTATTTCTATTTCATATTCATGCTATGTTTCCTTCTATCATAAAACAACGAGAAATAAAAAAAAATTCTTATCTCTTTTCTACTAACATACCGGCATTTGACAACGGTGTTGTTGATAATACGATCTGGGCTGTGTTGCATGCTAAAATACAAAGTAGGCTAATATTTTAGTAGTCAGCTGGTTATTTGATCATATAAACAAAATGAAGGGATAGATTATAATAATATATTAGTCTATCTTTAGAATTGTGTGGTCTAGATTTAGATGTGGATTGCTTTTCACATGGACAACTGTATGTTGCGTGTTCCCGAGTCGGCAAACCAGATAGTCTTTATATTTACGCAGACAGTGGAAAAACAAAAAATATTGTATATAAACAAGTATTGCAAAATTAAACTTATATGAAATGTATTCTTTGTTTTTTCCATTTCTCAACCATTCGCAAACAGAGAGTGAGAATAGGGAAAAATCTGAGTGCAGAAGAAGGCCTTCCTGTAAAATTCGGCGTGCCACAAGGAACAGTTCTTGGTCCGATACTGTACCTCATCTTTGCCAATGAGTTGTGCTCACTTGACATTGGTGGCAAGATTATTGTCTTTGCCGACGACACAGCTGTGATATTTCAAGGCAACAACTGGAACGAGACTTTCATAACCGCTGAATTAGGCATGGAAAAAATTACACTTGGCTCCACAGTAATATCCTGACTCTCAATTCATCAAAAACTAAATTTCTAGCATTTTCACTGACGGACTCCAAAAAACCTGTACGAAATACAATCAAGTTACATTACTGCAAAATAAATCGCATAGACTGCAATTGTCCATCAGTAGAACGAACAGATAATATAAAATATTTAGGAGTTATAATAGACGACTTACTTTGGTGGGACAAACACATCATACAGCAAACAACAAAACTCAGGAAACTGGTTTACAGTTTCATTCAACTCCGACAGATACTCACACTGGATACGTTAAAAATTGTATATCACGCATTGGTAGAGTCAATAGCAAGATATGGAATCCTGGCATGGGGAGCTACGTATTTCTGCCATATCAATCCTGTTTTTAAAGTCCAGAAACTCATCCTCAGAATAATGGGACAGAAACATCCACTCTACCCTTCAGATTCTCTATATGAAGAGCTCCAACTACTGAGCATCCGACAAATTTACATTCACAAATTACTCACATTCATCAGGAAAAACCGCAGTTCTTTCTCAACATGGACCACACCCACAGCACGCGAAGAAGGAATATTGATCTAGCAGTCCCCAGGATGACAACAACTGCCGCCCAGAGAACAGTCACATACTTAGGACCAAAGATTTACAACAGGCTGCCAATGGACATCAAGGAAATGGTACTGGTTAATATATTTAAAGCAAAAACAAAAACTTGGATAATTGAAAATAGAATAAATTATAGTGAAGACCTTATTACAAACTAGATATTATGAATATTATTAATTCATTTTTTTATCAATCCTTTTTAAGAGACTATTCTCAAATATTTTTTTCTTTTAGAATCTAATTATTTTCCATCAATAATTTTCTATTTTATATATAGGTATTCATTTACTCATTTTAATTTCTTTTTTCTAAAAATTTTGCTTTTTTTCATTTTATTTCCCACATAAACATTATTTTTCCTTTTAGTTTTGTAATTGCACAATAAACCAGATTTAACAGCTCACATAACACAGATGTTCATAATTTATTTAACAAGCATAATATTTGTGGTTTCCCAACACATATTTTATATATAGTGGGGGCCACAGAAAAAAAAATAAACATTCAATCACAATGTGCCACTGCAAAGCGTGGCAGGGTACAGCTAGTTGTGTATAATTTTTAGATTTTAGTGCTTGGATATGTTCTCGAAACCTGATATGGAAATTTCTACCCGTTTGCCCAATATAGAATTTGTTGCAATCACTACATCTAAGTTCATAGATACCAGATTTTTCAAACTTATCTTGCTGTACATTTGAATTTGATTTCTTTTTTATCAGTTCGAATGCATTATTTGTTGTCCTATAACCTAGAATGAATTTATTTTCTGTAAAGGTTTTTCTTATAGCTTTATTAAATTTTGTGTTATATGGAACACAACTATATTCTTTATTTCCTTCATTTCCTTGATTATTTTGAGTTGTATTCTGTATTAATTTTCCTTTTTGTTTGTGAATCATTCTATCAATAGTTTTGGTATTATATCCATTTGTTATTGCCATATATTTTATTATTTTCTTCTCTTTTCTATAATTATATTTTGACATGGGAATATTTATTAGCCTATATATCATTGCATTGAAAGTTGAAATTTTTTGTTGCCAAGGATGATTTGAATCTCTAGGAATAATACAATCTGTATGTGTGGGTTTTCTAATAATTAATTGATTAATTGGGTTGAAAAATTTCAACTTTCAATGCAATGATATATAGGCTAATAAATATTCCCATGTCAAAATATAATTATAGAAAAGAGAAGAAAATAATAAAATATATGGCAATAACAAATGGATATAATACCAAAACTATTGATAGAATGATTCACAAACAAAAAGGAAAATTAATACAGAATAGAACTCAAAATAATCAAGGAAATGTAGGAAATAAAGAATATAGTTGTGTTCCATATAACACAAAATTTAATAAAGCTATAAGAAAAACCTTTACAAAAAATAAATTCATTCTAGGTTATAGGACAACAAATAATGCATTCGAACTGATAAAAAAGAAATCAAATTCAAATGTACAGCAAGATAAGTTTGAAAAATCTGGTATCTATGAACTTAGATGTAGTGATTGCAACAAATTCTATATTGGGCAAACGGGTAGAAATTTCCATATCAGGTTTCGAGAACATATCCAAGCACTAAAATCTAAAAATTATACACAAAAGTCGGCATTTGCTGAACACTTGATAGATTCAGGCCATAATTTTACAGATATAAATTCCAATATGAAAATACTTAATTATGGTAATAAAAGTCAAAAACTGAATGTCAAAGAAGAATTTCATATTTATAAAGCAGCAAAATTAAACAGAGATAAAATAATAAACTTGATCCAATTAGACACCAATAACCCCATTTTGATAGAATCATGCGAATTTAAACCCAAAATTTACAGTCCTAGTTCATAAAAACATATGAATACACTAACATATGATCAAAATAAGAGTCTTCCATTAGTATTTATTTATTTATTTAATTCATATCACTTAAAAATGGCATAATTGACCGAAATATGTCGTGATAAAATATTTTTAAAAAAAGGGTACTGAGATTTTCAATTATTTTCTTTATATTCAAATGTTGTTGATCCGTTACTAGTAGAAAGTCATGTTCAATTTTATTTGATTAAAGCTCTACAAATGAAGAGTTTACTTATTTCAATATTATTCGTGTTAGCTCTTATATTAAGTTTCTTTTCGTCACTATTCAATTTAGTCTTTGAAGCTAATATAATGTCATCAACTTCATATGCACCCGTATCAAGATCAATTAATTTATCACCATATTTGAAGGTAGAATTTTTACCTTTTATAACATTTGCAATGCTATTGTAAGTACAGAAATTAATCAATCCATTTCCCATTCTTTATTTTTATCCAAATCGAGAATTTCTTGCAAATGTTCATAGAGATCACTTGATCTAGATCGTAATGTAATAACAACCATCTTATATGTTTTCGGTACAAATACTGGATTACAACTGGTTCGCAAAAAACAAGAGCATAAGGTGTCCACATATATTTGTATGTAATGGTTGCATGTGCTACACATTGTAAAAAATATTTACACCTGTTTCTTTTTTCCAATATTTATTCAATCCATAAGGTGGTTGTAAATTACCAATTGGATCAAAATAGTAAACATTTGATCCTCGTTTCTTATAACCAACCCAGTGTGTACCATGTCCAGATTGAGTGTCTAAATTAACAATACAATTCTCATTTTTTAGAATTTTATTAGGTAATGTATCTATCATGTATACACCTTGTAGGGGAATTTGTAATAATTTACACCATTTTATTAGATCGTGATTGGACAATTCACCATTGATATTCATTTTTTCACCTTCTTTGTCTTTCTACGTTTTTTAACTCCTTTTTTCTTTGGGAATAAACTTACACCATATGGTGAGGAGGAGGAGGATGTGGGGTTGGGCCCAATCAAAATATGACCACCACTCAAGATTGGAGGGTACAGTTTCAAATAGTAACCTCTACCTGCAATATAGTGTTTCAACTGAGCAATAGCTTTTTTCCTTATCAAGCTGCTATGAGTTTTCCTAACACTTGTGCTCTTCTTCTTCTTCTTATTCTTTCTCAAACCACTGCCAAACGCTGCTTTAGCTTTCATCACGTTTGTTACAAGATAACTAAGTGCTCTTTCACTTAGAGATGATTCTGGATTCTTGAATATTTCCCATGCTGTGTTTGCAAGAGCTCTGTCTGCAATCGCTTGCGACTTATTATCACTATTTTGAGTGTATGCTATATCATGTACCTTACAGGCTCTATCTAATGAATTTATGCCTTGATCACCTCTCTTTAACCTTTCATTAACCTCCATGCCAGGGCCACACCACTGATAGCCAGGGAAATGTGTTTCCGGTGATGCGTTTATCAATTTATTTATAATAGTTGATGTAATGTCCCCTGCAGTACCTGCTATACCTTTGACAATTTTGCTAGCCGAACTTAAGATTCCTCTCCCTTGTTTCCTAGAAGATAACTTTTTTCTACATACCATTTCTCATTACCTTTCAACTCAATAGTTGAACATCGACTGAGATTAATTAATCAAACACTTAAACTCAATCGAGAGACAAAGAAATTGTCTCACTATGTGCTTTATATATTACTACAAAGTTGGTATGTTTTAATCAATGGAGAATACAATTTTCTATCATCATGATGTGTCTTATTAACACACTTGTTAAGTATGTTGTAAGTTTTGTAGAAATTGCAAAGAATTGAACGTTCATCAATCATAAATCTATACCAATGTCTTAGACTAACATCGAGAGAAGCATCTGATGAATTGAGACATGATTTGATATAAGATAATGTATGATTTCTTACTAGCAGTGATTCCTGCATCAATTGAGGTGTTTCCAAATCCCTAATCTTATTTTGTACATTTTGTATAGATTCCAATATTCTCTTACTATCATTTTGCATTGAATCATATTTTTAAGCAATATGGAAAAGTAATAGCATATTCACACAACATATTATAAAGAGAAGAACAAATAAAACTCTCCATACGATTATCTTCATTGCACAACTTCTCCATTCAAGTGTTGAAAGCATACTGATAAAAATAGATTGCAATATCTATAGTGAGTATATAGTGCAAACAGATGGAAGAGAATCTCGCAACAAGGTCAAGACCAGCATGTGGTGCATGCGCTTGAGCGCGCAGCAGCAACTATAAAATAGCTTCTCTTGTGAGTGAACACTCATTGACTGTACAAGAGCATTACTATTCTTTGCGTGAACTATTCTACATTCATTGAGTGTTAAGTTACAAGAGGATCTATTCTTGCGTGAACAGTGTACTATTCTACATCTTCTTCTTTGACACAACAAACAGGTGAGAATCAAAAACAATTATTTTATAAAAACAATATTACAATTTATTATCAATCACTACAATATTTACATTATATACTACTTGTGATGCATCTCACCGCAACATGGTATGAGAATAAAATTGTTTCATTTTAACAATCTTAATGTCACTCCATGTAGCGGTGACATGCTTCAACACTATTCCTGAATTTTTACACTCAGAATTAAATTTGATAACTTTACAGGGAGAAATTATGGAAGAAAATCTCTGAGGAGATATACCTCAGAGATTTTCTATGTAGAAGCGATTTTTATTTTTAATATAATTCATCTGCCATGATGGTTTCTTCACGCACGGAGATGATAGTATGTGGGACATCTTTCGCCAGCTCGCGGAGAGGCATCCATGGTTTTGGTGATGGCTTATTGATGAGTGCGATAAAGTCATCATCATCATCCAGTGCCGCCGCCTCCTCTAGTAGCGGAACCATGGAGGAGTTCTCACACATGCGTTTCTGTTAAATGGAAATCTATGATTAGTAACTTATTATAATTTGTTTCAGATTATCAACTACTTGCGATCAACAGATTATTGTCATAATCTCAACTTGATATCATCAGATTGACAAGACATTCTCTACATCAGATTATCAACTACTTGTGATCAACAGATTATTGTCATAATCTCAACTTGATATCATCAGATTGACAAGACATTCTCTACACAAAGTGAGTCATATCAGTTATTGAAATAATATTTCTTGCTTCATATTGCAGAATCCAATAGTGATGCATACATCAAATTAATAAGCAAACTCTTTCAATGTACATTGCAACAAATAACTATCAACTGAATCGGTAATTTTCTTGACACATCACTTCAATATTATAGCAAAAAAAAAAAAAAAATGCATGATTAGTACAAATAATATGTAAGCATCATAATAATGAAATCAAAATATTCATCTTATTCAATTTTTTGACTGAACTCCAATCAACTAGTAAGCTTGATCAGTTCAATTTCAAAAAGTAATCATTATAATATTCATGAATTCAAAATATACACATCTTAACTGAACTCTAATCATTTTATATCACAATATAACTATCAAATGAATCAGTAATTTTCTTAACACATCACTTTAATATTATAGCAAAAAATGCATAATTAGTACAATATGTAAGCATCATAATAATGAAATCAAAATATTCATTTTATTCAATTTTTTTGGCTGAACTCTAATCAACTAGTAAGCTTGATCAGTTCAATTTCAAAAAGTAATCATTATAATATTCATGAATTCAAAATATACACATCTTAACTGAACTCTAATCATTTAATATCACATTGTGCATGCATGTAATACAAAGACATCTATTGGAAATTAGTTTTTTCCTCACTAAAGTATTTATGCATAAGTATTTATAAGTAGCATGCATTCAACCTAATCACTTCAAATAATTATATTTCTTGATTTCATAAAACAATTTATGCTCAATTCAAATGAATATATCAATGTAATCATCATATTCATGAACTCGAATATACATCTTAACTGAACTCTAGAGTTGAATAGTTTCATTTCCTATATTCGTTATCAAGGAATAATTCTTGATTGAAATTGTCTTTCAAATCAGATTCATCAATTTCTCACAATAACTCTTATCATTTAATATCACAATGTGAGTACATGTAATGTGAACAGATCTACTGAAAATTAGTTTTTCTCAGTAAAGTAAGAAATTTATCAGATACTAGCAAGCTTTTTAGTAGCAAGCTTTCAACAAATTAATGACAACATATAAAGATTTCAAATTATCTGTTCACATTACATGTTAATAATATTTGAAATAACTAACCTTTGAGGGTACAAAGTTGGTTTCCTCCTCACCCTCCTCCTCCAGAAAGTGCAGCTTTCTCTTCCCCTGTTGCTTGTTGGTGGAAATCGTTGTTAGTGGTACACGCTTTGGTGCCCACCCCAGATGAGATGGTGGTGTGTCTGGTATGATGAATTCCTCACTGCTTATCCCTCTCTCCACAAAGACCCCACGTCTCTTCAGCGGTGAGTCCTCGGAGTCGGATGCAGCAGCAGCAGCAGGGGGAGCAACACTGCTATTGGCAGATGGAAGCTTCTTCTTCTGTGCAGCTTGCGCTGCCCAGTAAGATGGGAAGGAAGTGCCATGTTGAGGAGGTGTATCTGGTAGGATGTAGTCCTGACGCGTAGATGATGAGTCCATGATGACGAGGATATGTGTAACAGGAACGTGACTAGTGCTCGAATGAAGCTGTCAAATCCAATGACCGCTACTTATATACTCATTCGTTTCTCTCTCTCTGTTTTAGGATGAGTGAGAGATAGTGCATTTTCCCGCTTATCACATCCTTGACATACAAATGCATTCTTACACGTACAGCAAGGTGCATTCAGAGAAAAAATATCAAATTCTCACAATGCACTAATATAAAATTTCTCACTTCCAGATATAATATCTCAAATAACAATATTTCGAATGTGAGAGCTCGAGTGTGCACTACTGCATAATCACTCCAGTCTTTGAGGAGGAGAGACGTATGAAGAACTAGTCTGAGAGTTGGAGTGTAAGCAGAGAGAGACAGTACAGCACATCATTCATTGCATGCAAGTATGATACAATTCTTTATTTTTCTAATCATGATTTTTCAGAACTCACTTCTTTCCTGATACTACCACTTCAATGCACTTAGGAATCACTAATATCTTGATTCTGATTGGGAGTTACTTCTACAACAGAGTGCATATTGTACAATATCCAGCTTGTTTTCCCACAGCATCTTCTTTTTCATCATTCGTCTTTTCTTTTCCATTATAGCTCATCTTTTTATATATACAAAACAGAACATGTATCACTTTTTCATAAGGATTTTCAATAATATATTTGCAATATACACATTGCAGATATGATTTCTCATGTAAAAAGTATCCATTTATTGCAAAATAGTCCACTCTATTAATAAATACCGAGAGCTTGAATGGTTCGTGATGATGGTAAGTTGAAACTCGTTCTTCATATTGTCGTAGAATATTATTATTGAAATTCTCCTCTTCACATGAAATATTATCTTCTTTGCGCCATCCACAATTTGGACTGCATAGCTCATGTCCCTTACTAGGATCGTCTGTTGCCAACCAATTTTCTAAATATACTGAACAAAACACACATTGAACAACGTCGGGTGCTCGCACAAATTTAAAACCCTGTTTAGCCATATTTTGAGGTGATAACAGACTCGATTCTAATTTCCAACGATTATCAAATGTTAATAACCTCAATCGTTCGTGTATGAAAATCTGATCCTGAGATAGCATTTTCTTGCACTGTACTTGCTGCTTGTTAAATCACAACTGATTTTTAGATTAATGTTTACTTGTTTTTATATCTAATTCTGTGCCATAGTAATATATTCTTTGTTTGTTTCCAGTAACCCGCTAGTAGCAGAGATGGAGCATAGCAGAGAACACAGGGTTGGAGGCGTGAGTTCACGAGCAATTCGCCATCGCATTTCCTTCGAAAACATAGCACCTGGCATTGAAAATGCCAAAGTTTTGTTTCAAAACTCAAAAGCTTGTGTTTTCCAGATAATAAGAGAACACGCTGCACGTTTTGAAGGAAATGTGAGATGGTTTTTAGTATTAAATGTATTATTGTATAAGATGGTAGTTTTAGAATCAGAGGAATCCGAAGCTGTTTCATCCATTGTGAATCTTCATAGCTACTCAGCCATAGGCTTGAATGTTTTGGAGAGTTATGATGAATTGAATGAACAATTTATGTTAGCAGTTAAGCAGAAAATTTTAAGTTCATTCGATAACTTTGTTCGATTTGGGAGTGGGTGGGTATTGAAGAAGATCGACTCACTTGATGTAAATGTGATTAGATATAATCCAATATACACAAGCAGTTATATTCAAACACCCGAGTTCATCATCAATAAGAAATGTGTTATCAATGTCAAAAATCTTTCTGATAAAAAGTGTTTTCTGTGGAGTGTTCCAGCCTATTTTCACCAGAAGCCAAATAGTCAGACATTAACGGTGAAATATTTGATCAAATTTGCTCACAGGCTGAACACTCGCGGAGTTAATTTCCCAACCACCGATCATGACATAAAGAAATTTGAAATTCTCAATACAGACATCGCAATTCATGTTATCGCGTATGACAACAAAACGTTTCTCCCCTATCGATCAAGCATATTCCGTATGCATAAATACCAAATTAATCTTTCAATGTTGAAAGGCAATGCAGGAAAAACTCATTTTTGTTTAATTAACACCGCGAACGGGAAAAACGGATTGTCGCGTCTTCTCTCTCACCTTTCGAAAGCTAAAGCACCAGTAGATGTTTGTAATATCTGTTTTCACAGATTCACAACAAACAAATCTAAATATTGTGATGGGAAAGCAAATTTGATGAGACATCTAGAGCTTTGTTCAAAGTTCCAGTCTCAGAGAACTTCATACCCAAAACAAGGTGAGACAATCAAATTTAAAAAACTCGGTTCGACTTTGAAGAAAAAGTATACAATCTACGCGGATTTGGAAAAATTTGTTGTGAATATGGATGGTAATGAATCTGAGGATGTACCTATCACCAGAAGTTACACCAAGAAAACGGCGCGTCATATTCCGTGCGGGTATTGTTTCGTTGTAATTGATGTGAATGGAGATATCGCGTACGGCCCAGTACTCTATAGATCGAGTAATATCAATGAAAAGATCATGGAGAAATTTCTCAAGGAAATAATCGAACTGGGCGATTTATTGGGTGCGGATATAAAATGTGAAATTCCGATGGAGCATTTAAGTGATCGTCAGCAACGCAAATTTCAAAATGCTGATAAGTGCGGCCTTTTCGATGAAGTTTTTACCGAAACAGACACAAAGGTACGCCATCATGCACATGAAAATGGAAAGTTTTTGTGTGCTGCTCATGTGTTGTGTAATTTAAATACTCAAACTGACGATACGATTAGCTGTTACTTCCATAATTTTAGCGGATTTGACAGTCATTTTATTCTAAAAGCTCTCGGAAAATGTAAAAAAGAAATTTCCTGTATCGCCAATACATCAGAAAGATTTTTGACATTGACAGTGGGAAAAATCAAGTTTTTAGATTCATATAAATTTATGAATGAATCTTTAGAAGTATTAGTGCACAACTTGGTAGATAGTACAGATACGGAATCGAAGTTCAAACGTCTGTTTTCAGTATTTAATGACCCCAATCTCGAACATAGGCAACTCTTGTTGAAAAAAGGAGTATATCCCTATTCGTACATATCTTGCCCTGAAAAATTCGCTGAGACTTCTCTCCCTCCGATAGAATGTTTTTATAATGATCTTAACGATACACCCCTCTCCCCCAAAGAATATGAGCATGCACAAAGAGTGTTCTCAACATTCGAGTTGAAATCTCTCGGCAAGTATCATGATTTCTATCTGTGCCTAGACGTCATGCTATTAGTTGAGGTTTTCGAAGAAATGAGGTCAATGCTTTTTAGGTCATATGGCCTCGATGTGACTCATTTTCTCTCGCTTGCTCATTACACTTGGAATTGTATGTTAAAGTTCACCCGGGTTAAACTCCAATTGATTAGCGATCCCGATAAACATATATTGTTTGAATCAGGAATGTGCGGTGGTGTTTCGTTTATTGGCAAGCGTTATTGTGAAGCCAATAACAAACACATCCCCGACACATACGATCCCACAAAACCAAGTAACTATTCGCTTTATATAGATTGTAATTCTTTGTATGCGCACTCTATGAATCAATTCCTACCTTATGGAAATTTCAAGTTCCTCTCAGAGGAAGAAATCCATGCTCTTGACTTTACAAATTTGGAGAGTGAATCAGAAACTGGTTATGTAATTGAATGTGATCTCAAGTACCCACAGGAGTTACATGATATGCATGCCAATTTCCCTCTCGCTCCACTTCATCAAATTCCTCCTAGCGAATTGTTCTCCGAGTACCAAACCAATGAGAACGGTCAAACTCTGACTAAAAAACTCATGAACACACTTTTTGATCGAGAGAGGTACATTGTTCATTACATGAATTTGAAACTGTACCTTCAACTCGGATTGCAATTAACAAAGGTACATCACATCATTAGCTTTTCCCAATCGCCTTGGTTGAAGAACTACATTGAGTTCAATACCTGTAATAGGCAAGCCGCGAAAAATAAATTTGAAGTCTCTTTTTTTAAACAAATGAGTAACTTATGCTTCGGAAAATCGATACAGGGAAATCGGCATCAATGTAATGTTCAAATTATCACAGACACCAAGCGTCTAGATAAGTACATTTCAAATCCCCTATGTAAACGCTGGCAGATAATAAGTTCGGATGTGATTGCGGTTTTCTCGCGAAAGTTGGAACTAAAAATGAATAAGCCAATCTATTCAGGTTTCTGCATCCTGGATTTGAGTAAACTACACATGTATGATTTTTTCAACGCATCCAGCTTTGTATGACTGATACAGATAGCTTCCTCTTATCGTTGGAGACACCCGACGTCTACCAACTGATAAGAGAAAATCTAGAATTGTTTGACACTTCAAATTACCCAGCTGAGCATGAATGCTTCTCCAATGAGAGGAATAGAGTTGTAGGGAAATTTAAGGATGAGGCAGCTTCATTTCCTTTAAAATCTTTTCTGGGATTACGGGCGAAATTATATTCATATCTTGTAAATAATGAGAAGGAGGAAACTGTAAATAAGTGTGTAGCAAAAGGTGTGAAGACACATGTGAAAAATAGAAAACTTTGTTTTGACTTGTATAAGAAATGTTTGATTGAATGATGCCAACATATAGAAAAATGTAATATGTTGAGATCCTTCAATCATAACATGCATCAAATTGAATGCGCAAGGGTTTGTTTAAGCCCGTTCGATGACAAGCGCTTTATTGCAGAGAACGGAATCGATACATTACCATTTGGTCACTACAAAATAGCAAACTGATGGCACAGATCAGTGTGTGTGTAACGAGGTAGTGACCAACACATCGAATTCTGTTTCAAGTCTGTCTTCACACAAAGAAGAAGAATGAGTAATATTAGAGCAAAATTAGGAGCAGAGCTCCACTCTGCTGCACGTGTAAATTACCCCATACATAGATATGAGTTGAAGAATGAGAACGATTTATATCAATCAGATCTGATTGAGATGGGTAGCTTATCTAAATTCAATAAAGGATATCGTTATATTTTAGTTGTTAATAATTGTTTTACTAAGTACGCTTATTGTATACCTTCAAAGAATAAGACTGCACAAAGTGTTTATAATGCACTTGAACCCATTATTTGTAAGAATAAACATATGTGTTTTTTCCAGACAGATGGAGGGAAGGAGTATTTTAATAAGCATGTGAAAGATTTGTTAGATAAGTATAATATCAAGCATAATTCTGTTTTTACTGATAAGAAAGCTAGTATCGCTGAGAGATTTAATCGTACAATAAAATCAAAAATATATCGATCTTTAACTTAACTGAACATGAGAGTAAAAACTGGGTTGATAACTTACAAAATATTGTAGATGATTATAACAATACAGTACACAGTAGCATTGGAATGCGACCTAAAGATGTAACTAAAAAACATCCTAAACGTGTTTTAGAATCACTAAACTCTGCATTTAATAGACGATTCAAATTAAAAGTGTTAAAACCAAAATATAAGCTAGGTGATATTGTGAAATTTCTAAAAAGAAACAGATATTTGATAAAAAATATCTAATGAATTGGTCACCCGAATATTTCTGAATTGTGAGCATACATCCCACAAGACCTATCACTTACTCATTAGAAGATCTTAGTGGTGAGATAATACAGGGTAGGTTTTATCAAGAAGAAATTAAAAAAACACTTTTGAATGAATCTGAAAGAAATGTTTATTTGATAGAAAAAATATTGAGACGAGATAAGGATAAGTTGCTTGTGAAATGGATTGGATTTCTGCAACCATCATTCATAAATCGAGAAAACTTATTAGAGTAAGATTGTAAATAATAATTAGAGTAAGATCACATGGTATAATTTTATCGAATCACATTTGTTGTGAATAATCAGAGTAAGATCATATATGATGTAAATAATGTATATTATAATTATCTATCCACATTTGTTGTAAATAATTGGAGTAAGATCATATGATGTAAATAATGTACATTATATAATTATCTATCCACATCTGTTGTGGATAATCATTGTAATATTCTTTACATTGTGTGTGTTTTTCAAATAAAAACAACTTGAATTGAATGTTCGCTCTTTCATTTCTCATTTTTGTCATAGAGAAGTGCTAGTAGCATGTGGCACAAGGTGACTAGATGTTGAATGGGAGAGTACATGTATGTGTGTCACCTAGAAACGCTTCATTAGCGAGTGAACCAGACACATGAAACAGTTCGTTCTGTTTGTATATCTCACTTTCTCAACATGAACAAACTCGTCATTGTAAATTTCGATAAGTGAATTGCACAAGAGGAAAAGCCTGTATGGTGTAAGAATGGTACATTGATACCACATAACGCTAGAATTCTCATCGTAGGCCCCTCTGCATGCGGTAAAACGAATTTATTGTTCAACTTGATTTTTTCCGAAAATGGATTGAGATTTAAACATATTTATTTAAATACTGAAAGTCAATATCAAGATAAGTACTTGTTTTTAAGAAAAGTCTTTTCAAAAATGAAAGGTATTGAATTTCATGTCAATGATATTCCCGAGAGAATTCCCCACCCAAATAAAATACCACAATTTTCTCTAGTTATATTTGATGATTCACAACTTAGTCACACACCTCAAAAAAGAGATTATTTTACTATGGGTAGACATTGTAATATTGATACAGCATATTTAATTCAAAGTTATGGTGCAACACAAAAACATTTCACCAGAGATAATGCAAATATGATTGTTATATTCAAAATTGATCAATTATCACTCAAATTAATATATAGAGACTATGTGGGTGAAGATATTTGCTTCAGAGATTTCAGTAAATTGTGTTCAAATGTGTAAAATTCTAAGAAGCATAGTTTTCTTACTATTATGACTGAATGTGTAGCCAATAGTGGAAAATATAGGCAGGGTCTGGATAACTTTATTGACATTCAGTAGAGAGTGAGTAGCAGTGAAAGAATGAGGATGTCTCGTAGAAGACAAAACGCTAGTGTTGCTCTAATCGATAAGATCAAGAAATTGAGGAAAGTTATTAGAGATAAACATAGAAGCATTGTACATTTTGAAAAGCAATCTGACGATTACAGAGAAAAACTTTTTAAACCGATTATCACACCTCTAGTTGAAATGGGGAAAACTAAATCTTCTCACCAATCTGATCAGAGTTTTATACCAAAAAAGGAGGAACAAGAAGAAGAAGACGAAGAAAGTATGGAACTAGGAGAAAAACATGATTATGATATTAGTGAAACAATAGAAGTTACATCACCATCAGCAGCTGAAAAAGATCTAAGCATGAACGAATCAAGTATATTTAATTCAACTAGGCTTGAGAGTGATACAACCAGCAAAATAAAGAATATAAAGAATCAAGTGCTTGCACAATATTTGTATACATTTCATAGTGAAAAATTGGATAACTCGATTCCTTATGGAATTTCCTATGATTCTGACCGAAAATTATATTTTATGGGTGAGATGGTTGTTAGCTTTGATAACTACTTCTTTTATATTGATAACGAGAAATTCCAAATTACACATGGTCTATTAGAACTCTTATTTGCCCAAAGACCAAATTCATATCTCTTTGATGAAAAAGATCTAAATGAATACAAGAAGATTTTATCAATAACAAAAGTTCATTTGGATAGATGAGGATAATTATGTGAAACGTAACAGTGGTGTAAAATCTCGCTTAATTCAAATGCTGTTTCCTGTTAAAAAAACAAGTAAGAGAGGTTCAGGGTTATTGAAATTTGCAAAAAATACTTCTAGCAATAGAATTTACCAATATTATGACAACTATGATGAATCGGTTCAGAGACTTCATTTATTAAAATCATCAAAACTTGCTGGACACTCGGGTCATGATGTTGAGATTGCATCAATTATAGAGGGATTGCGTGAAGTTTAGTTGCAGAATGAGCATGCACAGATTCGGAGGTAAAAGCGAGAGAGTCGCTGCGAAGAAAGACATTGTATGGAATGAACCAGATCTTACCAGTTTTAGTGAGAGAATAATACAGGCAATTAATCAACAGGGTGTTAGTGAATCTCTGCATTCGTATTTAGATTCACAATTATCCAATATAGTTAAGAATATTGGATTGAACAAGATCGAAAAGGAACACATTTTCAGTACATTACAACAGTTATCTGACAATATCGATAGGGGACTTAAAGAGAAATCTATCAATTTGGAGAATTCTCTTCATGATCTCAAATCAACAACAGAGATATTCAGATCACACTTGAATACAATCAACGATAATAAAGTTGACAAGGATTATTTGGATGAGAAATTGAAAGTTATCTCAGACAAGATTAAAGATTTGCAAGTATTAGATAAGAATTATCTAAATACCAGATTGAAACAGCTTAGCACAGAACGTTTTACTAGAGTAAATGAAACTCATTCATTATCGGTTGATAAGGAATATTTGGATAAAACTGTGCATGCATTGAATAACATTGTTATAACAAAACAAGAGTTTGAAGATCGATTATCCGCAATGACTAATACGATAAAGACAAATCTTATGGAGGGTATTGAACAATTTGTTTCAAAAAACGATTTGAATACATTGCTAACTACGTTTAGCAAAAATTATGTATTGGAAAATGATCTGAGTAGTGGAATGCAAGCATTTATTGAGAAAGATGAATTACAAGCTACAGTCAAATCAATTCGTGAGGAAATAGCAACTTCAATTAAAAATACAGAGAATGATGAAGTGACGAGATTACAATGTTCAGCTGTATTCACCGATTATCTCACTTTATTTATACATCGAATAGCCTACCAAATAGTACAGAATTATGCTAAAGTTAGCTTTCATATGAATTGGATTGAGGCAGAACAACATAATTTGACAGAAGATCAAGTAGGTGATTCAATTACTGATAAAATGGGTCAGTCAATCTACGGCGATGTTCTAAAACCCTAAAGTTAGAATCATATCAATCTTTAACCGATTTTCACTATGCAAATTGCTTGGGAGAAATTGCATGAGAAATAGCTAGCTACATTCTATTTCAACGTGAGAGAGTGTTCACATGCATTTTTTCCAAGGTGAAACAAGATTATGCACGGAACGTGTTAATGCTCGAATTTGAGATGAATTAGAACAGAGATGCATTCGTCCTTGTGAACTCTGTGAAGTAAAATTGCAAAAACGTGCCAATGATCAAGTATTGAATTAGACCGGAACCGCATTCGTCCTTGTAAGCTATGTGAAGTAAAATTGCAAAAACGTGACAATGCTCGAGTATTGAATTAGACCGGAACAGCATTTGTCCTTGTAAGGTCTCTGAAGTAAAATTTTGAAACATGTTAATCATCAGCCAAGAGCAGAATTGGTGCGTAATGATAACGTCCAAGGTTGTCTCACAGTAAGCTTATCTATAAACATTGCTACATAGTGCTGTGAGATGAGTGAAAACTACAACAAGAGATGACAAACTTTGATATGCCAATGTTTTTCAGTTTGATTGGTTCTATGTTAAGAATTTAAGACTTGGTGAGAATAATTTAATTTATATCAATATAGATTCAGAAAAGAACTACGAATTCACTATTATTCTTCCAATAGTATATTTCGCACCTAGGGCCGAAAATGAGACTTTTCTGGCTCGAAATCGGTTTTCAAGTCCGAGGCCGTAGGATGAGGACTAGAAAAGATTGAGAGCCGGAAAAACATTTTTGCCCATGGTGAGAACGTTATTTTTCGCCACACAGAAAAATAAACAATATAAATAATTATGAGAATAATTGTTTATTAGGCTCTTCCGAAAGCAAAACAGGAAGGTCATAGCTCTAGCAAATCTGAGGTAATCTGAATATCAGGAAATTGTCCAATTTTTTTTATTTCTATTTTGATTTGTCTAAATAACCTAAAAGATTATGTTCAATTATGTAAGAGGTTGAGTTTATACTTTTTATTCTTCCAAATGACAATAAGATGATATTATTATAAATGTTCTGATTCTTGAATAATGAACACAAATAATGAAAAGTTTTTTGATCAGCTGTTTCAGCACACTTGAAATTTGGGTAATCTGAATGTCAACGTCAACAATGCTTGTTGTCGTTGACTTCGGAAGTTTAGGTTAGTAGTTCTATCCTACTCTGAGAATCGAATTTGAATAGTTTATAATATATATCTTATCTGTATTTTATTCATCCAAATAAAATGATAGTATCTTATTCCAGAATACTTATTCAATTCTAGAAGCATAAACTCATTCCGTTTCATAAACCATTTTGTAAACACGTTCACATCAAATTTAATCAGAATCAGCTGACTTCAAGGTTATTTTACAGCCCTAGGGCCGTAAAACTTTTACCGGCCTGGTCAGAAAACAATCATTTTCGGCCTCCATATGACGCACGTAAACCAGCTCATTACATCCAAGTGTGGCAAAAAAGAATATTCAACTGTGCTGAATACACACACATAAAGAGTTCTGAAAAGATGGGATTTGAATGTTACTGCTGGACATGTATTCTTGAAAGAATGGTAAAATCTCATCCTAGTTGTCAAGTACATCTAGAATTTATGACAGTAAGAAGTTCGTTTCACTTAAATCTGGCTGTGTTCGTTGTGTGTACAACCCACTGCTTCACATCGTTGTCAAGAACATGTTTCAGTTAAATCTGAGAGTAAGATATTCATTTCACTTAAATCTGGCAGAAGTTCGTTTCACTTAAATCTGTCAGTAGATTGCCTCTCTCTCTCTCTCTCTCACATATCTCTCTCTCTACTATTAATCATCAAATAGACCATGACTAAATGTAAATGAGCATGACTGAATGTAATTAGGCATGACTATATTAACTAGAGCATGACAAGAGAGAGAGAGAGAGAGAGAATCATCGTTATCATCTTCTCCTTCTTCTTCTCCTTCTTCTTCCTCTTCTTCTTCTTCTTCTTCTCCTTCTTCTTCCTCTTCTCCTTCTTCTTCTCTTCTTCTTCTTCTCCTTCTTCTTCCTCTTCTTCTTCTTCTTCTTCTCCTTCTTCTTCCTCTTCTCCTTCTTCTTCCTCTTCTTCTTCTTCTTCTCCTTCTTCTAGAGATAGAGAGCCTCTTCTCCTTCTAAGGGGTCGGTGGAGGGGTCAGGATTGGGGCGGCATGAGCAGGGTGGTGGGGGGAAGGTAGGATGGGTGCGGGGGGAGGGGGAAGGTGGGGAAAAGTCGTAAAAAAGTCTCGCAGTTACTGTAAATGGATACTACTTATATTTATTTATTTATTTATTCCTATGCAAATACAATTCAGGTAAAAACAACAGGCATTTGCCCAAAACTGTTTCAAACCTTAATTTAGAATACACAGTCTAAAGGTTATGCTACTTACGTAACTTAAATGATAATATTATTCATACACAATTTTGAGTCCAAAAAATTTATCTACTACAATTTTGAATTTATCAGATTGATCAATTCCCAAATACAAATCTAAACAAAACTCTTCCTTCACAATTGCAAAAGATATTGAAATTTTCACTTAAATTCACAAACTCATGTAAACATCAAAACATACGGAGTGTCATTTGAAGGTCATCTGCATAAGTATGGAAACTGGAGCATTTGATAATGGAAGATAGGTCATTAGCATACAAAGTGAAGAGGAGAGGGCCTAAAATTGAACCTTGTGGTACTCCATGCATAACGTTTTTCCAAGTAGACTTATTGTCACCGACAGATACACCATTGTTTCCTACCTAATAGATAGGATTTAAACCAAACTAACGAGTTGTGACTGAAACCAAGAATAGCCAACTTATTCAGAAGGACTGTATGATCAACAGTATCGAATGCTTTAGATAAATCAAATAGGGTGAGGATGGTGCATTTTCTTTGGTCCATAGCTAACCTTATATCATCAGTGACAAGAAGCAGAGCTGTCTCAGTTGAATGGAATTTTCTAAAGCCTGATTGAAAGTTATGAAGCTTACTATTGTTGTCTAGAAATTTCACAACTTGAGCATGAATGAGTCTTTCTAGCACTTTGGACAATGCAGGTAAAATACTGATTGGTCTAAAATCCTCAACTTTTTTGGGTGATGGAACTTTATTTAGTGGGAGAACCAGAGCAAACTTCCAGTTTTCAGGGAAAATGCCTTCTACAAGTGACTTGTTGAGAATATATGTAATGGTTGGTAAAACAGCAAATAACATCTTCTTGATAAATTTAATAGGAATTTTGTCTACACCCGTAGCATTACTATGAATACATTGAATTGCTCTGAAAGTGTCTTCTTCTGAGATTGGATGGAAATGAAATTGATCAGTAATTGGTAAATCTAAGTTTGTAACCTGCTCTTCAAGATCATCGATATGATTAGCAATGACAACTTCGTCGCGTTGGTTAGAGTTTGAAACGAAATGGTCATTTATATTGTTCAATGGTAAGTCAATTTGTGGATTTGATTTCTGTTTGCCAAGCCCGAATTCTTTTATTCCCTGCCAAAGTGATTTAGAGTCTTGTCTATTGTTTGTCATAAACGAATTCAAGTACCTAATCTTTGAGTTCCGTAATTCCTGTTTAACTCTATTTCTAAGGCTCCTATACTCTATCAAACTGTCCAAGTCAAATGTCTTTTTAAATTTTCTATGTGCTTTGTCTCTACGTCCCATCATCTTAAGTATGTCTTCAGTCATCCACGGTACTCGTCGTTTTCTATCAATCCTCCTTGTCACATAAGGTGCATGTTTGTCATACAGAGTCAAAGTCCAATTCTCAAAAGTCTTGACCATGTCATCAACTGAGGGTAACGCTTCAATTTGATGCCATGGAGTCTGAGCCACATCAGTCAGGAAGGCGGCTTCATCAAAGTTTTTGAAGTCTCTATAAGTGATAATTTTCTGTTCTGTCTTAGGTATCTTATGGGAAAGAACACAGTAGTTTAAATCATGTCCAGGAATAGCTGGGACTGGGATTTGGCCTGCTTGAACAACCTCGTTAGGATCACTAACAATGAGAAGGTCAATGAGTGTGTCAGATTCATTAGTATGATGAGTTGGATCGAGAGGTAAAATAGTCATGTTTAGGCATTGGAAAATAGTAGTCAGTTGAAAGTAGTCAAAGTTATGATTTGTCATGTTCAAGTCGGTGTTCATATCCCACATAACTAGTATACGGCTATAACAAGGAATAAGAGAAAGCAAGGCATTTTCGAAATCAGTAAAATGACCTATTTTTGGTGGGCGATAACAGATACCAACGAGTAATTTATCAGTACTAGATAAGGATAATTCGAGTAGCATAAACACTGGTCTGGAACAATACTCTTGTTTAGATGTGATTAAAATTTTTGTTTTGATACCATCTTTCACATAAATTGCTACGCCCCCACAAGCTTTATTTAATCTATCATTCCGGAAAAGATTATATCCCGGTAATGCAACAAAATTTGATGAAATACTAGGCTTCAAAAATGATTCGGAAATTCCAATTATATTAAAGTCCTGAAAACGGAAGATTGCTCTGAGTTCATCAATGTGGCAGCTGAGGAATTGAACGTTAAGGTGAGCAGCCTTGAAAAGTTTTTTGGAAGAGTGGAGCTCATTTGCTAGAAACATACCTGCGTCATTATTACTATTATTGGAATAATCATACCTACTTGAGGGCGAGCGAGCTGACGTGTCAGTGAGAGGCATCATGGACGCAGCAGACCAATCGTGAACCGACCTCAGAAAGACACATGACGGGGAAAATGGGGATGAAACTGATAAAACTTAACCTAAATGAAAAAGTCTCTTGATTCGAGTGCATCCTGTATGCCTTGACAGTTCGGCTCCCTTCACTATTTTAAAATCACTAGTTCAAAAAATTCACTGAACACATCAATAAGATGTAGATGTTGTGATCTGTGGAGTTACGATGATGAATAATCCTAATGGTGAATAAGATGAAGATTGAGGAAGAACTGGTAGTGGGAGAACTAGTCCAAGTTGAGATAGAGCGAGTAGGTATCCAGTAGTGGAAAAATCGAGTCCGAGTGGAGGTAGAGCGAGAAGGTATGCAATAGTGGAAGATCGAGTCAAAGTGAAGATTGTGCGAGTAGGAATCCAGTAGTGGGAAGATCAAGTCCAAGTGGAGACAGAGAGAGATGAAATCCAGTGGTGGAAAATCGAGTCCAATTAGAGATAGAGAGAGATGGAATCCGGTATACGTCATTCACTTCAAACTGTCAGGACTCCTTACAAACAACATAAATTCCACCCACTTCACACTTCCCATTAAATGATAATACAGAGTGTCTGATAAGTCACTCCCTATTTCACTTTCCTTGCCCTATTACCATAGGTAAGGAAAGTATTGCTTTCCGAAAAAAATTAAGGTACCCCAGTTTCTAAATTTCTATACGTTTCAAGGTCCCCTGAGTCCAAAGAAGTGTTTTTTGGGTATTGGTCTGTATGTGTGTGTGTGTGTGTGTGTGTGTGTGTGTGTGTGTGTGTGTGTGTGTGTGTGTGTGTGTGTGTGTGTGTGTGTGTGTGTGTGTGTGTGTGTATATGAGTGTATGTGCGGCTTTGTACACTATATCTCATCTCACAATTAACGAAATGACTTGAAATTTGGAACTTGAAGTCCTTCCCCTATAAGGATCCGACATGAACATTTTCGAACAAATCCAATTAAAGATGGCGGCTAAAATGGCGAAAATGTTGTCAAAAACAGGGTTTTTCGCGATTTTCTCAAAAACGGCTCCAATGATTTTGATCAAATTTATACCTAAGTCATTGATAAGCTCTATCAACTGCCACAAGTCCCATATCTGTAAAAATTTCAGGAGCTCCGCCCCATCAATGCAAAGTGTGATTTTAGATTCCCAGTTATCTGGCTTCAGATACAATTTAAACAAAAAATTCCAAGTGGGAAAGATTGAGCATAAAATCTCTACAATCAATGTTCAGTTACATTTTCACCTAAAATTTAAAATAAGCTCGAAATTTGATAAAATGTGTTTATTCAATAATGTAAACGGTTGGCAACTGTTGATTCTATTAAATCATTCACTATGAAGAGATAGAAGACTTTGTGTGTCTCCAGCGTTATTGTCCTGTCACCAGCTGGCAGATCTTCGAATACTAGACTTGAGATGCGCGTGTACACTAGCGTCAGGTGATAAATCTTCATAACGGCAAGGAAAGTTGTGTGAGTGCACCACACCAGATTTTTACTGTAATATTGGCGTATGAAGGAGGCTTCTTTTTCCTTTTATATTATCCTTGAAATGCAAAATTTCCAAAAACCTTATATATATGTCGACGCGCAATTTAAAAAGGAACATAACTGTCAAATCTATTACCGCGTTTCGCCGTAAATGCGCATCATATAAACATTTAAACATTCAAACATTTAAACATTGAGAGAAATGCCAAACTGTCGACTTGAATCTTAGACCTCACTTTGCTCGGTCAACAATAAAAGGCAACATGATTCAATGATTTTATTTAAGCCAAAGTACCGTACATGATGATGATGATGATGGCAAACTCAATAATTATTTTTGACGATGTGATTTGTGAGCAGCAGATGCCATCAGGAAGTACTTTAGTGCAGGCCGACACAGTGACGTTGATGTGTTTTATCTAGCGCAGACCTATAGCCGCATTCCAAAACAGCTGATTCGTGACAATGCAAACTTTCTAGTCATGTTTCAGCAGGATGAGCTAAACATGAAACACTTGTACCGAGATCATGTTGGCGCTGACATGACCTTTGATCAGTTCAAGGATATGTGTAACAAGGTTTGGTCAGTGGGGGGTGCACACTCATTCCTAGTGATTGATCGGACATTGGACAGAAATGGAGGGCGCTACAGGAATGGACTTGATACGTATTTAGTTGATGCATAGTGTTAGTTGAGCTTCAGTATATGTTAGTACACTGAGCAAGATGGACGTCTCCAGCAATAGACACCGTCAAAAGACTGTAGAAGAGATTGCACCAACCATCAAGGCAATTGCAAAGTTGCGATGTAACATCAAAAGGAAACACAAGGAACTGACTCTTGGAAGGCAAGTGGCAGAGGAGCAGCATGCAAAACACTTTAAACCACTAACTGAACCACTTGACAATATAGTTGAAGTTCTCAATCAGCATTTGGCAGCACCACCACCACCACCACCACCACCACCACAGCCAGCAGCAGCACAACCACTACATGGGCAATTTCCAGAGCCACGCCCACATCGCAGACGTTTGGCAGTTCCTGTAGGTCATCATGCACCACATACACCGCCACCTACACCATTGCTGTCCCGACCCCTGAAACAAGCAGTAAGACGTCTGCCCAAAATTGGTGAGGAGTCTCCTTTGACCTTTGAAGGAATTGGAGAAGCTTCGCAGTTGAGCCCAGTTCCAAGTACCTCGAGTACTGCACGCAAATTGTGGCCATCTGCAAGTGCCAATGATGTTGATGAAAGTGATGTGATGGATGTGGATGAGGAGGAGGAGGAGGAGGGTGCTACTGCTCAGGAAGCATTACTAACCAGCAGTCAAAAGAGGATTCGACAAGCAATGATCGAGGTTGGATTGACTGAGACACCGGTGGGACGTTATCTTCATAGAGCTATGAGTGGTGATAGCAGCTCTGACAAAACATATGGACCAGAAGTTGTTGGTAATGACTACTATTTGGGTAACAAACTTTTAACCTTTGGAAGTGATGGAAGAAAGATTGTTCTGACTGACCCTAACAATCCTTCAAACGTGACTAGATTTGAATCAACGTGTGGACTTTGTGAACTCATTTTCAAAAAGAAACCCATTATTCCATTGGCTAGTGATGAGGTGGCATACACTCGGATATTACACATTACAAACTTGTATAAGGAAAATCATGTTCCAGATGGTAAGAGTAAAAACTCGAATGATACAAAGTATAAAAACGTGATCCATAAACTGCTCAATAATGCTAAACCCAAGTATAGCAAGGTCAGTGGCAGAGGACTCGTGGCGCCATTCAATATGGTGGCAAACAGCCGTACCAAGATTGAGTACGTCTACTACAATGATCCCAACGAACTTGTGGACAGGCTGAAACTATTGGATCAGTCTAAGGCAGTTGGCAACACTGGACATGAGAATGAAATCAATTCAATTTTAGAAGAGTTGGTAGAAGGTGGCTACATAGTTGCTAATCCTGCATACTAGTTTCACTATATAAGAGACATTGCTTTGCTTGTGTATAGCAGTCAAGTCATGGATTCCATAGGAAACATTAATGCTCGCTACAAGCGTTTGATCAATTTGGGAAATCCACGTGCTGACAGGGATGCTGTCAACTTTTCAACATGCAGAGAACTGATTTCAATGTGGCTGCCAAAGACATGGGACAATACCACATCACAGGTATTCACAAGTCTCAACAATTCAATACTTACTGATATGATGGATCTAATTAAGCCTACTGATGGAGTGAA
This sequence comes from Nilaparvata lugens, assembly GCF_014356525.2. Taxonomy (NCBI): domain Eukaryota; kingdom Metazoa; phylum Arthropoda; class Insecta; order Hemiptera; family Delphacidae; genus Nilaparvata; species Nilaparvata lugens. Next base: position 7,801,196 of record NC_052519.1, read on the forward strand.
CAATCAATATCTTGAGAAGAGGCTGATTGAGTTTGCTGGTAAAATGCTTACAATGTATTTAGACATTGTGTTAGATCCGGAAAATGCTAAATCTATGAAGGGATTGCCACCTGATGAAATGAAGAAACGTTTCATAGATCTTATGGGATTACTGGAACCCCCTCCTACAACACCACCTGGAACATCATTGCCACCAGCACAAACATCGTCCACAGCAAAAAAAGTATAAAACCAGCTGCTAAAACCGTTAAGAAACATTAGATGACTGGATGTAGGAGAGAGAGGAGGTACCAGGGAAGAGGGGTACTGTCATCAATTGCAAAAGTTGCAGGTTCAATAGTTAAAAAGAGTGCTGGAAAATTGGTGAACAAGGCAATTGACATTCTGCCTATTGAACTACACATCCCCGGTTACCAGTACTGTGGACCAGGTACAAAGCTAGAGAAGCGGTTGGCACGAGGCGATCCTGGTATAAATAGTCTTGATCGAGCCTGTAAGGAGCACAACATTGCTTACTCGAGGAGCAGTGATACATCAAGCAGAGCAGTAGCAGACAACATTTTGGCAGATCGAGCTTTGAGTGTGGTAAAATCTGCAGACGCAGGAGCACTTGAGAAGGCTGCAGCACTAGCAGTGACCAACATCATGAAGGCTAAAGCAAAGTTTGGTGGAGGAGTATACCGCAGACGTAAGACAACAAAGACTCGTGGTCGAAAACAAGTAAAGAGATGTTCTGGTAAAAAGGGTAGAGGACTCTACCTGAGACAACAGCGCAGGACACAGGGAAATGGAGCACGTCGCCGTCAATGTGGCAGCAAGAGAAGACTGTAGTTGCCCTACCTGATCGAGCCCTCACCGATGCTGATCTCTACAAGTATGCATGTCGACTGAAGCTAAAGCATTTTCGAGGAGTGTTTATGCGGGATGCTCTACCATTGAATGGGCCCTGGAGGAGAGAATGCGGCATTATCAACCTGGACACCAGCACTGGAGCTGGCACACATTGGGTGTGCTATGTGAAGAAGGATGATGTGTCTCACTACTTTGACGGATTTGGCAACCTGAGACCACCACAGGAGTTTATTGACTATATGCACAAAGGACTGGAGCCAGCATCGAGGATTGAGTACAACTATGATCAGAAGCAGGAAGATCTTTACTCGCACATCTGTGGACATTTGTGTTTACAATTTTTGATTGATGAAAATAAATAAATGATTCACTATCTCTCTTGTACATTATTTTCATCCCTGTACTTACTATAAATGTCCAGTGTAAGCTGATTGCTACTCATTGTGCAACTGTATGTTGAGCAGGCAACAACATGATGCTATGTTTTGGAGGTAGGACATCAATACTAAAGAGCGACTTTTATCCACCACTTGATGTGAGCAGCGGTGAATGGGAAATTGGTCTGATTAGCTTTACAAGTTGCAACTCAATACCTAATATTGAGGAAGGTTTCAATAATGTACTACATTTTTATACAAGTAATAGAATACATAAGAAGGGTGATACTAGTGCAGAGATAACACATGATGAGCTTCGGAGTATGGCTAAAGCAAGATTTGAAGAGTATTGGAGCGAGGTGCTTAAACATCGGAAGCATAAACCTAGTGAGTCTGATGATGATGATGATGATGATGGTAAAGTATTGCCTAAAAGGACTAAAAGGAGAATGCCAGCTACTACTACTGCTGACAAGGAGGATTTGGCTCTGCATCAGGTATCATTACCAACAGGTAGCTTTGAATTTTCTACAATTACTGACTTGCTTGCACAAAGGCTGTTGGAAAATGATGTTGATTTCCAGGTGACTGTAGATCCATCAACCTTAAAGTGTATAGTTTTCAGCAGTGCCAAGTTGGATTTACGACCACAAGATTCAATAGGGAAACTGTTGGGTTTTACCAATACCCAGTTCATAGAGCCCAACACATCTACTAGAAGTGATAATACTGTACAAATCAGTCGGCCTAATGTGATACGCATCACCTGTAACATTGTGACTGGATCTTACTCTAATGGAATTACAGATCACGTGATCTATGAGTTTTACCCAAATGTTGATCCAGGGTATAAAATGGTGGTGACTGTGCAGAATGTAATCTATTTACCTGTAGACATCAAGCAGATTGGTAGCATTACACTGCAAGTAGTCGATGAGTACGGTCGTCTTATAAATAATAGAGGCGAGGAAATAAATATTGCTTTACATTTGAGACAACGCAAGTGAGATGGTGCTGTTATTTGGAAAGCTGAATCAAGGGCTGGATAAGGCTGCTGCAGTACACCCTCATCCTCCTCCTCCTCCTCCTTCTCCTACAGAGATACATTCTAAGCCTATAAAAGTAGATAATAGAGTGAAGGATGTCATTCAGCATTCAACCTTGACAAGGTTATCATCTAGGAGCATTGAGTATTTGCAAGAACGAGGCTGTCAGATACGAGTAGAATAGGAAAATGGGAGTTTTGGATGTGACACAGAATGGACCGTCATCGGACAACAGTATCATTGGGTTTGAGTACCATTCTCATGCACCCTATACTGTAAGCTATAATGCCAACGATGAGATACGGATTCCAATTCAACAGCAAGATGTTTACACACTGCCATCGGAGAGCTATCTACATTTGGAGTATACTGTGACTTGAGCTGCCAATGCTGCTGTGGCCGGAACTCCATGTGTCTCTGGATTCTTTGGCAATGTGTTTTCAGAGATACGCTATGAAATCAATGGTGTGGAGGTGGATGGTATACGCAATCCTGAAGTTACCAGCCTAATGAAGAATGCTGTTACATTTGAACGTGATGAGTGGACCAAGATGGAAGGACTGGCTACAAGTTTAGCCCAACTCATGGATTCACCGATTTTGCTGCCAATGGAGCCGACACTACAATCATGGATGTGCCTTTGAGATACCTGCTAGGCTTTGCCGAAGACTATAGACAGATTTTGCTCAATGTGAAACAAGAGCTGGTGTTGAGGGTCAGCCCCAACTTTCACGACTGTGTGAATGTTGCTGCTGCTAATGTAGCAATCACAAAGCTTTTATGGAGAATGCCGTATGTGGAAGTGGCAGATGATGTGAAACTGCGTCTGCTACAGATTGTACAGAATGACACACCCATCAGTATATAATTTCGACATTGGGAGTTGTATACCTATCCAATGTTACCACAGACAAGAAAGCATACATGGACTGTCAAGTCAACATCACAGCATGAAAAGCCACGATACATTGTGGTTGGGCTACAGACTGCAAGACGAGGTGTGGCAGCAGCCAACAGTTCTCGCTTTGATTAGTATAATATGAAGGATGTTCGAGTGTTTTTAAACAGCAGATACTACCCATATGAGAGCATTGATGGTGATGATAATCGCATCTACAACATGTATGCAGCTTTCAATGGAGTCTACAACCATGGTAATGCTCGTGCAAGCAACCCTCTGTTTGAAAAGAATGCCATTGGTGATGGAAAAATAATGCTGTTTGCTTTTGATTGCTCCCGCCAAAATGAGTCACTCAAAACTGGAAGTATCGATGTGAGGATTGAGTTTGAAGCATCTGAAAACATTCCAGGTAATACAACTGCCTACTGTATGATGATTCATGAGATGACTAAAGAGTATCGACCAATGTCAGGCCTTGTACTGTCGGCATAAAAAGATATATAGTCAGTGCACAGTGATAAATTGCTCAGTTGAGCTCGAGACAATGAATGAGCCAGTCATGACAGGATACAGAGGACTTTTTATTGTGGAGGGGGAGCTGTCTTCACATGAAGGGGAGGACGTGGTGGGCTGTGTTATTGGTGAGCGACCGCTGATGAAAGATGCCTCTACGAGTACAACTGGACTCAATGATGACGACTCCTACATTACAGCAGAAAGTGATGCAGATGACTGGCCATCGAGTAGAGCGGAAAACATTTTTGGACCACTACCACTGTACCTGATGAACTTTCAAGGTTTTGAAGGTTTGGACAACAAGTTTATTGTGAAGGAGATGGCTATCCTGGAGCAAGATGATGAGAATCATGTGACTACTCATCACTACTTTTTCAAGCCTCCCTACTCTGAGTCTATGCTCAAGACTAGCAGGCAAATCATCGCCAACAACTGTATACATCAAGCTAAACATGGACTCAGGTGGTCAGACTGTGGGAGAGAACATCTTCCCTATTCGGATTTGATGGAAATTGTGCGTGGAACAGTTGGAAGGTGGTTGGATCAGAACCAGCAGCGTCCAATTAAAATCTTTGTCCATGGATATAAGCAGATTACTCTACTGGATACAATTCTACAACTGAACAATGTGGAGTACCTGGACCTATCATCAGCATATTTCTTTCCTGCTATGCCTGATTTGGAGTTGCTGATCAAGAAGATTGATGGCATATACTGCCCAGAACATCATCTACTCAACTTTATCAACATGGTGCGGAACAAGCTATCATCTTTAACGTTTGGAGATCAGTCAGCCAACAACGTCAACAACGCTGATGGATTGTCAAATACACAACTATTTTGCTCATTGAAAATTGTTATTGCTCTACATGGTTGGATTAACAAAACTTTGTTAGAAGATAGAGCCTTTTGTCGCAATTTTTTCAATGCTGTTAATACTCATTTGCATTATCAATAAAAAGAAATATTGTAATCAACTCTATGCTCTATCATTTATCTTCCTCACTCCTCTTTGATACTTGTACAATATTGTGCAATCATATGACGTCATGCAGACCTGATGAACAGTTTTCATAGTATCCATTGGTATATAACAGTCAACTGTCAATCAACTGTCAACTGTCAATTGTCAACTGTCAATCAACTGTCAATTGTCAACAGTCGTCAACTAACAACTGTCAACTGTCAATTGTTAGTTGACTGTTTACTTGTACAATATTGTACAATCATATGACGTCATGCAGACCTGATGAAACAGGAAATGGGCAACCCCCACCACTCAGCAAGCATAGTATAAAAGATGATGCTGACAACAAAATGCACTCAGTCTTGCAATGTTGTCAGACAGTGAACGTGAACGTTATCTGCTTAATGCAGTGAGTGAGCTTGAAGCTGAACTGAATTATCATGGTATAATGACATTGAGTGACTTTTTCAAGGAGAGTGGTCATTTAGAGTTTTGTGCAGATCGTGAATCTCATAGTTGTGCATGCATACGACTCAGGCAGAAGCATCAGGCTGTTGTTGATGCAGTCAAGGATAGAAACGTTTTCTTTGTATGCGATGATCTTCACAACCCATTGAGAAATACTCATGTGACCTCCACCGATGTGAAATGTTTCCTGCTGAAAGTTTTCACGCAAACTATGAAGAGTATCAAGGATAATATCAACAAGAGGGCAATGCGTCATTGCCCACCAGGACTTGCAATGGAATTCACTGTCATGTTTGATGACACTTGCATACTGCTAAAATCTTTCTTCAAGTTGGATAATGGTAGAATGGCTGCTATTGTTAATCTTGAGAAGGTAGCCAACTGGAGGGAAAAGGATGTGAAGATTGTGTTGAGTGTTCTCAATCAGGACCAATACTACAAGTGTGATTTTATATGTGGACAGCAATCTAAATGTCTACTGGGACTGGGTCAAAAGGAGATCAAATTTGCAGGATTTACAAAAATTGAGAGTACAGGACATGTGAAACGATTCAGGCTGGAGGATGTAACATCTGGTGATTCAGCTTTTGAGATTAGCATCTACAAGGCTGTACGCATACCTATGCCACTGCCATCTACTGGGGGATATGACGAAGTTGATGGACCATGCATTGTTCGTGAAAGGAATAAGCCATCAGTTGAGCGTTATGTCACCAACAATGATTATAGCCGAGGAGAAAGACTTCTTCAGCTGTATATTCTGTTCAATACTGAAGATTGATTATAAATGTTTGTCAATAAATACTGTGTGTATTGAACCATTTGTTATTATTGATTATCCTACTTCCTCATATAGGTAAGAAATTAGGTTGCTATGCTTTCAATGAAGACAGTTTCAACGACCCCACTCCTCCCCTGTCATGATATGTTTACAGTTTTTTGTCTACTGCCTAATATCTATTGGCATGTTGACCAAGATGCAAAATATCAAATGATATCCATTGAGGTGTAATGGTATACAACCCTGTATACTTACCTCAACAATTGGGACCCTACATCAATCTATACCCCCCTGAAGGTTCGAACCTGGGACCTACAGCATGGAAAGCAACACCGCTAACCACTACACCACAATGGATATCTGTTTATTTGATGTTTTTTGAATCCTTGTTAAGCAGCTTACTCTGTATGACATGGTAAAGGATAATGAAAACTCAATAGGAAATTGTTCAATTCTTTTTTATATGTACGTGTATGTGCTACAGTGCAGTTAAAGTAAGTACAATCCATATTGTTTATTATTATTATTTTAAAAGACACATTTTGATGAAATTACTTTTATTTTCAAAATTTATTACAAGTAAACAATACATTTTTTTTTTTTTTTGGAATTTGTTACATCGAGATAAATCTTATAAGACAATACATTTCTGAATACTTAAGCATAATGTTACAAGTATACAGCAATACAATTTTTAGAATTTCAAGCATCAAATTGTTACATCAAGATAACTCTTATAAAACAATACATTTCTGTATTCTTAAGCATAATGCTACAAGTAGTATACAGCAATACATTTTTAGAATTTTAAACAAATTTTAAGCAAATTTTCCAAAGTATACAACATCTTTACAATACCTATTGATAATACAATCCAATCAGCTTATGCATTTAGGCTTCGGAACATGGAATTCCATTTTTGAAAAATTCCAACGTATGTGTACGATTACGATTTTTCAAAGGTAAAACTTTGCGTATAATAACACTATACCCAGTCATATAAACTGGATCTTCCCCCACTCTTTTGAACACTGTGTTGATATACATTTTGGGCATGAAACAACGTGCATAGTCATACTCTCTTTCTAATTCAGCAGTTATTCCCTCACCATTTATACTGGTTACACGTTTCACATAGCGTAAATTGATCTGTACTCCTCTGGGCATTTTGGCAAGATTCTCTAGGGTGACAGGTTTGAATACTCTACCCTCTCTGAAGATTGCTCCGGCTATCTCTGCATTGTTGGCAGCATTGTTGGCAGCACCATCAGCGGTTGGGGTGGCAGTGGCATCAGAGGCTGTGGCAGAGGTGTCAGTTGTAGCGGAGGCATCAATGGTAGCGGTATCATTTGCAGAGTCATTGCATGGGGTGGTAGATGGGGCATTGCATGGGGCTGTAGTAACATCAGAGGCTGCGGCAGCAGAGGCATCAGCGGTAGCGGAGGAATTCGGCATCTGTAATTTCCATATATATGTTAATAGTTGCTCATTACATTTCTACTGGTTATAGTTTGACCTATATTAGAGACATCCATAGTTGTAGGAGTACATGTTTGCAATATATATAATAAGCAGTATTATTATATCCATCATAACTGTCATGCATAGAAAGAGGGTTGGAAGCATTGTTCATGCAGCGTTATTTGACGAAGCATTAAAACTTCATTTTTCAATGTCTAACCTTATTTATTCTCACGTGATGGGTGTAGCTTTACTGAAGGGTATGCTTAAAGGAAGGTTTGGGGTGGGAAGGTTGGGTCATTTGGCACCCACATTAATCGAAAGTCTCCATTGTTCCAGGGTTGGAATTGATGTGGTTGAGGACGTGGCTGGGTACTTGGGTTTCTTGAATTAGCACTGGTTTGGAAGCATGGAGGAGGAGAGGGAGATGGAGGATGAGGAGGAGGAGTAAGAAGAGAATGAGGAGGATTTGATGTAGAACGGTTAGGCTGCTGGGTAGAATTGTTGGACCTGTTTGGTAGAGGAATGCTATTTGTTTGACGGTTGTTTGGTAGGGGAATGCTATTTGTTTGACGGTTGTTTGGTTGGGGAATGTTGCCATTGTTCATAGTAGGATTCAGAGTTGGGCGGCTAATAGTAGGATTGAATGGTTGTTGTGGGTGATTGATAGGTTCACAGGGTGGAGGATTGATAGATTGTGAGCCATTGACGCAGAATGTTGGATTACGAGTTTGGGTAGAAGTAAGGCTTCGATTTTGTAGGTTGTAAGGAGCAGACCTGTAGGAATGGAGGTTATTGTTGTGGGGAGCTTGTCTAGGGTTGGGTCCAAATGTAATTGGTGGTAAATGAGGATTGTTTGGAATGAATTGTACTTCCATTCTACCCCTTGACATCAGTTCATTGTAAGCCCTTTGGTCTCCCTCATCATGAGGTACCCACATTATCACTAGACGTCCTCTAGATATCTGGTCAGCAAGGTAGGCTGCTTCAAGCCTGCTGTTCATGTCAATACCATTGGATCGGATCATGGCTGAAAACGACATACATGCCGTTAGTATGGGTGGTTCTCTAATATTGTATGGGTGGTTATCTATCTAGGATTGGATTTTACAATGCCCATTCAACAAGAATAGTTTTAAGAAAAGATGAATAAACTGAATGATCATCATGATGTGTGTGAGGAGACATCTTAAAGTCCCCACACAAAGTATTCATCAAAATGGGTCTTTTAAAATTCTCAAACTGAATCATCATCATGATGTGTGTGTGTGTGAGAAGGCATCCACCTTCTTCGATCAAGAAGAGTTTCAGAATGTCGCCTTCAAAACTCCAAACTACACCATCTTCAGTATCATAAATCTTCCAGACATCATCAACCAAGCGTGCATGACCCTACTGGATGAGGAGTCGAAATTCGAAGGAAATTCCAGTGGATGGAGATTGCTTATCACCGATGGATTGCTTATCAGGATTAGCAAACATATTCCTCTGCGTGGATCATCCTACATCAGTCTTCCACCTCTTCTATCAGCACGAAAGGCAATCGTTAATCATATAAACAAGTACCAGCAATGTTTCAAATGGGCCATCCTCGCCAAACATGTACAAGGCAGCCATCCTGAACAAGTCAACGACCGATATTATCAATTGGAGGAGAGATACAAGTTTTCAGGCATTGGATTTCCCACTACCATCAGTCAAATCGATATATTTGAGAAAGATAATCCGGAGGTATCAGTTAATATTTATGGTGTGGATGAGAAGAACGTTATATTTCCAAGAAGAGTTGGAAATGCAATGAAGGCAGATCACTTTGATCTTCTCCTTCTCTGTGAGAGTAAGGATGATGATGAAAACAGCACCCTTGAGGATGACAATGAACATAAATCAAATAGCCACTACTGCTACATTGAAAATTTTGAAAAACTTGTGGGATCCCAACTCATAAAACATCAGCATAAAATTATCATCTGCAGACAATGTTTTACCCATTACACCCAGAACAGAGATGGAGAACGCAGGATGGCTGAGCATGAGGAGTATTGTGCTAGCAATAATACAGCAAGAATCATCATGCCACAGGTTGGAAAAGATGGTAAACCTCCAACCTTGAAGTTTGAGAAACATGTGCAAAGGTATAGAGTACCTGTTGTAGCATACGCCAATTTCGAGTGCATCCTGGAGAAACCTGATGAAGACAATGAACAATGGATTGGTGAAGCTACCAAAGTTATCCAGTATCATCGGGCAATGAGTTACTGCTTATACTTTGTGCGGGACCCATATTTGGAAGATTCCTGGCTGACAATCACTAACCTAATCCCTCATGAGCCAATTGTCTACAGGGGTCCTGATGCCGCCAAACATTTCATGAAGACTCTCACCATGTATGCAAAAGATTTAGATGAGGCAATTGACTGCAGGAATATCAAGTTGCTCCCACTAACCAAAAGAGAGAAAGAACGACATAATGCAGCTGATTTCTGTGAGGCCTGCAATGAACGGTTCAATAAAGATGACCATTGTCATATAACTGGTATCTACCGGAATGCATTATGCCGTAAATGCAACCTGCAGCGAGAGCGACAATCATTCATACCAGTGTTTCTCCACAACTCTTCAAACTACAATACACACCTCATTATTCCAGAGCTGGGTAGAGATGAGGATCAGCTGTTTGTCATCCCAAACTCATCGGAAAAGTATATATCATTCACCAAACGAATATCTCCAAAAATGCACCTTCGATTCATCGATACATTCTGGTTTACGCCTGATAGTTTAGACAATCTGGTCACCAACCTAGTCAAATCAGCATCGAATCCAGAAGACTTGTCCAAAGTGTTGCCACATACTGCCAAGGTGTTTGGAAACAAATTGAGCCTTGTCTCAAGGAAAGGAGTGTTTCCATACGACTACTGCGATTCATGGCAGAGACTCAAAGAAACATTGCTACCACCCAAAGAGGCATTTTTCAGCAAGCTGGTTGATAGGAGTGTTAGCAGTGATGATTATGAACATGCTCAAACTGTGTGGAACCAATTCAGTTGTAGAACTCTGGGAGAATACAGTGACCTATACTTGAAAACAGATGTTCTCCTGTTGGCTGATGTCTTTGAGAGCTTCCACGATGTATGCATAAAGACTTATGATTTGGATTGTGCTCACTACTTTACATCTCCAGGCTTTTCCTTTGATGTCATGCTGAAATATACTAAAGTCGAGCTTGAGCTCCTTACTGACTATGACATGTACATGTTTATCAAGCGAGGTATCAGAGGAGGAATAACAAATTGTATACACCGTCATGCTGTAGCCAACAATGCCTACACAGGAGCGCCTATTGACCCCGAGAAGCCTACATCATATCTCCTTTACACAGATGCGAACAACCTGTACGGCTGGGCAATGTGCCAACCACTTCCATGTCGGAAATTCCAGTGGATGGAGAAAGATGAGTTGGAGGGGGTGAGCAGAGGTATTGAGGGTGTTGGAAATGTTCAAAAGATTGGCTAAATCTTGGAGGTGGACATTGAGTACCCTTCTGAATTGCATGATGAGCACAATGACTTCCCATTCCTGGCAGAGAACAAAAAAACTCTCAAATATAATCATGTATGACTCATGACAGCTCTAAGCAACCGTGAACGATATGTATGTCACTACCACATCCTCAAGCAAGCAGTACAGCATGGAATGAAAATCACTAAAGTTCATCGAGGTGTAAGGTTTGATGCAGGAGGACTTCCTAGCACCCTACATCATGCTAAACACCAGACTTCGACAGCAGTCAAAGAATAAGTTTGAGAAAAATTTCTTCAAACTCATGAACAACGCTGTGTTTGGTAAGACGGTGGAGAATGTGCAAAAAAGGATGAGTATGGAGCTAGTGAATGATGAGAATCGATTGAAGAAACTGATTGCTCGACCAGTTTACAAGGACTGCATCATATTTGGTGAGAATATTTGCGCTGTTACGATGCATAAGGAAAAAGTAAAGCTGAACAAACCTATCTACATTGGTTTTACAGTGTTGAACATAAGCAAGACCCTTATGTACCAGTTCCACTACGATGTGATGAAACCTATTTACAAAGAGAACCTACAACTGCTTTATCAGGATACTGACAGCTTATTCTACATCGTGAAAACTGAGAACCTATACAACGACATCATCAACAACCAACAACTGAAAGATACCTTTGACACTTCAGAGTACCCTGCAGACCACCCATGCTACTCAGATGCAAACAAAATGGTGCTTGGAAAGTTTAAAGATGAATATGCTGGCCGAGCGCCACTTGAGTATGTAGGCCTGCGATCAAAGCTATATGCCTGTAGGTGTTACAATAGTGATCCAAATCAGCTGACAAGTGGATTGATAAAGAAAGCTAAAGGAGTGAGGAGACCAATACTTGGGCGAGAACTCTCAAAAATGCATCCAGATGCTGAACGTTACATAGGCTTCCAAGACTATCTAGATTGTCTATATGGTGATGAGGATATCTATAGAGAACAAGTGATGTTTGGCACTAGGAAACATCAGATCATGACCCAAGTCATGAGAAAGAAGGCACTGAGCAAAGCTGATGAGAAGAGGTATATTCTAGATGATGGAATTACAACTCTTGCACATGGTCATTACAAGATCCCCACACTAGCACACATTGATGAGGAGGAGGAGGAGGAGGAGGTGGATGAGGAGGAAGAGATGATTGACTCTCAAGAAATTCCCAAGGTTCAGGCAGCTAGCAGTACTACAACAGCTAAACGGTTACATTCCTCATCACATGATGAGCTCTTTGATAAAGTCAATGAGTCAGGAAGCAGTACTATCCCTGCTAAACGGTCACGTCCCTTATCAAATGATGACTATAAAATAGATGGTGATGCATCCCAGTACAGCATTCTGAGAAAATTGCTTGAAAAGTGACGTCATACCTCATGCCAGGAAGTGTCAACAAATCCACTGTGCGCATGTTTTCGCCCTACATTCACATCGCAAGACTTTTTTGGAAGCAGTCATCATCAGTTGAGGTCTGTGCACCGTGCTGTAAAGAACTAGCATCAGCTACAACTAGAACTCCAGCTACTACTCCAGCTAGTACTCCTGCTGTTACCACTACCACTGCCAACATCAGCCTGTAGTGGAGCAAGCAGATATGTGTGAGTGTGGAGACTGTCTACTAGTAACCAGCAACCAATGGATTCTACGACCATTTCTGAAGTTTGGAGATAAGGACCTACCAGAAGCGTTTGGAACAGCTCAAAACTTTCTAGAGACACTAACATCCATCTTTCATGATGCCCAAGTGTCAAGCTATACCAACCTATGCGAGGGAGCAGCCATCTTGAAATTCTCATTCAGCAGAGGATTCTGCGAAATAAGTGATAGATTGGGTGAATTATATCACTGGATAGTTCTCAATATATTGGACTGAATCTATTGAATTGTAATGTAAATAATCTTATTATTCATATGAATGCTCAGTTTATATATATTATGTTATGTATCAATAAAAGAGAGAGTGTATTATTTCAAAAGAAATATGTTGTACATCTTATTCCATACACCCTTCAACTTCTAGAGTAAGCACTCTTAGACATTTAAGGTATAGTAAATACAATAGGAAGCATCCTTCTAAGTAGTGTCAGTTTGTACATACTGGGACGTTTTTTTATGACTTTTCCCCCCCTTCCCCCTCCTCACGCACCCATCCTACCTACCCCCCACCACCCCCGCTCCTGCCGCCCCTCTCCTGCCCCCTTGGAAGGAGAAGATTCTCTCTCTCCCTCTCTCTAGAAGAAGGAGAAGTAGAAGAAGAAGAGGAAGAAGAAGGAGAAGAAGAAGAAGAAGAGGAAGGAGAAGGAGAAGAAGAAGGAGAAGATGATAACGATGATACTCTCTCTCTCTCTCTCTCTTGTCATGCTCTAGTTAATATAGTCATGCCTAATTACATTCAGTCATGCTCAATTACATTTAGTCATGGTCTATTTGATGATTAATGGTAGAGAGAGAGATATGTGAGAGAGAGAAAGAGGCAATCTACTGACAGATTCAAGTGAAACGAACTTCTGCCAGATTTAAGTGAAATTAATATCTTACTCTCAGATTTAACTGAAACATGTTCTTGACAACGATGTGAAGCAGTGAGTTGTACACACAACGAACGTTATATTTTTAATGTTTCCTCAATCATAACTAATGCATAGAATGAACTTGTATATCCAAATACACATGGATCTTTAAACTCTCTAGAGTGTGATCTATGATATTTTACATTTTTCATCGGCAATGTCATATAAGCATTTCCAGAGATCATTAGAATTATTAACAATAGCTAATGATCCATTATTATTTGAACAACCATAATGTAAATGTCTGGTTTCTAATATATCAAGTAATTCAAAAATTTCAGATAGAATTGGAAAGTGAAGATTTTCTGTTTTTGTTAATGCAAGATCACTCACTTCATCACCCGTTGAAAATTTAATATTCTTTGCAATTAGATCAAATTCATTGAATGAAATTGTCATCAAGAGACGAGATAGTCTCTTGAACTTTGAAAAGCTATAACAATCAACCATATTTTCCAGTTGAGTGTATGTACAGGTAAAACGTGATAAGAAACTACTTGTATCTGCACACTATACTACACACTTCTATAAATAGCATTCAGCTTCAATGCATGTGAGATCTTTACAGCTCAACTAACAAAGCAATACTGAACGATTAAACCTAGACATTGCAGGTACAATGGAAAATGAAAACAATCGAGTATACACTAGAAATTTATTTACATAATTCACTACAATTGTTCATCACTTCCTCTTCAATTTTTATTAGTTTACTAACAGACAGTTTATGGGGTCTGTGATAGCATAGATAATCATTTATATCATTCAAATTCACTGTGTTTAAGAAAATGTCTTTTCTTCTCAGAATTAGAAGACATTATAGGTGTACTACATCTTGAGTCATAGTAGATGCTGTCTTCCTCCTCCTCCTCCTCCTTATCAAGATCACACTGTATCCCAATAGAGCATGTTTTCTTCTCAGAATTAGAAGACATTATTCTAGATGTTAACCGATCAAAGCTAAAACCTCAAATGAGTAAAATTTGAAAAATGCAATACTTATATAGCTTGTGCTCTATCGAGAAATTACTGAACTTCCTTCACCATGGAAGTAAGAGGAATGTACTCCATGATACAATCACTGATTAAAATGCAATAAGCGGAAGTATTTGGAGGTACAGCTTCCTTAAATTCCATATCTATTCTAATATCTGTGGAGGATTTCCAATGAGAAGATTGATGTGAACAGTCAATTACAATCAGGGGTGTTTTAGTACAAAATGTGTCAAAATCAATCTCTGTTCCAAGCTCAGTATTGATACTATGGTTATAGTACGCCGAGGGAAAATCCAAAAACATACGGTACATCAATTCTAGTTTACCAAGGAGGTTTTCATAAGGAAAATAGTCAGAGTTCAAGTAGACCTTTGCATTTTGAAGATTACAACTATCAAATTCCGAGATTGATTTATTAATTTTATTCTTACGATCTGTTTGAAACGCTAAAACAACATACTTTGGTGTGTCGAGATGGGATGTGGTTTTTACTGCCCAAGAATGATCAGTGCTTTTTTGTAAATTTGGTAATTCTGAAATCTCCCAATGACGAAAGCTCAGCTTCAGCAGTGTATCAGCATCGAGCAATCACAAAAATTTCAACCTCACATGATCTTCTAAAGTAATATAGGGAATTCTCCATTGAAGCTTCGTTATTTTTATATTAACATTTGTTGCTTCTGTAGACTCGATGCAATTGAGATCTGTTGGTGATCTTAATAATACAAGTTCTTGTTTCAAGTTTAAAATTATTCTTTGAAAGTCTTCAAAAAATGGTAAAACTAATTTAAGAGGTACACAGAATGTAAACTTATTATCTTTCAGTGTATATCCTGCTCTGTCAAACCCGGCCAAGTGATATGTGTTCTTATCAAACATATTTTTCACTAGTATAGCTTTAATTGTTGATGTTAATCCAATTAGTCTTGATTTAGAAATTTGTTGCCCAGCCAATTCATATCGAATTTCATCAAAGAGATTTCCAATGAGGTTACTGGATAATATATACTTAGCTATCGGAGCATCCCCAGCCTTTGCAGCTGGTTTTGTACACTTCACCTCCCCCTCAATAAATATAAATTATTTGCATGGAAGGCAGTACTGATCCATAGAAGCCACATGGATGCAAGCTTCATCTGAGGGTTTAATTTCTTGACCCAAATATACTGTATGAGTATGGAACTGAAATTTAGTAATATCATTATAGAACTCGAGTTGAGATTCAACATCGAGAATTTCACTAATTGCTGCGCCGTACATGACGCCAATCTACTATAAATCCCAACTTTTCCAATATTCTCGCGCTTTTTGCTAATATAGCACGTAGCTTTTTAGGTGTTGACTCTATCAAGTTCGAGTCTCTAATGAGCTTCTGTGAGCAAATGCTAGTGTGTGGTTTGAAAACGAGGAATCCCATTTCAAGTTCTTTGTTTTTCACGAATGTGAAGTCTAATTGTGATTATATCTCCTCAGAAATCAATAAACGATCCTTCTTGATTGGTTACCTTTACATTAATGCTTTGAATTCTATGTGTGTTTAAAGGCATATAGATTATCGGATTAGGCGTTTCATTTATCAAATACCCGCTAGGTACTCTAGGTGAGAACTCGTATATAATATGTTTCTGTTTGCCATCGGAGTAGCTCCCACAGGCTATATTGCACTCAACTACAATAGAGTCAATATTTGTTATGCTAACTAAATGCTGAGAATAATACCATTTATTCGGTTGTAATATAACGTTATCAAAACCAAGCATTTTTCCTATTGAAGTAGATGTTGTAAAGTCAATAGGCTTATCAGAACGAATTTCGAGCTTCATAGTATTCGTGTTAGCTCTTATATTAAGTTTCTTTTCGTCACTATCCAATTTACTCTTTAAAGCTAATATAATGTCATCAACTTCATATGCACCCGTATCAAGATCAATTAATTTATCACCATATTTGAAGGTAGAATTTTTACCTTTTATAACATTTGCAATGCTATTGTAAGTACAGAAATTAATCAATCCAATTTCCCATTCTTTATTTTTATTCATATCGAGAATTTATTGCAAATGTTCATAGAGATCACTTGATCTAGATCGTAATGTAATAACAACCGTCTTATATGTTTTTGGTACAAATACTGGATTACAACTGGTTTGCAAAAAACAAGAGCATAAGGTGTCCACATATATTTGTATGTAATGGTTGCATGTGCTCAACATTATAAAAGATATTTTCACCTGTTTCTTTTTTCCAATATTTATTCAATTCATAAGGTGGTTGTAAATTACCAATTGGATCAAAATAGTAAACATTTGATCCTCGTTTCTTATAGCCAACCCAGTGTGTACCATGTCCAGATTGAGTGTCTAAATTAACAATACAATTCTCATTTTTTAGAATTTTGTTAGGTGATGTATCTATCATGTATACACCTCGTAGGGGAATTTGTAATAATTTACACCATTTTATTAGATCGTGATTGGACAATTCACCATCGATATTCATTTTTTCACCTTCTTTGTCTTTCTACGTTTTTTAACACCTTTTTTCTTTGGGGAGAAACTTACACCATATGGTGAGGAGCAGGATGTGGGGTTGGGCCCAATCAAAATACGACCACCACTCGAGATTGGAGAGTACGGGTTCAAATAGTAACCTCTACCTGCAATATGTTGTTTCAACTGAGCAATAGCTTTTTTCCTTATCGAGCTGCTATGAGTTTTCCCAACACTTGTGCTCTTCTTCTTCTTCTTTCTCAAACCACTGCCAAACACAGCTTTAGCTTTCATCACGTTTGTTACAAGATAACTAAGTGCTCTTTCACTTAGAGATGATTCTGGATTCTTGAATATTTCCCATGCTGTGTTTGCAAGAGCTCTGTCTGCAATCGCTCGCGACTTATTATCACTATTTTGAGTGTATGCTATATCATGTACCTTACAGGCTCTATCTAATGAATTTATACCTTGATCCCCTCTCTTTAACCTTTCATTAACCTTCATGCCAAGGCCACACCACTGATATCCGGGGAAATGGGTTTCCGGTGATGTGTTTATTAATTTATCTATAATAGTTGATGTAATGTCCCCCGCAGTACCCGCTATACGTTTGACAATTTTGCTAGCCGAACTCAAGATTCCTCTCCCTCGTTTTCTAGAAGATAACTTTCTTCTACATACCATTTTTCATTACCTTTCAACTCAATAGTTGAACATCGACTGAGGTTAATTAATCAAACACTTAACCTCAATCGAGAGACAAAGAAATTGTCTCACTATGTGCTTTATATATTACTACAAAGTTGGTATGTTTTAATCAATAGGGAATACAATTTTCTATCATCATGATGTGTCTTATTAACACACTTGTTAAGTATGTTGTAAGTTTTGTAGAAATTGCGAAGAATTGAATGTTCATCAATCATAAATCTATACCAATGTCTTAGACTAACATCAAGAGAAGCATCTGATGAATTGACACATGATTTGATATAAGATAATGTATGATTTCTTACCAGCAGTGATTCCTGCATCAATTGAGGTGTTTCCAAATCCCTAATCTTATTTCGTACATTATGTATAGATTCCAATATTCTCTTACTATCATTTTGCATTGAATCATATTTTTTCAAAGCAATATGGAGAAGTAATAGCATATTCACACAACATATTATAAAGAGAAGAACAAATAAAACTCTCCATACGATTATCTTCATTGCACAACTTCTCCATTCAAGTGTTGTAAGCATACTGATAAAAATAGATTGCAATATCTATAGTGAGTGTATAGCGCAAACAGATGGAAGAGAATCTCGCAACAAGGTCAAGACTGACATGTGGTGCATGCGTGTGCGCATGCAGCAGCAACTATAAAATAGCTTCTCTTGTGACCAAACACTCATTGACTGTACAAGAGCATTACTATTCTTTGTGTGAACTATTCTACATTCATTGAGTGTTCAGTTACAAGAGGATCTATTCTTGCGTGAACAGTGTACTATTCTACATCTTCTTCTTCTTTGACACAACAAACAGGTGAGAATTAAAAACAATTTTTTTATAAAAACAATATTACAATTTATTATCAAACACTACAATATTTACATTATATACTACTTGTGAAGCATATCACCACAACATGCTATGAGAATAAGATTGTTACATTTTAACAATCTTAATGTCACTCCATGTAGCGGTTATATGCTTCACTACTATTCCTAAATTTTTACACTTAGAATTAAATTTAATAACTTTACATGGCGAAATTATGGAAGAAAATCTCTGAGGCAGGTATACCTCAGAGATTTTCTTTGTGGAAGCGATTTTTATTTTTAATATAATTCGTCTGCCATGATGGTTTGTTTCTTCTCGCACGGAGATGATAGTATGTGGAACATCCTCCGCCAGCTCCAGGCATCCATGGTTTTGGTGATGGCTTATTGATGAGTGCGATAAAGTCATCATCATCATCCAGTGCCGCTGCCTCCTCTAGTAGCGGAGTCATGGAGGTGTTCTCACACATACGTTTCTGTTGAATGAACGTGACTAGTGCTCGAATGAAGCTGGCAAATCCAATAACCGCTGCTTATATACTCATTCGTTTCTCTCTCTCTGTTTTAGGATGAGTGAGAGATAGTGCATTTTCCCGCTTGTCACATCCTTGACATACAAACTCATTCTTACACGTACAGCAAGGTGCATTCAGAGAAAAAATATCAAATTCTCACAATGCACTAATATAAAATTTCTCACTTCCAGATATAATATCTCGAATAACAATATTTCGAATGTGAGAGCAATGTAATCTCCTCATTAATTTTCATAATTAACATCACATGTTGACTTGCTAAATTTCTTCTCAATATTATTGTGATTTTCATTATGTTCGTTGATTTCACAGAGTTCGAGAGTGCACTACTGCATAATCACTCCAGTCTTTGAGGAGGAAAGACATATGAAGAACTAGTCTGAGAGTTGGAGTGTAAGCAGAGAGAGAGACAGTACAGCACATCATTCATTGCATGTAAGTATGATACAATTCTTTATTTTTCTAATCATGATTTTTCAGAACTTACTTCTTTCCTGATACTACTACTACAATGCGCTTAGGAATCACTAATATCTTGATTCTGATTGGGAATTACTTCTACAACAGAGTGCATATTGTACAATATCCAGCTTGTTTTCCCACAGCATCTTCTTTTTCATCATTCGTCGTTTCTTTTCCATTATAGCTCATCTTTTTATATATACAAAACGGAACATGTATCACTTTTTCATAAGGATTTTCAATAATATATTTGCAATATACACATTGCAGATATGATTTCTCATGTAAAAAGTATCCATTTATTGCAAAATAGTCTGCTCTATTAATAAATACCGAGAGCTTGAATGGTTCTGGACGATGGAAAGTTGAAACTCGTTCTTCATATTGTCGTAGAATATTATTATCGAAATTCTCCTCTTCACATGAAATATTATCTTCTTTGCGCCATCCACAATTTGGACTGCATCACTCATGTTCCTTACTAGGATCGTCTGTTGCCAACCAATTTTCTAAATATACTGAACAAAACACACATTGAACAACGTCAGGTGCTTGCACAAATTTAAAACCCTGTTTAGCCATATTTTGAGGTGACAACAGACTCGATTCTAATTCCCAACGATTATCAAATGTTAATAACCTCAATCGTTTGTGCATGAAAATCTGATCCTGAGATAGCATTTTTTGCACTGTACTTGCAGCTTGTTAAATCACTACTGATTTTTAGATTAATGTTTACTTGTTCTTATATCTAATTCTGTGCCATAGTGATATATTCTTTGTTTGTTTTCAGTAACCCGCTAGTAGCAGAGATGGAGCATAGCAGAGAACACAGGGTTGAAGGTGTGAGTTCGCGAGCTATTCGCCATCGCATTTCCTTCGAAAACGTAGCACCTGACATTGAAAATGTGCTTCAAAACTTGAAAGCTCGTGTTTTCGAGATAATAAGAGAACACGCTGCACGTTTTGAAGGAAATGTGAAATGGTTTTTAGTATTGAATGTATTATTGTATAAGATGGTAGTTTTAGAATCAGAGGAATCCGAAGCTGTTTCATCCATTGTGAATCTTCATAGCTACTCGGCCATAGGCATGAATGTCATAGAGAGTTATGACGAATTGAATGAACAATTTATGTTAGCAGTTAGGAAAATTTTAAGTTCATTCGATAACTTTGTTCGATTTGGGAGTAGTTGGGTGTTGAAGAAGATTGACTCGCTTGATGTAAATGTGATTAGATATAATCCAATATACACAAGCAGTTATATTCAAACACCCCAGTTCATCAACAATAGGAAATGTGTTATCGATGTCAAAAATCTTTCTGATAAAAAGTGTTTTCTGTGGAGTGTTCTAGCCTATTTTCACCAGAAACTGAATAACAGACACTTAACAGTAAAATATTTGAGCAAATTTGCTCACAGGCTGAACACTCGCGGAGTTAATTTCCCAACCACCGATCGTGACATAAAGAAATTTGAAATTCTCAATACAGACATCGCAATTCATGTTATCGCGTATGACAACAAAAAGTTTTTCCCCTATCAAACAAGCATATTCCGTACGCATAAATACCAAATCAATCTTTTAATGTTCAAAGGCAATGCAGGAAAAACACTTTTTTGTTTAATTAACACTGCGAATGGGAAAAACGGATTGTCGCATCTTCTTTCTCACCTTTTGAGAAATAATCGTCAAGTAGCTGTTTGTAATTTCTGTTTTCACAGATTTACAACAAACAAATCTAAAAATTGTGATGGGAAAGCAAATTTGATGAGACATCTAGAGCTTTGTTCAAAGTTCCAGTCTCAGAGAACTTCATACCCAGAACGAGGTGAGACAATCAAATTTAAAAAACTCAGTTCAACTTTGAAGAAAAAGTATACAATCTACGCGGATTTGGAAACATTTGTTGTGAATATGGATGGTAATGAATCTGAGGATGTACCTATCATCAGAAGTTACACCAAGAAAATGGCGTGTCATATTCCGTGCGGGTATTGTTTCGTTGTAATTGATGTGAATGGAGATATTGTGTACGGCCCAGTACTCTATAGATCAAGTAATATCAATGAAAAGATCATGGAGAAATTTCTCAAGGAAATAATCGAACTGGGCGATTTATTGAGTGCAGATATAAAATGTGAAATTCCGATGGAGCATTTAAGTGATCGTCAGCAACGCGAATTTCAAAACGCTGATAAGTGTGGGCTTTGCGATGAAGTTTTTACCGAAACAGACACAAAGGTACGCCATCATGCACATGAAAATGGAAAGTTTTTGTGTGCTGCTCATGTGTCGTGTAATTTAAATACTTGAACTGACGATACGATTAGCTGTTACTTCCATAATTTTAGCGGATTTGACAGTCATTTTATTCTAAAAGCTCTCGGAAAATGTAAAAAAGAAATTTCCTGTATCGCCAATACATCAGAAAGATTTTTGACTTTGACAGTGGGAAAAATCAAGTTTTTAGATTCATATAAATTTATGAATGAATCTTTAGAAGTATTAGTGCGCAACTTGGTAGATAGTACAGATATGGAAACAAAGTTCAAACGTCTGTTTTCAGTATTTAATGACCCCGATCTCGAACATAGGCAACTCTTGTTAAAAAAAGGAGTATATCCCTATTCGTACATATCTTGCCCTGAAAAATTCGCTGAGACTTCTCTCCCTCTGATAGAATGTTTTTATAATAATCTTAACAATACACCCCTCTCCCCCAAAGAATATGAGCATGCACAAAGAGTGTTCTCAACATTCAAGTTGAAATCTCTCGGGGAGTATCATGATTTCTATCTGTGCCTAGACGTCATGCTATTAGTTGAGGTTTTTGAAGAAATGAGGTCAACGCTTTTTAGGTCATATGGCCTCGATGTGACTCATTTTCTTTTGCTTGCTCATTACACTTGGAATTGTATGTTAAAGTTCACCCGGGTTGAACTTCAATTGATTAGCGATCCCGATATACATCTATTGTTTGAATCAGGAATGCGCGGTTGTGTTTTGTTTATTGGCAAGCGTTATTGCGAAGCCAATAACAAACACATCCCTGACATATACGATCCCACAAAACCAAGTAGCTATCTGCTTTATATAGATTGTAATTCTTTGTATGCGCACACTATGAATCAATTCTTACCTTATGGAAATTTCAAGTTCCTCTCAGAGGAAGAAATCCATGCTCTTGACTTTACAAATTTGGAGAGTGAATCAGAAACTGGTTATGTAATTGAATGTGATCTCAAGTACCCACAGGAGTTACATGATATGCATTCCAATTTCCCTCTTGCTCCACTTCATCAAATTCCTCCTAGCGAATTGTTCTCCGAGTACCAAACCAATGAGAACGGTCAAACTCTGACTAAAAAACTCATGAACACACTTTTTGATCGAGAGAGGTACATTGTTCATTACATGAATTTGAAACTGTACCTTCAACTCGGATTGAAATTAACAAAAGTACATCGCGTCATTAGCTTTTCCCAATCGCCTTGGTTGAAGAACTACATTGAGTTCAATACCTGTAATAGGCAAGCCGCGAAAAATAAATTTGAAGTCTCTTTTTTTAAACAGATGAGCAATTTAATTTATGGGAAGACACTACAGAATACTCGTCATCATTGTAATGTTCAAATTATCACAGACACCAAGCGTCTAGATAAGTACATTTCAAATCCCCTATGTAAACGCTGGCAGATAATAAGTTCGGATGTGATTGCGGTTTTCTCGCGAAAGTTGGAACTAAAAATGAATAAGCCAATCTTTCCAGGTTTCTGCATCCTGGATTTGAGTAAACTACACATGTATGATTTTTTCTATTGTAAATTGCAAAAAATCATACCATGGCAACGCATCCAGCTTTGTATGACTGATACAGATAGCTTCCTCTTATCGTTGGAGACACCCGACGTCTACCAACTGATAAGAGAAAATCTAGAATTGTTTGATACTTCAAATTACCCAGCTGAGCACGAATGCTTCTCCAATGAGAGGAATAAAGTTGTAGGGAAATTTAAGGATGAGGCAGCTTCATTTCCTTTAAAATCTTTTCTGGGATTACGCTCGAAATTGTAAAAGGTGTGGTACACTCACACAACTTTCCTTGCTCATATTCGAAACTACGATCAGACTTTTGTATATGTGTATATATAATTGTTTTCAGAGTACTTTTTCCTTTGTGTAAATTGTGAAATTCAATGATTTTTTTAGTCGTCATTTTTTTAAAGTCGTCAAAACAGCTGTTCTACAGATGAAATATCTCGACTATGTGTTCTTTTTATGAACTGCTCTACCTACCTACCTCATGCACGAGAAGGAGGTTACAAAGTCCATTTCTCAAGGATGGGGTGGACCCCCCATTAGTTTCCCAGAAAGGAGACTCATGCCAGTTAATAGAGCTGATAAATAACTATACAGAGTATGAATTTGAAAAAAATCGGTCAAGTTATTTTGAAAAAATCGTGAAAAACATGGTTTTTTAGTAATTATCCGCCATTTTTCTCAAGAAAATTACGGAGCTCCTGCAATTTTCCAAGGAAAAAACTCATGTCATTTGATAGGACTTATGAATAGCTACCCATGGCTTGAATTTGGAGAAAATCGTTAGAGCCGTTTTCGAGAAAACCTTGAAAAACCTGGTTTTTGGTCATTATCCGCCATTTTTATCCGCAATATAGATTCAAAACTTCTTGTTGTCAAATGTTTGCACTGAAAATTGGACTCAAAATCACAAGTGAATGAATCATAACCCACTTTTCGGACTAGTGTATTAATCAAAATTTGGGGAAAGAACAGTTTTGGGCTGTGCCTGTTGGTCCTTCTTCAATCATTTTAATAATTTGTTCTTTGTATTTGAATAAATAAATATTTTCAAGCATTTATAAGATAGTAATCCTTGTATCTCTCATTTCTCGATAGAAAAGGATAGTGAACGTTTCTAAATCAATGCTTGAAAAGTATTTATCTATTCAATACAATATTAAAAATCATTTTAATCTCTGTATAAAGTTGAGCCACCAAGGGCAAGCCATATTATGCGTTTTCAGACAGCGGTTTTAGAGTCGGCAGTGCAGGAGCTCTTCTGACGATTGGCTAATTGGGTGAAAAATTCCTGAAAAACCGTTTAATGAGGTATGGCCCTTACTGTGTCATTAACTGGGGACATTCACCTTGAATTTACAGATTATAGAATGAGTGTTATTACATGTTCATCAAGTAACCGATAGAATTTGTTCAGTTGAATGAGATTGTAAAAATGAATGAGTTGAACAACAAATGTTTTCAATATTCTTTATATTTCTAAATTCGGAAAATAGACTACATTGCAGTTATAATCTAATTGAAGGACTCATGAGCATCTATTAAATTTACATGAGTTACATCACATAATATTATTTATTGACTATTATTATGATTAGGTTGATCTATGCGAGTCATTGCTTTTGATTGAGTTAGAAACAAATAATTTATCTTAATAAATAAGAAACAGTCGTCCGAAATAGAAAAAAATGTTCGCTTTGAAAATAGAAAAAAAATGAAATTATTCTTTCTATAAAAATAACATTTTTATTCAACATAAAGGTCTTTTCCAATAAAAAAGTACAGAAGATTCTAAAGAATTACTAAAATAATTGAAAGAATACTGCTCATTCATTAGAAAATTAAAAAAAAAAAATTCTTCAAGTCATCGGTTGTAAAACAGCGGTATGCTAGATATTATTTGACATTCATACAGATTATAACAATATTAAAAATTACATAACGCTGATATTATGATTTTAGTCACAAGATTGAAACTATTTAGTCTTTTTTCAAATAAACTTAATGACAAGTCGTGAGAATCAAACTGCAAAATGTGATATAAACATGTTAGGCCTATGCATGCGTAGCGCTGTACTTTATAACCGCAACAAAATTACAAATTCACAAAAATCTGATAATAAATTAGCTCGATCATTATCTAAAATAAATAAAAACAATACAAAATGTTCACACAAATCTAAATAATCTTAAATAATCATTTCTGGACCGAAAATCAAGTGACGAAGCAGTGTGTGACTATATAACCTTATCTTTTGGACAACATTAACATTTATCAAAATTTTTGGAGAAAAATATAGTACAGGCATAGCCTAGTTTTTCCTCCAATGTCATAATTGTATTATGATTATAGTATTTTATACAATAAATAAATAAAAAAATAAATAAAACAGTCTTTGAAAGAAATGCGTAAGGAATGTGAGAATGAAACCGACAATAGTAACGAACCACCTTAGACCTAGTCATAACCCCATTCGGAACACACTAGGCCTAAGGTCATCCTGTTAGATCATTAGATCTATTCGACTGTTTAAACGCCATAATCGCACTGTATTATCGCTGCAACAGAAAAAACAAATTTCAAAATTAGTTTGAAATATTAATTTATTGTTATAAATCCATGATAATTATAGAAACATTAATAATCAACAAAAATAAAATTTTATCATAAAACATTACTTTATAAACATTGAAATCAATCCAATTGATAACAATAATTGATAACTTATTTTATACTAAACAAGTATTCGAACTGTACAAAATTATTTTTCAATAAAAGATGATGAGAATTATTAATAGAGGTTCTTTTATTAAAAAAAGTATATCTTCCTTACAATCATATTATTTAATCATCAGTTTAGTAAATTATGTGTTCAGTAAACGTTAAATTCTTTGTATAGTGGAAACATAGATTTTCAAACATGTACAACGCATTGAAACATTGAGACGGAGAGATTAATAATTAATTAATTAATTAATTAATAATAATTAATTAATAATAATTAATAATTTGTTTTATTGATCAATGAATACATTTGTACAGTACATTTCAGGCCTCGTCAAAAGTTCAAGATTACATGATGTAAGTCACTAGCATAAATACATTTTTCGTCAACATCTTATTCTTAATAAAACTTGAATGAACATTTTCAATAACATCAGTAGGTATAGCAAAATATTTCGAAACATTACATTTACACAGCATATAGATAAATAGCAATTCGTAATATATTAAAAGAGAAACACAAAGACTAACACTACAACTAGTACTTCTATATAAAGTCATAACATAGTAATCACAATACTATTCTTACAATGTAAGTTACATTTTTATTCTAAGTAGAAAACGTTATATGCTATCAATTAAAAACTCTTCAGTAGAGTAGTAAGCCTTTTCTTTTAGCATTTGTGAAATGGCAACTTTAAATTTTTCTTGAGGCAGGTTCTTAACTTCAATTGGTAGTTTATTGTAAAATAACAACTGTAAATAGGGGTAGCTTTTCATGCTCTTACTCAATCTGAAATTTGATTTCATAATTTTTTCCCTATTCCTAGTATTGTAAGCATGATATTCATTATGTTTGTGAAAGTTGTTAGAATTCTTCTTCACACTTATCAAATTGGAATATATATATAGAGATGGCAGAGTCAGTATACCCAGTTTGATGAAGTGAGGCTTGCAAGTTTCTCTTGGGGAAAGGTTCAAAATAGCTCTAACTGCCCTTTTCTGCCATATGAAAACTTTTTTATGTGTTGGGCAATTGCCCCACATTCTTATCCCATAACTAAGATGAGAATGGAAAAGTCCGTGATAGGTCATCAACAATACTTGCAGATTAACAGAACTATTTAATCTCTTGAGGAGGTATGTTACCCTTGAAAGTTTTTTACAGAGACTATTCACATGTTCCTCCCAACAGAGTTTACCATCCAATATTACACCTAGTAATTTGACAGGCTTAAGATTATTGTGGTTCAGAGTATGCCCTAATATAAATGTTATTTTCTCTGTTTTCTGCACATTTAATTCTAGGTCATTAGATAAATACCATGATTTTGCCTGATTCAAGGAAATGTCAAGTTTATCCTGAAGTTTTTCGATTTCAGCATCTGATTGGATTATTGAGGTGTCATCAGCATACAATACAGAAAGACCTGGTATATTGAAACTGGAATCATTTACGAAAACCAGAAAAAGGAAAGGCCCAAGGACCGATCCTTGAGGTACACCTGTATTTATGTTCAATACATCAGAGCATTTACCTGCACACTTTACCATTTGTTTTCTGCCAACCAAATAACCTTTCAATAGCTTCAACTCTCTATCTACTATACCATAATGTTCCAGTTTTTTGAAGAGAATCACATGTGAAACTCTCTCAAATGCTCTGCTAAGGTCTAATAGGGTTGCCCCTACTGCACATTTATTTTCAAAACATTGATGTACAAAGTCTACAATTTTCTCAACAGCGTCTATTGTAGAGTGACCTGGTCTAAAGCCATATTGATGGGGATATAATAAGCCATTGAAAATGAAATATTCATAGAGTTGCATTAGCAGACAAAATTCTGTTATTTGACTGATGATAGGGACAAGAGCAATTGGTCTGTAATTTTCAGGATTTTTTGGATCTCCTTTTTTCAAAACAGGTGTAACACTGGACACTTTCAAACAATCCGGAAAGTAGCCCATGACAATAATAAAATTTATAATATATGTTAGAGGAAGCAAGGTTGAGTCAATTATTTCTTTGATCAAGTAATTAGACATTCCAAACACATCCTCACTACGAGAATTACTCATTCTATTAACAATGGATTTAACGGTTAACTTATCAATTGTCTTAAGTTTAAAATTGTGTGAAGGCTTTGGAGCATTGATCAGAAAATTTTGAAATGACGTATCAATTTGGTCCTGTCTATCATCCAACCTTCTGGTTGGTACATTAACAAAGAGCTCATTCAATACATTTGGAGAGATTGGTATTGGTTTTTTACAAGCAGGCATGAGATTAGATTCTCTCTTGATTATTGACCAAGCAGCCTTACACCTATTATTAGCATTTGCAATAAATTCACTATTTACCTTTATTTTCGCTTGTTTCAACTTGAATCGGTAGTGCTTTCTTATATTTTTTTAGACTTCTTTATCATATTCACTAAGTGTATTCTTGAATCTACTGTAAGAAATCAATAATAGAATGTGTAATTTTTCCAGTTCAGGTGAGAGCCATTTTGAAGAGGATTGTTTTTTACTTTTATTTTTCACCAAAACTCTAGGGCAGGAGCGATTTGAGGATTCAACTATGATATTTAAGAAACTATCAACTGCCATATCAACATTATTGTCAGTTTTATAAATTTTCTCCCAACAAATATTCATAAGAGACTTTCTCAAATGTAGCAATCTTTTCTTGGTAAGAAGTCTTATAGTCATCTCTCTATTTAATTTATTACATTGATTAGAGATTTTTGAAGATGACTTTCTTTCTAGATCAAACGAAACACAAACACCAGAATGGTCAGATATTAAACCTTGTTCTAAAAGCGTTACTCTAAAATAATCCGCAGATATATTTGTAATTACATTATTAAGACATGACTCATACCTAGTTGGAGAGTAATTCGTACAGTAAAGGTTGAAAGATCTCAATAAATTCAAAAATTCTTGTGTGTCTGGCTCAAAATTTTTAAGAATGTCTACGTTTAGATCACCTGCTAGTATCAAGAATTTAAAGCCATTTACCTTACTTGTTACATATTCCAGTAATTGTTCCAAATCAACCATAAAATCTCTGAAACGGGAGCCAGGAGTGCGGTAAATACTAATTACTAGAGTATTTAATCTACCAATCCTAACAGCTGTTGCCTCACAAGAACCCTCATAACAGTAAGAGGTAATGTCAATAATATTAAAATCAATTCCTTCTCTCACAAATATTAAAGAACCACCATATGGAGTCGGTCGACAGTAAAAACCAGCTAGTTTGAAGTTTTGAGGGACATAAAAATTAATCTCTTCCTCACGTAACCAGTGCTCACTCAAGCAAATGACATCAAACTCTTTACGACTCAAAATAGTCTCAAGTTCAAGTAACTTATTTCTCAGAGATTGAATATTTAGAGCGCAAACCTTCAAATCAGAGCTACGGTCCTGTTTTCTAGTATATTCTAGGATCATTGTGTTTCTACCTATATGAACAGGACCACTAATTAGTTTCCCCGATGACTCAGGTCATATTGAAGCTCGATAACTGTATTATTACCCTTTTCATCTAATATTGTTTTGATTTTATCAGTCATCCTCTTCTTGCCTCTCCAGTTCAGGTGTAGCCCAAGCCTAGTAAAATGCTCTCTTTTAAGATCAGCAAGATCTATTACCTTAACATTTTGCATCCTTCCACAATACTGTTTTATTCTACTGTTGGTTTTTCTAATCTCTTCGTTAACACATGACCACTCCGGTAAATCATATCTTATTGGTATTGTAGAAATTAATACATTTGTAAAATTTAGCACCTGAAGTAGAGAAAGCATGCTTTTTAGAAAACTACCAGCTTGATTACAGTATACATCATTCGCTCCTCCAACAATGACCACATGATCATTATTGGATAGATCTCTAGTACCACTCTTAATATTATTTACTATGGGGTTGAATTTGGCACTTGGCATGATAAAACCACTAGTTGTCTTTTCAAGTTCAGATCTATTCAAATTATCTACTAAATCACGACCATGACTGTCGCCAAAGATTCTGACTACGTTTTTTAATGGTTTCATGCTAGCTGACTTTTTAAGTTTAGTTCCCAGAGAAATATCACTAGTCTTGGAAATCGTTATCGGTTTAGAGCTAGGATATGATATGTTCTTACTGCATGGAGAATCATTAGAGACTAACAAATCACAAGACTTGGGTTTTAGAAAATTACAAACTTTACACAGAATCTTCCACCTATATACCGTAGCATCAAAGTTTGTATTAAGAGAGAGACCATCCTCGAGACAGGTTGAACTACACATTTTCCTATATTTAAATACTTCTTCCAAAAAATTCATTGCAAAAACACCGCAATCGTAGTTATTAGTCTGTTGAGGACATGGAAGGGTAATTATCTTCTTGTAGGTTAGGATTGAGCTAACTCTTCTTATCAGAGACATGGAAAATCTCTCATTACATTTGTTCATTGAGTCCAGAATATAAAATTTACAGTGTAAAGAATCATAAACAACAGCACTCCAATGAGAACCACACCAGCCGTCATTTGCTTCTTCCTGCCGACCGTCATTTATCACGAAAGCAGTGAAATTATTTTCTTTTACATTATTTCTTAAGAATGATAAATCAGCTTCCGCGTCATTGATAATCATTGCTGTTACTGCTGGTAGGACCACATAATTTCCTGGAAACGAATCAATTAAATAACTACAAAAACAGTCAATGTCCGCATCAGAAAGGAGTTCCGTTCTAAGAAACTGGCTCAATCGATCTATAAGTGGATTTACGTGTGTGAAATTATCCACATTTTCAGTTTTATCATTCATTCGCGACTCACAAGATGATAATTCCATGAGGCGAATATCAAGATCCATAGACCGATTAATTGCGGCATTCCATTGTTCTTCCAAAACTTTGATTCGCGCCTTTAAATGTTCATTCTCCTGTTCCAAGCTGGGAGCAGCATCATTTTCGGTATATGACACTGTTTCATGCGAATGTTGACCCGTTAAACTATGAATCACAGAAGTATCCGAACTAGTTTTTATCGTAAAAGTACAGTTCTTTTTCAAGCATTTCCACGTAATATCACCTTTTACAGTGTGTGAGTCCTTTCCAAATTTAATACCTTTGTATAATATAGCCGGAATACCTTTTGCCGTTTTGCATTGCTTTATTGCCGAGTTCATATTATTACATTTGGTGAGACAAGCAGAATAAAAACTATCAGAAACCTTCGTAAAAACAGCGTCAAGTGGAGAGTACAGCAATTCAAAACAAAACCGCCAGCAGACCCTACCGTCTCGATCGTTGATTGGTCTGCAAGCAGAGCGTTGCTAGGTTACGCAAGTAAACAAAAGTTACCGGTGTTCCAAAAGCAGCTGATCGCTGAGTCGCAAAATACAAAGTCCGAAACACAATGTTATCTAATCAACAAGTCAGTAGGATAAAAAGGGGAAGTTGCAACTCAAATCAGCTGTTTTCCCCCCCTGACCCTCCCCCCCCGCCACCTCATCAGCTGACCAGTGACGTCACTTGACCTCGCAGCTGTTCAGTGACGTCATCTGACCTTTTCCCGCCTAAATTTCCCTCCATTTTTCCTAACCTCAAATAGACTTCCCTCCATTTTCTTCCCGCCATTTTTCCTAACCTCAAATATACTTCCCTCCATTTTTGTTCCCGCCATAAGCTGCGCGTGCGCGCGCACTCCCGCCACAATTTCCCCCCATTTCTTTTTTCTATCCTCAAACTACTAGAAGATTTAGTCGACATAACCACCAATAGCTATTGATTTCCACCTTACCCCCCAGTAAGGTTTGTATACTTTACCCCGCCTCTGTTACCTTGCACTTTCCTTTGTAGCTATTGATTGGCTAACAATAAGAAGCCGTAAAAAGGATGCGCGTCTGTCCCCGGCGCTCAGTGAGCAAGTATTTGATTACACTCACAGACACACTACATCTAATAGGCTATTGAAATATAATAGCTATTGATTTTCACCTTGGTTTTGTGAAGTGCATAAGCAAGAGAAAAGAGAGGAAGAGAAAGGGGTAATAGCATAGCTCTGTCATTTTTCCTTGACATACAATTACTGTAGTGCTTTCAGTTGGTGAGCAAGAGAGACACTAGAAGGAAGGCATTGGTAGTTTGTGATTTGTGGCATTCTCGTAATCCTAAGCAAGATTCTGAAGTAAATTTGATTCCGAGGTTGTTGAGAGTTGTTGTTGTAGAAAATAATATAAAAATACTTTCTTTCTATTTATAATATCTTTAACAAGTTTTGTAGTGTCGGAGGAAGAAGGAGAATCAACCATATTTCTGTCAAGAGCGGATTTAATAAGAAATTTGGTACATCAAAACACAAACAGAGGGGTAAGCCAATTTCATTCAAGCATCTTCTATCTTAATATTATTTTTAATCTTAGATGTAAATATCATTATAACTTCTGATGATAAATAAGAAACAATAGTTTTATTGTATCAAACTATAAGAAATGCATGAATTGTGAACACCAATTCTTATTCAAATCTTGAAATTGCCATGAGTCTGGCAGAAATAGTTTCTCATCAATGTTCAAATGCAATTACTGTATGTTTTCATTCAATTATATACATTGAATGCTGTTAATTTTGAATGTGAATGTATTAAGGATTTACAATAATAAGACCTAATTATCACTAGGCTGTGAAATTATGAATTTACAAACTACGGTAATTATTGTTGTTATGTGTGTAGGCCTACTACATACACAAAACTCAATTTTAATACTAATGGTATACCTTTAATCAATTAATATTTCTTTAGCTAGTTGTGATTGTAGAAAATCTGACATTGTGATAATACCATTTAAGTTTAATAAATTATTCTTATTCCAGGTTTTAACAGTAACAGACATTATTGATAGGCCTATCATGGTTGATTGACAATTGGAAGTTTCGAATGAGGAAGTATTCCTGCTTGATGGAGAAAGATACAAAATCATGGATAATGTTGAAATACAGGTAATAACTTTGTAAAATTTATTAGCCTACTTTAATTTACAGGCAAATATTTGTCATAATTATTCAGCCTATAACACTTAGCCTATAATCTAGGCTATGCGTATCTGTTATCAACTGTACTATTGGATCGAGATCTAAGCTTGTTTCTATTGGATCTTTCCCATTAATTTACTATCACTACTTTCTCAACTATTTTCACATTTAATGCATTGTTTATCTACTAGCCTACATCTCACTATCAAGTTCTGGTTGTGAATAAACGGAATTTAAATAAATAAATCACAGAAGGCTTCTCTGGGAATGAATCACGTGGATTAAAATTTAACTGGCTTTTGTGCAACCGGCACTTAGAGTCTAATTTATATTATTGCTTTGCTAGTGGACAAAATATATTTGGATTTCAGTTATTGGGGGTCTTTTATCTAAACTTTTAAAGCTTTGGAAGATCTCTAATTGGCAGTGGAGAGAATACCCTATGATCTGTGTAAAAAATACTGAACATTTGAACATATTTTGCTAAAACTCTTTCTAAAATATAAATATTCAATTTTGGAAAATATTCAGTTATATTTTGAATTTATTAAGATTACACAACTAGATAAACTGGTTTGTTTTGTATTCTAGGTATATTATTATTTATATTATACATATGCATATTATGCAACCACAGGCCAACAAAAAAATTAGAAACATACAAAGAGTCAATGACTTTTTGGCCTATGTAGCCGCGAGACAAACATTTTTATATTATACCAAGGTTCAACATTCAACACTATAAAAAAAGACTTGCAAACTGTACTAATTTGTGTTTTTAATCTATTATTTTATGTTAAAAACTTGAAAAAGTGTATTATAAGGCTTGGTTTACATCAAAGTTATTAACAAAATGTTAATAACTTGATCCTTATAGATTCTATTTAATTGAACGGAGCTTGACAAATACATATGTTCATCATGTGTATGATAAGTTATATTCAATCTAATAGAATCTATAAAGGCGCGTACATCGCTGGCCTTGTTGAACCCTACTTCTCATAAACCCAAGTTTTGAGAAATTGGCAATTTAATGTTTCAAATTATTACTATGAATTGTGCATAATGTTGATTTCCCCCATGTAGAAGTATAATACAGTATTCTTAGACTTAGTTGAGTGTAGCTCTGGAAAGAGGAAGGAAAACTGAGTAGAATGATGTAGAAATCTCAAAATTGATAATTTTTGAGTTGTAGCACTGTTGAACTGGGGGCAGCGACAGATATACGCGCCGCGAACATGAGCGATTCACTTTCAATCAGCTGACTATATCTGTATTTTTACAGAAACGGTAAGATACAGATATAAAAAGCTTGGCATCAGCTCATTAAAAGTGAATCGCTCATGTTCGCGGTGCGTAAATCTGTACGCACCTTAAGGATTAAGATTTTCTTAATAACTTTGGTGTGAACGCAGCTTTACGATGATATAATTGTGCGTTTGTAATATGAAATATTACAGTAGTCGTATCCAACAAGAAATCTAAATTGAAGACATAAATTTCATAAAAGAAGTGGGAATTCGTGAAAAGTGGATTTAAAAGTAGATAATAATTATAAATTGCAATAAATATGTGGGTTGTTTTGAAATAAAAACCAGAAATAATCTAATGTGAGATTCTCTTCAAACAGAATTAAAATAGAATAAATTTACAGCAGTTAATTAGGATTTTCGTTTAATAATAATTATTCATTAATCAGCATTTGAACGAATGCAACTATTTCCAACTGTAGAATAAATCCTATTTTATTAAACGAGCAACTTCAGTTTAGATGTTTAGATGTTTGCATTTCACCGGATCTCGATTAACTTAAATTATTATAAGTATTATTTTTCTCTAAAACATTGATATTTATTTCTCCTGCTAAAATAACTTTCTTATATTTTTTACATAAAATTTCAAGTAGAATTTCTAACTTCTCTAAGAATGGAACCAAAAACAATGCTGAGGAGTTCTGTATAAGCAAGCCATTACAAATTTAAACCAACAAGAGTGAATTCAGTAACACAGCATTCAAACTCTTTTTCTGTTGTTATTGTCAAAATAGCTGGTAACTTACATATTTACACTTGGAAAATATTTTATTATGTACTAGGTTCATGACCCGCCTCCAGTACTTTCTAGTCTAGAAAAGCTTGAGCTTATCTGATATTTTGGAACATTGAGTATTTCTATTTTAGAATTTGACATTTTGTGTTCTGAAATCGCTACTATGTCAGGCTCTAACTCATCTAAATTGATATTTAACATTTCCAAGCGTGATGGTAGGTGTTGTACATTTTGATGTAATATGGAGACCTTATCAACATTTGTTCTATTTTTTTATTCATTGGAATTTGACGAGGAAAGTAGATATCTTACCATAACAAATATCTTTGGTTTCATATGTGGGAATGATTGGGTTAATATCTGGATGTAGATTGTCAAGAGGAGAGTCACTGTCAAAACTAGATTTGAGCGAGAAGTATTGTAAATTTCAGTTACCTCAGTTTCACTTATGTCAATTACACTAAAAAGAACTATAGAGAGGAATAGCTGGAGTCGATTTTCTATACAGGAAGTTACTACGCATGCAACCAATTATACTATCACAGATCATTTTCTTGCCTAATTTATTGAGTTGCAGATTATGAGATGTGTGTGGAATCTCCTACCCAGATGACTCATATCAATAAATTTACAATTAGAGAATAAATTACAAATTTTTTCCATGGCTATATTAGTTTTTCTAACCAGTTCAATAACACACGATCAGTCCGGTAAATCGTAGCGGTGTGGAATTGTGAATACTAATATCTGGATGTAGATTGTCAAGAGGAGAGTCACTGTCAAAACTAGATTTGAGCGAGAAGTATTGTAAATTTCAGTTACCTCGGTTTCACTTATGTCAATTACACTAAAAAGAACTATAGAGAGGAATAGCTGGAGTCGATTTTCTATACAGGAAGTTACTACGCATGCAACCAATTATACTATCACAGATCATTTTCTTGCCTAATTTATTGAGTTGCAGATTATGAGATGTGTGTGGAATCTCCTACCCAGATGACTCATATCAATAAATTTACAATTAGAGAATAAATTACAAATTTTTTCCATGGCTATATTAGTTTTTCTAACCAGTTCAATAACACACAATCAGTCCGGTAAATCGTAGCGGTGTGGAATTGTGAATACTATGACGTTGGTTCCGTAGAGAGAGCGGCCAGACTCTTTCGCAGACCTGTCAGGACGAAAAACGGCTTTTCTGATTGGTTCTCGTGAAATTAATCACGGTTAAAATTTAACCGGCTGTTGTGCAACCGGGCCTAAGATAGTGAAACATTCACCTCCCACATATTAAACAGTGATATTTCACAATTCGATTATTATCATGGCATTTCAAATCTTAATTTAGATTCAAGATCTCCTTATACATCGTTCATAATTTTTCAATAAGAATATGAAGGGAATGAAATGGAAATATTCTTTTCGCCACACTTGGATGTAATGAGCTGGTTTACGTGCGTCATATGGAGGCCGAAAGTGATTGTTTTCCGACCAGGCCGGTAAAACTTTACGTCCCTAGGGCTGTAAAGAGTCCTTGAATAACAGCTGATCGTGTCCGATCTCACAAAATCATAGAGAGATAATCTCATAACGACTGTAATAATCTATATAATTATGTATCGTGAATCGCGGTATCATGTCTATAATATATTTTATGAATTACTGTTTCATAATTTAATATTTATTATTGTTTTTTTGTTATCAAACAATAGAATACGATGATATCTCCATAGCCTCAACAATATAATGTTGGCTGCATTGACCATTGTCAGAAAGGTAAGTATCGCAAGTCTTTTTAAGTGAAGAATCGAATTTGAAATCAAAGTACAATAATTGTATCAATATTTAAAAGTGAGGTAGAGTAATAATTGTTTCTTTTTTATTATCGAATTCCACTTCTTAATGCAATACAATCAACAATAATAATTGGAAGCTTAGCTCTGTTCAATCAATTGTAATTGCCATGAAGCTATGTAGAAGGTGAAGAAGAAGAAGAGGTATTAATTTTCTCCTTATGGGCAAAACAAGCTGGCAGGAATAAAGGCTTAATAATTGTTGTTGGGAATGAATAGTTTGTTACTTTGCTGGTGGCCTACACAACTACTTTGCTTTTCTACCCCTTCCCCCCTTCCATTGGGGTAGGGCATGTAAAAAAAAAAAACTATCACATTGCCACTATGGATTAAATTGCTCTGGTGGCTCCCCATTGGGGTAGGCCTTGTAAACTGACACAAGACAAGCTTGCTATATTGATTTTCCTCTACAACTGACACAGTTTTCAGTTGTGTCTTTAGTGTAGTTTGAGTAAGGAAAGAGAAGAAAGAAAGAGACACAGTGTGATTCAGTGTTATGTTTTTTTATTAACACATTATGGTAATGACAAAAACTTTTTCGATTCTCTTTTGAATAACAAAACAAGAGTGTTAGTAACCTATATTAATAATTTCAATATTTATATGTGAAAGAATTCTAAAACATGTGAAACACTAGAGTGTGATAGTGACATACAAGTCTCAAATTTGATTTGACAAAAACACATACACATCCTTTTTTTAAAGTACATAGTATTTATTGTCAAACATATAATTAATCTTCAGTATTGAACAGAATATACAGCTGAAGAAGTCTTTCTCCTCAGCTATAATCATTGTTGGTGACATAACGCTCAACTGATGGCTTATTCCTTTCACGAACAATGCATGGTCCATCAATTTCATCATATCCCCCCTCAGTAGATGGCAGTGGCATAGGTCTGCATATAGCCTTGTAGACGCTAATCTCAAAAGCTGAAACACCAGATGTTCCATCCTCCAGCCTGATTCGTTTCACATGTCCTGTACTCTCAATGTTTGTAAATCCTGCAAATTTAATCTCCTTTTGACCAAGTCCCAGTAGACATTTAGATTGTTGTCCACATATAAAATCACACTTGTAGTATTGGTCTTGATTGAGAACACTTAACACAATCGTCACATCCTTATTTCTCCAGTTGGGTACCTTCTCAAGATTAACAATAGCAGCCATTCTACCCTTTTCCAACTTAAAGAAAGATTTTAGCAGTATGCAAGTGTCATCAAACATGACAGTGAACTTCATTGCAAGTCCTGGTGGGCAATGACGCATTGCCCTCTTGTTGATATTATCCTTGATACTCTTCATAGTTTGCGTGAAAACTTTCAGCAATAAACATTTCACATCGGTGAAGGTTACATGAGTATTTCTCAATGGGTTGTAAAGATCATCGCATACATAGAAAACGTTGCTATCCTTGACTGCATCAACAACAGCCTGTTGCTTCTGCCTGAGTCGTATGCATGCACAACTACGAGATTCACGATCTGCACAAAACTCTAAATGACCACTCTCCTTGAAAAAGTCACTCAATGTCATTATACCATGATAATTCAGTTCAGCTTCTAGCTCACTCACTGCATTAAGCAGATAACGTTCACGTTCACTGTCAGACAACATTGTAAGACCGAGTGCATTTTTGTTGTCAGCATCATCTTTTATACTCTGAGAACTCACATAGATACAAGAATTACACATTTATATAAGAGAGAGAGAAAAAAATTTATTACACATATAGTTAGATACAACTGCACTAGTGTCTTACATGGTGGCTTGGAGTCCACCTAACAATAATGTTTCCACTGTAGGGCTGGTAGTGAGATAGTGAGTGATCAGTGAGTGAACAGTGGGTGAGGGAGTGAGACAGTGAGTGAGAGAGAGTGAGTGAGAGTCACACAAAACTTCTCAAAATGCCAAATGTAGGCTGTCTGACATTTATAATTGAACTTGAATTTTCTAGTTATCTTTGCACATGTGCTGTATCCCTATAAATACTCCAGAATAATTGTCTTTCGCTCAGTTTAATAGTAGAAGCAGTGAACATGGCTTCTTCCAAAGTGTTTAGTGTTTCTCAGCTCTGTGGTAATAAAATAAAGAAGCCTACCATAAAGCGGTTTGGTTTGTGGCTGTTGACAGAAAATCTGTGCAATGATAACCTTATTACAGACATTGGGAAAATTGACTACACTGCTGGAGAAAAACTGTTGGTGCAGGATGGTTCAAACCTTGTGCCTATTACAGAACCCTTTTGTAACAACATTATGCTGGTAAAGGTTTGTGGTTTGGAGGAGGAGGAGGACGACTGCCAAGAACTACTGGATGAAAGACGTTTTATTCTAGAGAAGGAGATGTGTGAATCATTCAATTTGTACTTGAGAGGAAAATTCTCCAAAATGGTGTCAGCTAAGCATAAAGTTAAAGCAAAGTTGCCATACTTATTGGACAGTGGAAGCGATATGTCAAAGAAGATTCTACAACTGCTTGGGGAGGACAACTATAGAGAAGTGCAGCAGAAGTACTACAATCCAGTGGGGATTCCATACAAAGTAGAGCTTGCCGATGTCCCTATTGCTACATTAATGGATGAGTTACCAACAATATTGGATCAGCTCAGGAAGGAACATTTCTATCTTCTGGACTTGGACATAACACAGGACTTTGCTGGAATATTTAACAAGGGTGGAATGTGTGATTTTCTAACTACAAATCATTGTTTTTGTTTCCAAGGAGAATATAAAGAAGACTATAATGTAATTGAGAATAATGATGGAACTGTTGGAATTGATTGCTTGACTTGGGTTAATAATAATGTGAGAGTAAAAATTTTTAATAAGTTTATTTGTCAAATGACAAGTCCTGGTGTAAATAAACATCTAGGTAACCATATTGTAGACTTCATTGCCTGTCCAGATACAAGATTACGGGAAACCTTTACCTCTGACTTGGCTAAAATGCATGGTATTACTCGTTTGGAAGCAACAATTTATAACTACAGCATTAGCAATAACTATAGCAGCTCTAATCAATTTGACCCTATTCAAGATTGCTTGTCACTCTTGAATGACAGTAAGAATTATTTCCAAAATGCTCCTATATTTTCTGTATCCTTTGCTAAAATGTGGACTAAACTGACAAACAATTTAAAGAATAGCTGTTGTTTGGTTTTTAACAATCTCCTACAATATGTTTACTGGGGAAATAGCAATACCAAGAAATTGACTGGAGTACAATTAAATCTGCCTACCAATCCACAACAATGAAATAAAATAATATCCTATGTAATCTCTGCATTTAGCTTTAATCTACTACCCATTAATTATGTGGAAATTTACGAAAAGGATACAGACAACAAGGACAATATTAGTTTTATACAAACGTGTTATATTAAGAGTGGTGAGACTTATTTCTCCAAGTCAACCACAGCTTTCTCTACAATATCCAAAGAGTTTAATCTAGAGGAGCTAGGTCTTGTCGAAACGAGTAATGTAACACCACAAGTTTTGAGAAAAAGAACAAATGTCAACTCTAAGCTTGCTCCTTTTCCTGTTAAGGAGATACAAGCTTTGTCTCCATTAAAAATACTATCTACCAGAAAGCGTATGCTAGAATTGGATGAGATTAATCTCAAACGTAGAAAGGTAGAGTTTTTAGAGGCTACAGAGAGCATAAAGAAGCAGCACAAACAACTTATAGAATTTGAGAAGGAGATTGAGAATTTAAGAGAGCAACTTGAACCATATTTCTATTCACATTGGTGGAATTTTGAGCCTAGTGGGGTTTATAATGTGACTGCATTTTCTGTAAATAGTAAGGGGGTGAAATTTCCATATGTAGGTGTTTTAGGTGAAAAGGAAGGCACGAAACATGTGTACATTGTAAAAGGGTATCACAAAAATGTTTTTCTAAATGCATACAAAGCAATAGAAGACCTTAAAAAAGTGGGTTATTTTGTAATCCCATACAATGATGACCAAAAAGAAATTATTTGTCTACCAAGGGGAGAAACTATTTGTGAAATTACCACCACCACCACCACCAATGGCATGACAAGCAGCTATAATGGTCACACATTACCAAAAATACAAAATCTAAAATTTTTGTCAGATGTATGGAAAAACTTTGAAGACACCCCATTCACACCACAGACAGATGTGGAGCAAATCAACAAAATTACTATGCTGGAAATTAAAGGGAAAATAAAAATAGGGCAGTGCAAACGATTAGAAGACTTATCAGAAGGTACAGTGTTAGTCATTATTGCAATTAAAGAAGTGTACAATAGAAACAAGACACGGTATATTTTACAGTTTGAGAGCCTAGAAGAATTGTATGTGTCTAACTATTGGTTAGAGAAGGAATTTGAGAGCTCTAACATTGATTTGAATTATAAAATTAGAATCAAGCTAGATGTTCTAAAGCATAATCCCAGTAGACATAAGGAAAGAGTTGTATTTTGTATTTAATTTGAAGGTATTGTAAATAGTGGGAAATGTAACATTATAATATTAATAAAGAAACTATTGTATCTTATTCGACTTTGATTATATATCCCATGTTGTTGGTGAGTAGTAGTAGTAGTAGTAGTAGTAGTTTTGTGTGTGTTGCACTTTGTTTTAATAGATTTCTACCAGAGTTT
The DNA here is from genome assembly GCF_014356525.2 of Nilaparvata lugens. Classification (NCBI taxonomy): domain Eukaryota; kingdom Metazoa; phylum Arthropoda; class Insecta; order Hemiptera; family Delphacidae; genus Nilaparvata; species Nilaparvata lugens. Next base: position 7,842,856 of record NC_052519.1, read on the forward strand.
GTAAACCTTCTCTCTTTTCAAATTTAATCCAATAACGGTGTTTGTTGAAGTCTGCAATGTTGTCTGCATGTAAAACACACAAAAACGTATCCGGTAATAGAAGTTCAAACTCAATATCACCTTCTGAGTCAGGGTCCACTAATTTTAGCACAATCTTTAAACCGTGTTGACTGAGAATGGTTTTCGCTCTATAAATTCGAAATATCTCCTGTGGCCACCAATTTACTACTAGTGTTGGAGGAAGTGTAAAAATCTCTTGTTTTGCTTTCATGTTGAAAGCTTCTAAACAGAAAGAAGAAGATGCTGTTCCTTGTGTATCCATTTTTCCCACCACCCTTCCTATTCTGCAACAATGTGTATACACACACACGCGCCCACACACACACAGTATTTTTTGTTAGAATATTGCCCAAGCTGAGGTGTGTGTTTTGTGTATTTTATATAAAGTGAGATTATAATACACTGCTACTATAGTGTGTGGTCCACATTTTAATGACAGTAGATAAAAGATAAAGAAGAAGAAGAAGAATAGTGATGGTAATGATGATTCTCTCTGTATTAATTATTTTTCTGCACTGTGAAAAACAAAATTGGCATCATTGTGAACCTAGAAAAGGATAGTATCACCGTCAATGTTGAATAATAGACAAGGGTAGCAAAACCAAAGTTGTTCAAAATACTGTCATTTATAACGTAGGCAAAATCAATAAGTCTCTTTATTCTGACGAGAGAGAGAGAGTGACTGGAAGGACAAAGAGTCATTCACCAGCAAAACAAAAAATCAATAAGACGACTTTGTCGAGAGAGAGAGACAAGTGTTTACTGATTACAATTCACACAAGTCTTAGCTGAGGGGCGCGTGGTGGCGGCAAGGGGGGTGGTGGTGACACATCACACCTCCTTCCCCCCTCCTCTGTGTGTGTGTGTGTGCAAGGGGGGGGGTGGTGGTGGTTGAGTTCTTGCCTCAGCAGAGAGATTATGCATCACACAATTCACATAGTTGTGATGACTTACAAGATTGTCTACTAATCATTATCCGCCCCCCCCTTCCCCCCTTTTGACCCTTGAGATGACTGGTCAATTAATCCCCTTCGACCCTCGCCATCCCACTACAGTTACCGCCTCCACCCCACCCGCACTTTCTCCTGTTTTGATGATCAAATAAAACAGTTTCAAGATGAGCAGAAGGGTTTATTGCCGCCTGAAAGCTTAGACAGAACACTTGTCTCTCTCTCTCTGTGACTTACCAGCCAGCCAGCCAGCAGCCTCCTGGGCTATTATTTGATTGAGAGAGTCTTTGTTAACAAAAAACTTCTTCTTCAAACGTATGTTTCACAACTATTTGTAACATCTTCTTTTCTCATCAAATTATTTCAAAGTAAAAAATCTAAAAAAACAACCTCTTTGGAGCATCAGTGTCTATGTCCCATAAAAATACTTAGTAACATACAAATGTCGTTGTCAGGATTTCTTTGACATTACATCGCATATGTTTAAATTTCAAATAAGAGTTGATATATCGACCCATTCATTTTGAGAGAAATTAACCCCAGAGAGATATCGTTCATTTGACAGAAACTCCAAAGAGTATACTTTTGATTTTATTATGAGAAACCTAATGTATTTTCACTACAATAGGTAGTGGACACAAAAAATGATAACAAACACACTAATGTGAAAAATACTAGAGTATTTTAATACTAGAGTGGGTAGATGACACAAGTTGATAAGTCACATTTTTGACCATATTGAGTTATGCATATGGTTGTGTTCAGAAAATTAGATCTATAAGATGGTATAACTAAATATGTTGTACCTTTTTGAATAGCTGAGATATAGGCCTTGCTTAAGCCTGATAGTGCATTTTCTTCCAAACCCCAAGTTGACAAATATTGATAAGTACATATATCTCAACACTCTTCTACCGGTTTGTATTATAATCCAATTTATCAAAAGATGACAAAATTTGTTAAGTGTATGTACTGGTAGGCTATTATAAAATCTGAAAATCAATAACCCATATTGAGAACTACATAACCCATACAACTTTGCAAACAGTTCAAGTTTGGTTAACTTGATCAATACTTGTAAATAATATCAATTAATTTTAAAAAAATATATTCAAATTTCTATAAAATCGATTTCAAAGATATTCCCTATACTGTTACATTGTGATTTGAAACATTTGGCAGATGGCAAAACATGATATCTCTGACATCACTTGCAAAATTCTCAATAGTTAATTTAAATAAATTGTTTTTTATAGTAAATATAGTTAATTTAATAAATATAGTAATATAGCTATAGTTAATATAGTTAATTTATATAGTAATATAGTTATTTACAATAAATATAGTTAATTTAATAAATTTTTTTATCCCTTGATATTTTCTATTTAAATAGTCGAGGATCAGCTGATTATATTAGTGTAAAATGGGTATGAAAAGATATTATCTATAATGTTTGCAGCTATGCCAAACTTTCAAATTGCTCTCCTGAAAAGTTTACAAATCATGACTTATCAGCTTGTGTCATCTACCCACAGATATTATCATAGCATTTTTTCTTGTGTAATAAATTAAAAAAAAACATGACACCAAATGAACTATGGTCCTGTGTCGAATTACGAAAAGATAAGGGAAGTGTTTGTGTAATTTAGTTAGAAATATGAAAATAACCTATTCATCTTACAGTTAGCATTGAATAATGCTAGAAGGTTTGCTAACAGTGGTTGGTATCTCCAATTCAGTTTTGTTGCAAATACCTTCATGTTCTTTCGAACATATTCTAGCCATGGATGGTAAATCCGGTATCACAATTGTATAAAATTAACTTGACGAATTAACCACTTGTGCTATCACTCATAAATACACACTAAATTCACCGTCATTTGTGAATTATAATTGGTGGTCTGGTCTTTTTTACAAGAAGCACACCCACAACAAATGTACAAATTTTTTTTAGGTGACTGCTAACAAATTTACTCGCAGACATAGGAAAATATCTATTGTTTAAAGAAAGAACAAGCTTTTGGCGATGCAATTTCAGCGACCCCTATCACGTGACCTTGGCTCCACCCATCACTGCTCTCAGCCTGGATGACTTCACATTGAATTACAACCTTCTCTGCTCACATTGCACAACATTATGCAACAATCTAGAATAGTTATGTTTGCGAAGGAGTGGGGTCGCTGAAATTGCATTGCCGAAAGTAAAGTAAGGTGATTTTTTTACCTATATGATAACAAACACACTAACGTGAAAAAATACTAGAGTAAATATTATCATAGCATTTTTCTTGTGTAATAAATTAAAATAATAATGACACCAACTGAACTATGGTCCTGTGTCGAATTACAAAAAGATACGGAAAGTGTTTTGTGTAATTTAGTTCTGTGGCTGGATGCACATAAGATGGAAGTCCATTTTAGCACTTTTCCTGTAGAGCAAAAAAGTGTTGCATCCAAGTATGACTCGTTGCATTTACTAGTATTGAAATAGAAGTAATTGTACTACTTGATTGATTATTTGAAACCTTTAACATTTTTTGTCAAATTGTTGCTTTATTTTACTAGTATTTGAAAAACTAAACAGGTAATAATCTTTTTAAATCTTTTGTTACTTTGTATGAAAATATTGTTGCTGTATTATGTTGTTTCTCCTGTAGGTAATTTGTAGTAGTAGTAACTACAAATATGGCGCCAATTAAACGGAGAAGATTGGCGCAAACTGCAGACAGAGAAGAAGGAGGAGAAGAAGAACAGCAGCAGACAACACCTGTTGTTGTTGTTAGTGGAGCAGGAAAGGACCAAACAGCGCATAGATATAGTCCATTTAGATTATTAGAGAATGAATTTAGAGGCAATATTAAAACGTATTATTATAACAATTATGCACACAGTAGATCCGGTCACGAACCATTTATAGATTACAATCCAATGTTTAATGGTTTAAAAAATTATATTTACAATTTATTAGCACACGAGTTTCAGACAAGCGGCACATTGAAGTTTAATATTGTGGTAGAATCTACATACCAGAAACTAAATAGAGACAGTCAAGTTGTTGATGAGATAGCCGATGTTGCTTTTAAAACAATTAATTTTATAGTTACATCATTAGACAATTTAGAAAAACAGATACACGATTCATTTTTTAATTTACTTATAGAAGAGACAAATTACCAGGGTAAATCCAGTGGCTGGTCCTTAAGAAATATTGACGGGTTAATGCTGAGAATAAATAGATACAGACCATTGAAAGAACCAAATGGTTCTTCATATATTAAGCTTCCCAACAGTATATCTAAAAGAAATTGTATCATAAACCCACAGAATCAAACAGATTCTAAGTGTTTTATGTACGCATTACTAGCGCGACACATTAAAGGTAGTTGTAAATTTCGCGTTGATAATCGTTATTTTCGTTTATTAAACAACAGCAATCCAATATATAATTTCAACAACATTGATTCCCCAACCCCATTAGGTCAACTGGATAGATTCGAAAAGAATAACCCGACAGTTTCTGTCAATGTATACGGTATTGACGATAAAAATCTAATTTATCCGCGACGAATTAGCGAATCAATTAGACAGGACCACTTTGATTTGTTACTACTCGTTGAAAAGGCGGACACCGATGATGATGATGACGAGGAGGAGGGCGGGATTGAAGAGGGGGATGAGGGAACAACTGATGTAGCTACATGTAAAGTAGAAACCAAATCACACTATTGTTTAATTACCGATTTTGAAAAACTTGTTAGGAAACAATTAACAAAACATCATGAGAAAATATTAATCTGCCGTCGGTGTTTCACGTATTATACCTGTAGTCGAGATGGAGAGAGACGAATGAAAGAACACGAAGAATTTTGTTCACAGCAGAAAGTAACAAGGGTTTCTATGCCAAAAATTAAAGAGGACGGTTCGCCGCCATTTTTAGAATTTAAAAACCCATTGAGAAAGTATAAACTACCCCTAACCTGTTATGCTGATTTTGAATGTCTTCTCGTTAAACCAACATCATCATCACCAGCAAACTCCGAGTCTGATGATAATGAGGATGGTGATGGCGATGATGGAGAAGTTTATAGCACTGCACAGAGAAGGTCAAAGGGAACATCAGCAACAAAAATAAAGCACAATCATGACGTCATGTCGTACTGTTTATATTTCGTAAGGGACCAAATACAAATACCGGACAGTTCGCCACTAACACAGAAAATACCATCACGTCCTATACTGTATAGAGGTGATAATGCAGGCATTCATTTTCTAACCACTTTAACTGAATATGCTTCCCAGGTAATACAGTCGATAGATGAACATCATATTGGCATGTACCCATTGACAAGAGAACAAGAGCAAATGCATTCTGATGCAGAATTTTGCGACGCATGCGAAAAGCCTTTTGAAAACGACAAAGTTTATGATCATTGCCATCTCACTGGTTACTACAGGACTGCTCTTTGCAATGCATGTAACTTACAAAGACAACGCCAAACATACATCACAGTATTTCTACACAATTCAGCATCTTATGACACCCACCTAATTGTCTCTGCACTCGGTTCTATTTGTAGTAATAAATTAACCGTAATTCCTCAGTCAAGTGAAAAGTACATATCATTTACTATACAATTGTCCAATCAACTCCATCTCAGATTTCTTGATTCGTTCAAATTTCTACCCGATAGTTTGGATTTGTTAACCTCTAACCTTTTACAACCGGCTGGTCCTGAACCTTCTATTGATCAAATAGCTGCTATTCTCAAACACACATCGAAACATTTCGAACATCAAAGTTTACCTCTTGTATCACGTAAAGGAGTTTTTCCATACGAATACTGTGATTCTTGGGCTAAAATGGACGAGGAAAGTTTACCACCTATAGAAGAATTTTACAGTTCTCTTTGTGATAGTACAATAAGTGCAGACGATTATAGGCATGCACAAACGGTTTGGAAACACTTCAATTGTCGCACACTTGGACAATACAGTGACTTATATTTGAAAACAGACGTACTACTCCCAGCTGACATAATGGAATCTTTTCGCAACATTAGTCTCGAGACTTTCAAACTCGACCCTGCTCACTATTTTACACTTCCTGGTTTTTCTTTTGATGCTATGCTTAAATACACTAAAATTAAGTTGGAACTTTTAACAGATTACTCGATGTACACATTTTTCCATTCCTCTATTAGGGGCGGAATGGTTACGTGTGTTCACAGACATGCAGTTGCAAATAATCACTATACTGGTGCACCTTACAATACCCAAGAACCCAACAGTTTTCTAGCTTTTCTTGACATTAACAATTTATATGGTTATTCTATGTGTGTGGCACTTCCGAGAGCAAATTTTGCTTGGATGAGTCGTCATGAAATAGACAATGCTGTTGCCAACATGAAAAATTGGAGCGAGGACCAAACAGTAGGCTATGTGTTAGAGGCAGACATAGAATACCCAAATAACCTGCACGATGGACACAACGAATTTCCTTTTCTGGCAAGAAATCAAAAAGTTTTCCTATCCAATCAAACTCGACTCATAACCTCACTTACAAATCACACAAATTATGTATGCCACTATTTACTGTTGAAACAAGCTATGGAACATGGATTGAAATTGACAAACATTCGTAGAGGCATTTCTTTTGAACAAAGCAAATTTCTAGAACCATACATAAGTTTGAACACACAGCTAAGACAACAGTCTAAGAATAAATTTCAAAAAGATTTCCACAAATTACTCAACAATGTGATTTTCGGTAAATCGTGTATGAATTTATGGAAACAAATGGATTTAAAGTTGGTTAATAACGAGAAATCACTATTGAAATATATAGCTCGTCCCTCGTTCAAAGATCGTTTGATTTTTGGTAAGAACATATGTGGTATTACTCTACACAAGGAAAATATTTTGCTAAACAACCCTATTTACATTGGTTTTTCGATTTTAGATTTGAGTAAAACAGTAATGTATTTGTTCCATTATGATGTAATTAGAAAGATATATGGTCCCAGTGCCAAACTCCTGTATCAAGACACGGATAGTCTGATGTATCTGATTAAAACCGCCGACTTTTATTTGGACATAAGGACAAATGAAGATTTGAAACATTGGCTAGACACGTCAAATTATCCTTAGATCACCCAGCTTATTCCACACACAACCGAATGGTAGTTGGAAAGATGAAAGATGAATTTGCTTCTAAAGCTCCTTATCAGTTTCTGGGTTTACGGTCAAAACTATGGGCGTGCAGATTGTATAATGAAATTAATGGTCAACAGCAACAGCAGCAACATTTTGATAACGAAACAGAAGATAGATTAGAAAATGAACGTAAAGTGGGTCTTATTAAAAAAGCAAAAGGCGTAAAACGATGTATTTTGTCACGCGAATTAACAGCACAACATCCAAAGTCTAATCAATACATTTCATTTCAAGACTATTTTAATTGTCTATTCGAAGGTACAGAGATGTACAGAAGCCAGAATTTAATTAGATCAAAAAAACATAAAGTAATGACAATTTCACAAAATAGGGAAGCGCTTAGTTGCCAGGATGAGAAACGGTATATCTGTAGTGATAAAATTAGTACATTAGCTTTAGGTCACTATAAAATTCCACTATTAACAGAAGAAGAAGAAGAAGAAGAAGAAGATTTGTCTGTTGTGTCTTCTAGTAGTGAATAATTTTTTGTATTTGTTGTGTTGCAGATGATATCAAAAATTATTAGATTAAATGTTGATGCTGTCGAAGTAAGTTACAATATTGATCATCAGTGTATGAGAATAAGACACGCAGATTCCGCGATTGTAACAGCTTGTGTTCAACAAGAAAATTGTGGAACTTATTGTGTTAGATTCATATTTAAAATGAATATGAATAGGTTATGGTTTGAGGTTGAATTGACAGTGAGAAAAGCAGATTTTACATGTGTTGAAACAATTGTAAAGTCAAACAGTGCGTCATTTTACTTCTCATCATTTCTTTTGAAAGGTACATAATTATTTTAAAAAGTGAAAGTACTCATCAACTTCAACATTATAAAGACTCTATAGTGTGTGTGTGTGTGTGTGTGTGTGTGTGTGTGTGTGTGTGTGTGTGTGTGTGTGTGTGTGTGTGTGTGTGTATGTTTATTCATGTTTTATATATATAAATCTTTGCACTTATTGTTGTATGTTACTATATAGCACTGACACTATATTTGATTGTTACATTCAGATGAAGAAGAAAATCATAATGTTTTGAAAACAACAAAATGTATATGTTTTTTGTCAAATCAAATTTGTGACTTGTATGTCACTAACACACTCCAGTGTTTCACATATAGGTTAATAGAACTCTTACATTTTACTTCTCATCATTTCTTTTGAAAGGTACATAATTATTTTAAAGTACTCATCAACTTCAACATTATAAAGACTCTATAGTGTGTGTGTGTGTTTATTCATGTTTTATATATATGAATCTTTGCACTTATTGTTGTATGTTACTATATAGCACTGACACTATATTTGATTGTTACATTCAGATGAAGAAGAAAATCATAATGTTTTGAAAATACAAAAATGTAAGTGTTTTTGGCAAATCAAATTTGTGACTTGTATGTCACTAACACACTCTAGTGTTTCACATATAGGTTAATAGAACTCTTACAATACACTCAATCATGTTTGTTTATCAAAAGAGTAATCGAAAAAGTTTTTGTCATTACCATAATGTGTTAATAAAAGAAAAAAACATAACTGAATCACACTGGCATTCTTTCTTTCTTACTTCTCTTTCCTTACTCAAACTAAACTAAAGACAATCTGTTGTAGAGGAAAATCAATATAGCAAGTTTGCTACTTGTGACAGTTTTTTTTAGATGCCCCCTTTACCCCAATGGGTAAGGGGGGAGGGTGGTATCAATTATACAGCTTCCATTCCTGCCGGGGCTTCTTGTTTGCCAATCAATAGCTACAAAGGTAAGTGCAACAGGTAAGGGAAGACGCAGCGGCGGGGTAAGTTATGCAACCCCGCAGTACATCAAAACTCTCACTTCTGTGGGTCACGGGGTCAAGTATGCAACCTGCAGTACAGCAAATCAATACTCTCAGTGTGTGTGTTCTGGGTCTATGCCCCCGTACAAAACCTTACTGGGAGGGGTAAGGTGGAAATCAATAGCTATTATATTTCAATAGCCTATTAGATGTACAACAAATATTGGTGTGTGTGTGAAATCAAATACATGCTCACTGAGCGCTGTGCGCGCACGCGCGCTGTAATAGATGACAACTGTTACTACTTCTTAAATATTTAATTTCAATAGCCTATTTTCATATTATGTCTGTGAAATCAATACTTGGAGCACGCGCGCGCACACACACGCTCCCCTGCGCCAGGGGGGGTGGGAAAAAAGATTTGGTGGTTAGCCTAAAATCTTCTATAGTAGTAGTTTGAGGATAGAGAAGAAAATTGAGGGAAAATGAGGCGGGGTGCGTGCACACCCCTGCGCTTATGGCGGGAACAACAACAGAAATGGAGGGAACTCCTTATTTGAGGTTAGGAAAGATGGAGGGAAATTTAGGCGGGAAATTTTAAAATATTTAATTACAATAGCCTATTTTCATATTATGTCTGTCTGTGAAAATCAATACTTGGAGCGCGTGCGCGCACGCGCAGCTTATGGCGGAACAAAAATGGAGGGAAGTATATTTGAGGTTAGGAAAAATGGCGGGAAGAAAATGGAGGGAAGTCTATTTGAGGTTAGGAAAAATGGAGGGAAATTTAGGCGGGAAAAGGTCAGATGACGTCACTGAACAGCTGCGAGGTCAAGTGACGTCACTGGTCAGCTGATGAGGGGGCGGGGGGGGAGGGGGAGGGGGGGAAACAGCTGATTTGAGTTGCAACTTCCCCTTTTTATCCTACTCAAGTCGCTTACTGAGTCTTTACGATGGCAATAACAACTTCAATACAGTACTGTGCTTGTACACACTATTTTCTCAGCTTAGAGTTTTTAACAGTTTCTCAATACAGTGAAACTCGCAAAACTAACCTGTACAGAAATAGGCAAATCTCCCGAAACACACTGTGATAAAAACACTTGGAAATCCAGGTAACTTACTGCTTCAACTCACTTCTAACAACTATTACTCACGTCTAAAACTACCAATTCTATTAATTTTTCGGTTAAATAGTTGAAATTCTAAATAAATACGGAGTAGTAATACAGAGAATACAAACCGGGCAGTACAGTCCTGCCAACAACCAAGATGTTTGAGATGATGAGATGTTTTCCAATACAGTATTATTAATCACAAGTATCAATGCTGTACTTATTACACAAGTAGAACATATAAATCTATAAAATTTAGCATAACCTTTATAAACAGAGAATTAAAATTTGCAAATTATGTCAGAGATGAAATGTTGATATAAATGTTGTGTAGTACAGTAGACCTAATGGAATCAATGAAATGATACAAGGGCTATCAATACTATCAACAGTGAGCTTGAAAGACAAATAATCTATAGATTGCAGTTGATTTCTATACAAATTTACGAAAGAATGACAGAATTAAAAGCAGTCATGCATCATAGCAGAGTTGGAATGAGGACTAAAATTTGCATTGATTTATAATGAAATCCTTAATAAATGCATTTCTTTGCATTCTACTTAAAGAGAATGTTGGACAACAAAATGCAAATTAATGTAGTGGGGATCATGTGTCGGCATTTCAATTATTATATAAATTAATGTCTCGTTGGATTCAAGACTAATCAATGCAAATCAACTTTTTACAAATACAATAAACATTCACGACAAATTGATGGTTTGCAAGTGAAAAACTGGGGACAGACACGATTTCAGACAATAGAGGTTTAGGGAGGTTATTCAACAATGATTTTGCGGAAAACATTTATTGTGATAAGCGTTTTTTGCATCGAATGACTGGAACATCATGCAAGCAAGAAACCGTGTTTATAGTAATCTTTATGAATAAATTAAGGATTCATCATATTGGAACTAAGCATGCTCTTAAGATCGGTTTCCTAGTTAATCAATTATTACATCACTTGGAAAATATTTGCTATACTACAAAGATGAGTCAGTTGTAGGCCTGCTACAAGAGGAAAAGCTTAGAAGAAATTAATGAAGAAAATTTGATATTGGCGAATCTCCTGTAAATTGCATATGAAGATGCATCACATTCAATAAAATGAACACTTACGCATGCCTCTGATTGTACCTTTAAATTAAGCTAGAAGCATAACAGGTAATGAATGAGATACACTGTGGGCAGGAAAAAAGGTTATTTCATGCAAAAATTGTAAAAGTTCAGAAACTGACCATATTAATTTACTTTAGTATGTAACAAGAATACTTTTTCATAATTGAGCAATATATACTGCATATATGAGAGTAAGCATTTTAGTTTTTCACTCTAATCTGTCTTATTGCCAACAAGGTTTTTTAAAAAAATATTTTAGAGCATGAATTGCAAATTTAACTGAAATCATTTTTTTCAATATCTTACTTTAACGAATTTAATTTGAAGAAGACAGACATTTTAATAGTAATAATATTTTTATAAAGTTAGATATCTTATTGAACTAATAGTTAAGTTCAACATACAATTCACTATTGAAATGTTCTGATGCAAACATGATAAAAGCTAAGATTTTGCTATGTAATAAACTGAATACAGTAATGTGACATTCACATTTTTAATGAAAATGTATAAAATTGCATCAATAACTGTAATATTTTTGCTAGTCATGATAAAATGGGAATAATACAGCCCAGAATGCACACTAATTGAATAATAATATGAAAAAATGTAGCTTAATTGATTACATTGGTGTGTTATTCTCATAGTAACAAATTGAATTTGAATTATGATATAATCAAAATCACATTAGAATCAACAAATAATAAGATATTAAATAACTTCATTGATATTCTTTTCATTTATATAAGAGGTATGACTAATAAACTTGATACAATAAACATACCAATACCCAGGTTCACAGACAGTCTGTAAATGTCATGTAACTCCTATCATGTATGTATGTAGTATAACAGTATTAAGGCCCATTGACGGCTTGAAAATTTTATATTCAGGCGAGGTGGAACTTCCGTCAGGAACTCCCCACCAATAAAAGTCACACGAATATTATTATTATTAACTCCTATTATGAAAAATAGCATTCCAAACTTAGAAATCAGATTAATAAATTATTAATACTGTATCTATATAAGTATATTACTGTAGCTTGCCCAGTGTTAGATATGGTTCAAGTTTTGATTCACAAATTGACTTGTAGTAACAATACTAAACTTTAAATTATCTGAAAAGTACCGCCATAATTTTCTCTGAGATTACTACTCTTTAGATAATATGATCTGATTTTGTAATTATTTTATCAACGTCCTATTGAATTTCCAATCATTTTCAGATCCATTATGCAATTTAGAGCAGTTACTTTTTTAACAACAAAAGCACAAACATGCTTTTCTCATATTGAATTTATTCAGTGAAGTTTTTTAATCTTCTTATTTTCAATTCTTTTCAAATCGATTTCTTAACATAGCCTTCAGATGAACAGTTTACTCTTAAATGTACAGTTAGTGATTTTGATTTAGCATTTTTAGTTGTTAATTAAACAATAAACTTTGATTTCAACAATAGTATTATTAAAGTATAATTTCTAATCATCAATACTACTAATTACTGCTACAATAATGTCGTAGAAACATGTAGATTGAGAAAGATAGCTGAAGAAATTGGGTTAGACAGAGAGTTCGAAGACCCTTCCAGTGGACATGGTCATTATCGAAGATCCGCGAGGAAGGCGCCAAATCTTCACATCCCCACAACTGAAAAAGAAATTCTAGTCAAACTGCCAGCACCATTTGTTAGTATGTTAGATAATACACACAAATCAAGAAGAATCTTATATAGTTTCTGTCAAATGTATTTTAATATATTTTTAGAGAGAATTTGAGAAGAAACAGTGATACAGTGAATAGAATTAATTAATGGTGATAACGTGAAGGTAAAGGTAAGTATTAGAGGTGGAGTCTTGAACTCTTGTGCCAATCGCCCTCTACACACAAGTTGCATAAGTGATGGGTGTTCTTGAGAATTACAATATTAAAAAGGTTGATGATCTAAGCCTACATTCAAGATTTTTATCATTAAGGGGGCTACCAGGTACTACCATTACTCTGGAAACAGTGTTCATTCTGTACTGGTTAAACTCTTGACTGAATTCACCAAATTTTCAAAATTTATTCTAAGATTTTAGAATTTTGGAAACTATGTGCATATATTCAATTTTGTTTTGTTTGATTTTTCTGGAGATTAATTAATGAAAAATTTCAACCAATTCAAATTCAAAATTCTCCGGGAATAATACATACCGTACTATGGTAGTATGCGATACTAAACGACACTCTAGTATCAAAAGTTCCAATTTGAATAGTGTGTGATGTTACTATTTATAGGAATTTATTAACAAACATATTTTTGTTCCAGATGGATGTTGTATTCTATAGCTACAATATTAATGATATAGAAGTTAAGCTTCAAATTAGATCTCTTAGTATATAGGTAGGTTTTTTCATTATTTTAGTAGCCTTATTTAGTAACCTTTTTCGATGAAACTCAGCTTCAGCTAAAAATGCCTTCATTTGGCAGAAAAAGGCAATGAGAATAATATTTGATCTGAGTAATAATGAAACTTGTAGTAATATTTTCCCGGAAAACAAAATAATGACTTTGCCATATCTGTACATTTTTTATAATTTAGTTTTGTTGAGAAAAATATTAATTTATATCAGGAAATCTCTGAAACTCACATTACAATACTAGACAAAAGACATTGTTAGACCTAGGGTTAGACTGCACAAATCCATTAAAAGTTATAGGTATCAGCAGATTCTTCTCTATAATAAATTACCAAGTAGTGTGAAAAATTACCATCGAAAAAATTCAGTAGAGTCTTAGGTAACTGGCTGAAAGCAAAAACGTTCTACTCAACGAAAGAGTTTTTGCAATGTATGTGTATGTATAAAAGATGTATCAATATGTTAAAAGATGTATCTGATATGGGTTGATGAGAAATCATTACAATCTTGGTTCGGTACAACGACATATTTCAACTAGACTATAAGTATAATGAACTTGTAAATTTTATGATATTTAAACGTAAACTGTTTCATTTATGTAACTTACAACACAGGTTGTATGATAATTATTGTATTATAAATGGTTTCATTGTTTGACGATGCTTATTGCTTTTTTGTAAAGTTTTATGGCAAATAAAATTCTTGATGAAAATTATAAATTTTGGAGATTTTAAATGTACACTGCAGCCATCTTGAATTGAGTTTTGGTACTTGGAAAATGGGTTAAGATCCGAAAAGGAATTATAGGGTTCCTGATAAGTCTTGTGACATTGTAGCTAGACAAATTAAAATGATCATTCAAAATGACAATAATATACAGTTTCAGGAAAAGGAACAGTTTTAGGTGATGTTCTAGGCTGTGTATTTTCTGCTATAAACGGATGAATGTGTAAATGAAAGAAGTTCTAGTATTTTTGAACATGTGGATTATTTATAATCATGGACAGATAAAATAAAGGTTAAAATGACATTAAGAAAATAATTATAATACAGTAACTATATACGGTACATTTCCTACAAATTCTTAAAAACAAGTATAAGAGAAATTTAGGAAAGATATAATTTGACTTTTATTTCAAAACTTGGGAGAACAAATAGGACTTAGCTGGCTGACTATTGTGTGAAATTGAATGCATCTTTTTAGTTATTTTGGCAATTACTACCCAAATCAAAATTCCACAATCAATATTATATTTCGCACCTAGGGCCGAAAATGAGACTTTTCTGGCTCGAAATCGGTTTTCAAGTCCGAGGCCGTAGGCCGAGGACTAGAAAAGATTGAGAGCCGGAAAAACATTTTTGCCCATGGTGAGAACGTTATTTTTCGCCACACAGAAAAATAAACAATATATATATGATAATAATTGTCTATTATAAGCACTTTCGAAAGCAAAAGTGGAGGTCATAGTTCTAGCAAATCTGAGGTAATCTGAATATCAAGAAATTGTCCAAGTATTTTTATTTTTTATTCTGATTTGTCTAAATAACCTAAAAGATCATGTTCAATTATGTAAGAGGTTGAGTTTATACTTTTTATTCTTCCAAATCACAATAAGATGATATTATTATAAATGTTTCAATTATTGAATGATAAACACAAATAATGAAAAGTTTTTGATCAGCTGTTTTAGCACATTTGAAATTTAGCCAATCTGAATGTCAACGGAAGTTTAGGTTAGAAGTTCTATCCTACTCTGAAAATCGAATTATTTGAATAGTTTATAATATATTATATCTTATCTGTATTTCATTCATCCAAATAAAATGATAGTATATTATTACAGAATAATTTATTGAATTCTAGAAGCATAAAATGATTCCGTTTATCCACCATGTTCCATGATAAACGCTGTAGGCCTACTAGGAGGTTTGAGGTTAGATTCTATTATACTTTGAAAATTGAATTTGAATAGTTTATAATATCTCATTTGTATTTCATACATCCAAATAAAATGATAGTATCTTATTGCAAAAACTTTATTCAATTCTAGTAGCATAAACTGATTCCGTGTCATAAACTATTTTGTAAACACGTTCACATCAAATCAGAATCAGCTGACTTCAAGGTTATTTTACAGCCCTAGGGCTGTAAAAATTTTACCGGCCTGGTCGGAAAACAATCACTTTCGGCCTCCATATGACGCACGTAAACCAGCTCATTACGTCCAAGTGGGGCGAAAAAAATTTTTCTTCCCAATAACAATTATACCTATCAGTTCACATTAAAATCTCTGTCTATTTCCTTTCTTATTTATGTGTATTTTTTGCTTCTACAGTCCATGTTTATCTTGAATAACTAATTGATTTCTTATGAAATGAATATTGAATACAGACTTTGAAACTTGAAAAGTAGGATGCTGGAATTAATACCCGTTTAGTTTTAGGGATCGAGAGTTAATTATGTAACAACCATACTCGTCGATCATTGTTTTTATATATTCATACTAGGGATTAATACAAGTGGCACAATATTCATTCATTTCTTGATTATTTCATAAAGTTTTCTAGAAATATAGCTCTAAATAAAGGAGTTACAACCATGAAGCCTGTTTTTGTATTTTATTACAAATTTATTTTTGATTGTGATTTTTTTGTATTTTGATTTCTTTTATGTATAAATTGTGTTGAATTGAATAAAATTGTTGATTGTTTGATTAATAGTTTTCTGCGTTATTGTGATAAGATAACTAGAGATTGATTATGTTATAACAACAGAGTCTACTACTGTACTTATGGAGAGTGATAATGGTGAATCAATCAAATTATATACTCTCCCATTATTGAAATAGATTCACTGTAGATTGATAAAACGTTGTATGAATCAAATTTGTGTACTCTTTCATTATTTTTGTAGGTTCACCATCAGAGAATGGTGCGTCAGACGAATTCAGTTTGCATTGTTTTAATAAGTAGCTACTGCAATTTTTTCACGAGGTTCGATAGTGATGTCTAATATTGTTGTTGCAGCTATGGTGTGTAGCAACAACGATGAGCCTCCTGTCAAGCTGCAGCGGTGATGAGCTTCCTCTCAACAGCAGCCCGGGAGACGCAACAGCTGTTGAGACACAGCTGCAAGAGCTGCATGAAATCGAACAGCTGACTCCGATCATCATTGAATCGGTAGCCACTTCAGCTCAGGACAAACGCGAGCTAACAGCTGCCGAGCTGGCAGCTCAAGCTATCAGGCTGGCCGAGAGCGGCAGGTTGACTCAAGGTCAAGCATATGTCGGCCAAGGTCAGAGCCAAGGATATGTGGCAATAGGTCAAGGTCAAAGTCAGCCAGGGCAAGGTCAATCGGGACAAAACCAGGGATTCCCCACTTTGGTTGCACCAGGAGAAAATAATGGTCAAGTTGTGACGGGTAGCTATATACAGGGTTTCAACCATGGCTATGGTCACGGGGGTCATGGTCATGGGGGGTACAGTGGGGGTCATGTAGGAGGTCATAAGGGAGGTCATGGGGGAGGAGGAGGAGGTGGTGGTGGAGGAGGAGCACATGGTCATAAAGGAGGTCATGGAGGGGGAGGAGGTCATAAAGGTGGTCATGGAGGAGGTCACGGTGGTCATGGAGGAGGTGGGGGTCATGGAGGAGGTCACGGAGGTCATGGAGGAGGTCACGGTGGTCATGGAGGAGGTCACGGAGGTCATGGAGGAGGTCACGGAGGTCATGGAGGAGGTGGAGGTCACGGAGGAGGTCACGGAGGTCATGGAGGAGGTCACGGAGGTCATGGAGGAGGCCATGGAGGTCACGGTGGAGGTGGTGGTGGTCACGGAGGAGGAGGAGGTCATGGTGGAGGTCACGGAGGTCACGGAGGAGGAGGTGGAGGTCACCATGTTCATGGAAAAGCAACATCATATCAAAGCTTTGTTCTCCACAGTTATAATCCTGTCAAGGTTTATCTGAAGAAGGGTCACGGAGGTCATGGAGGAGGCCACGGTGGAGGAGGCCACGGTGGAGGAGGTCACGGAGGAGGTCATGGAGGTCACGGTGGAGGAGGTCATGGAGTTCACGGTGGTCATGGAGGAGGTGGAGGTCACGGAGGAGGTCACGACATAAGCTCCAACCTGGAAGGTCACATAGAAGGACCAGACGGTAACAAAGGCAGCAATCTCATCTCAGGCCTTGAGGGAGCTTTCGAATTAACCGGCAACACTGGACCACAAGATGTCGGAAATTTCGGAAAAGGACAGAACATCATCAACGGACACGGCGCCTATTTCGGGCAGTTCAACCTCAAGGGCGGCAGCCAATCCCAAAAAGGCATTGAATCCGGCGGGAATTTCGTAGGCCTCAAAGCCGGACCACAGAAGGGAATTGATGTCAGCAATAATTATGCAGCAATCAATGCGCATGGTCAAAGGTTGCAAGTGCCTGGTCGGCTCATCCACAGGGATCACGCCGCTAATCGCCTCAACTCATTCCATGATAACGGTTATCAACATGCCGACTTTTTCAAAGATAGTCACATCAATGGTATCGACACCTCCGATAAAGATCAATAACAGTAGGTCTTTGTTACTCTAGTAGATAATTGAAACTTTAAAAGACTTCCAATTTGCATGTTAGGCTATCAATAAAAATGTTATCCTATCATTAATGTAAGCCTAGCAATAAATGTTATTATATCTGTAGACTTCATCTCAAAACTAGTTGTATTGGTTTATTATAGTAGTTAGTTATTATTACTACAGTCACAGCCTCAAAAATTGATCCCTGGACCGATTTACCTCTTCCAGAGCATCAAGAAGCTGTTATGAATAGCAATTATCAGCTGAGTTGTTCCATAGAGAATATATGATATTACTTTTTGTTTAGTTAAGAAGTTGATATTGTGGTAATTATTCATATTGAATGAAAAAGACTAAGAGATTGTCAAAAAACCACAGATTTATTGATACTTAGAAAGACCGCAATGTGACAATAAGACAATGGTGTAATAACCGAAACCGGTCTTTCTAAGTATCAATAAATCTGTGGTTTTTTGACAATCTCTTAGTCTTTTTCATTCTATATGATATTACGATATATGAGTGTTCCATGCCGCTCTTCTCTATGTATTCCATAGAGAAAGATAGCATATTATAATATCTTTTCTTCTTTAAAATGTATGTATTCAGGACTACTTATTTTCTATTTATAGAATAACATCACAGTACCCTTTTTTGAAAAGTTCTTAGTATAAAATAACAGATTAAAAACACAAATTAAAACTAGTTTTGATGTTTCACATCATCTTCAAGTTTTAATAATAAATTTCAAAAAAAGATTTTTTAATTGTAATTCATTTTTAAAACCTGAATATGATGTGAAATATCGAAACTATAGTGTGGTCCACGTTATAATGGCAGTAAATCAAGATAAAAGAATAGCGGTGCCGATTCTCTGCATTAATTAATTATATATTTCTACACTGTCAAAAACATAATTGGCATCGTTGTGGACCTAGAAAAGGATAGTACCACCGGCTTTGTCGAATGATAGACAAGGATAGCGAAATCAAAGTTGATCAAATACTGTCATTATAACGTGAACCTCACTATAGTTGTTTTAATCTATTATTTTTATAAAAAACTTTTCAAAAAAAGGGTTCGATTATGTTATTTTATAGATATCTTCTCTCTATGATTGTATCCAGCTATTTGAGTCAACCAGTCAGCACACCGTAATTTTTAAAAAATTGGGAACACAGAAGTCAGACATGCGCAGTTTGCTTATTCCACCTCCACCTGCCCCCACTCTGACAAACTAGGGATCAAGTTATCAGACCAAATCTGTAGTTCAATATTGTGTTATTGGAGAACTGTAGTTAGCTATTATTACTATAGTTTTGTTGTTGTAGTGGAATAAGTGATTATGATTTATTTTAGTATTATTGATATGATGATGGTTGATATGTAAATAGTATTATATCCAGTTGTAGTATCATGTTGTATCAAGTTGAAGATTGTCTTGCAATAAAAACTTGAATGTTAAAGTGAGTTGTTACTGAGAATATCAACCTGCAGTAAGCACTGCTGTATAAATTGGAGTACGGTAATCTACAATGAAATATTTCATATTGCATAAATAGGATGAAATAAGTTCTGGAATAATTTCACAATATTTTCTTACTGCAGAGGAGTATGATGTTATATGTTGATGAGCTCTCTGGATGAATGAATGAAATTGAAATTCATTAAGAGAATTCATCACTTATATAACTTTAATTGCAGTATAAATGATAGAGTATGAAATGATTTAATCATCAATGTAGTACGGTATGATAACAACGAATGATGATTTACAAGATACGGTACCTACAAAGAATAGGCTCAATATAGAATAAAGTTCAAAACTGCAACTTAATTGCATTTTTACAATGCCAAATAGAGGAATCATTCAAAGAAAAATGATAAAAAATTTACCTGATAAAAAATTATATGTATTCACTATATCAAATACGGTAGATAATGGAAAATGAAACATTATAATATAATGTTTTCATTTAGTAATACCAAGCTCAGAACTGTACAGTCTTCATTTGGAAATCTCACATTTCAATAAGTCATTAAGATAATAAATTGAAATTATCTTCAACTGTACCACAAAAATTGCTATATATCAGTAACTAACAGAAATTCTGAAGTTAGGTACAATGTTAGAAGTTTACCTTTAATTATCAGTGATCGTTTCTCTATAAATAATAAAATGAGCCTAAATATGAAATGAACAAGAACTTCAATTTATCATCTATCAAAAAGACTACTACAAAATTCATTCAAAGATAACATAAAGTTTTTCATTTCCAAGAAACATAAAAAATAATGTGAATTTTATACATGTAGGTCCAACTTTCAAGTTAGTAATAATATTCCACCTTGAAGGAGATTCATAAATGAGTATTAGCTCACTATCATGTGTGCTTCCATTTAGTATTTTTTGAATTTTTGTAATTTATTAAAATAATAGCTAAAGGAAATATTCGAATTCAATAACCACTTATTTACATCAAGTTCCTGAAACGAATATAGGCCTAGCCTACTACCTATACGAGTATAGTTACTGTACTGCCTATAGTTCCTATAATCATAGTTATGAATAATATATCTAGTATAGTTCATAGTAAATGAATACAGTTTATTTAGTTCAACATATATTACATAGCACCAATGTACTGGAAAATAACCTATTCACAATCAGGCGAAAAAGATAGGCTATATTCCATGATTATAACAACAGTAAAAGTACATACCTACTCTATTTTTATAATGTGTAGACTCGAACGATTCCTTCCACAATGATGAATAACCAATGAGAGTGACAGTACTATATTGTATAGACCACATGAAATCGATTTTCTTCAGAGAAAGTCCCCGTTTCTGGTATTAGATAACCGTATAGCGTGATGAAACAACGTTTAATATGCTACATAACTTCAATACAGGAAAATATGTAAGGCGTTCCAATCGATCATAGCTGATTGACAATAAATGGAGATTGACAGTAACCGAGAGATTGACGATATTGGACAGACATGAGAAGATTGATCCAATTTAGTGGATTCAGGACTGGTCTTATTTCAATGGATAAAGTCTGCTCTGGATATGGTTGCAGTATAAAAAGAAATAAGTATTTGAACTGCCATTCATACAATATTACCTTTTACTAAAGTGAGATTCAAGTTATAGAGTCAGTCTAAATTAATGATAGGAGGGCATTGTTGCCACTTTTCTTCTTCCACAACCTTCTACAGTACTTTATAGTTGGGATTCAAGTTATATCTGATCTAACCAGATCAGACAAGATCTCATCCCGGTTTAATTATTTTGACCTGATATGTTGCGATTCTTGTTAATAATTAATTCTATCACAGATTAATTGTATTCGTCAAGAAAATATTTTCCCATATTTTAATTATGAATTTTCAGGCTTTTGAAGGTTATAACAAGAAAAATATGCGTTTTAGAGGAAAATTTTACAAAACAAAAATTGTAGAGGAAGATTTTCATTGAAAAAACGGTTGAATATCTTGAACGGTTATTGAAATACAAGCGATGTAGCAAAACCCTGACAATTTTGGCGGCTATCTTGTTTCCGAGATGTTTGCCTGCGATATTGACTTATCAAAAAAAGTTATAGCCTAATGGAATGAAATTTGAAAAAAATAGAAAAAACGTTTTTTTAGGCTTTTGTAGATTATAACAAGAAAAATATGCGTTTTAGAGAAAATTTTATGGAACAAAAATTGTAGAGGAAGATTTTTATTGAAAAAACGGTTGAATATCTTGAACGGTTATTGAAATACAAGCGATATAGCAAAACCCTGAAAATTTTGGCGGCCATCTTGTTTCCGAGATGTTTGCCTGTGATACATGACTTATCATCACGTTTCTTTTACTATTATATTAGACCTAACAAAGAAATTAAGACATCTTCCAGCTGTTACCCAAAAATGACCACGGAATGACATTTGCGCCCGGACTACAAGGATAGAAGACCAATTGAAGAGGTCGTTTCCAAAAACCACTATGTCTAAAATCACAATTTTTCAGTAGAACGATTTTTTGTTCCAATTCATATTATTCTAGGAAGTAGCTTTTTTCTATTACCAACTATGTTCCTTATGATAATAAACATAAAAATATATGAATGATTTAAATTTTAAATGATATATTAATAAATTTGCAACGGTTTTTTTCCAAACACCAACTAAGTCCATGGACGTAGTGGAGTTAGGAAAAAATGTTTGGACTTAGATGAGTTTGGAAAACATAAGACACTCTTTCATGGATTCTTAATGCATTGCAAATGAACAAGACTTTTAAGAATATTTTTATTGAGGGTTTTAAGACATACAAATTCCTCATAACCCACTCCAAATGACAGAAAAATAATATATCTTGAGAGTTAATCTATGAAAAAGGACTAAAATAGATTTTTTCACATGAATCATCATTATCAAAAATCAGGATAGTGTAGAGCTACAATAAATAAGTACAATGAAAGACAATTAGTTTTATTTCAAAAACATAAAAAATAATAGTGAACAAAAAATAGTTTTGAAAAGTGAATTGATTATCAAGCGAACTGATAAAGTCTAAATATATAAAAAAATTACAGGAAGGGCTCTTCTTCATAATATTTATACCGTTTGTGTAAAATCTTTAATGTTGCAGAATGATGCAGAATGAATCAGAATATTTCTGCTATCTTTGAAAATTAAAGACAATGAGTTTTATTTTTAAAAAAATGAAAAAATAATTCTGAAAGAAAAATAATATTTTGAAGAGTGAGTGAATCGAAGAGGAAAACGATAAAGTCCAAATATAAAAATTTATTCAAATGAAATTTACAGGAAGGGCTCTTCTTCATCGTGCTATGCTGTATAGTGAGGTCCACGTTATAATGACAGTAGATAAATATAGGAGAATAACGATGCCGATTCTCTGCATTAATTAATTATATTTTTTCTATACTGTCAAAAACATAATTGGCATCGTTGTGAACCTGGAAAAGGATAGTATCTCCGGCTTTGTCGAATGATAGACAAGGATAGCAAAACCAAAGTTGATCAAATACTGTCATTATAACGTGGACCTCACTATAGGCGTTGTGTGCTATTTGGTCTGGTGCGCATGCGTGATGGTGGCGCGCATGCGTAGAACCATTGCTCTTCACACAGTGGCATTTGGAAAACATTGTTCATGGACTAAGCTTGGGTTTGGAAAAAATACTTTTTATACTCTTATAACAATGTAAATAGTGGGATTAGGAAAATAACAGTAGGATAGATAGATAGCTCTCAAAAAATGAGATCAGAATCATATGATAACTCAATTTTGATAATTTTGGACTTAGTGGGTTTTGGAAACGAGCTCTTCAATTATATTTAAATTAAGGTAATGATCGACTTAATAATGCAATATGTCAATTAATATCACTAGTGGTCTCTACTTCATAATTAATCTCTGTAGAAAACAATCAACTTGATTTTACTAGAAATCAATTATTTTTGTAGTTTTAAAGTTTTTCAACTTTTCAATATTTTTTCGACAATCTAATGTCGTTTCATTGAACATTCATGTTTGGTAGATTATTTTCATTTTTATTAGGAATATTGTTTTTGAAAACTCAATCACAGGCATATCATGATGAGTTGAAAATCAAACTAAATAATTAAGTAAAAATAAATAAAACTGAAATTAAATTACCAATGTTTAATGTCATTGAATATTTGAATAATATTGGATGAAATGAACTTTTGATACTGCCAACATAAAATAATACTGATTAAAAGAAGAAAACCGTGATTAATTTTACGAGAGCCAATCAGAGAAGGCCTTTTTGAATAAAAGATGGCTTCTCTGATTGGTTTTCGTGGAATTAATCACGATTAAAATTTAACCGGCTTTTGTACAACCGAGCCTCAGAGAATTAAATGTTTTTTTTTTAGGAAGACTAGATAGATTCTCTTGACATTTAATATTGGTTAAAATTTAACAGGCTTTTGTGCAACTGGGCCTGAATTCATTTTCATCAAACAAGTCATGCTTCAAATAGACTATATATTTGTTCAATATTCAAACCTAATTTTTCGAAAAATTCAATATGAAAGCTTTAATAACTGTTTAAAGAGATTGAATAACTATTTTCAATGCCATATTTTTTAACAAGTAATATTCCTAAATGAAACTATCCTAGTATAAACAAAATCAATTTTTTTATATTTTATTTCTAAAGTGTAAGGCCTATTCAAAAAGAATTTGGTACTTCTACAAGCTGGTTCAACTCACAACAGCTGTTCGATCAAAAGCAATTGA